>NC_142348.1:33575972-33887500 GCF_054954075.1 Amborella trichopoda | reverse complement strand
TTCTTCTCTCTTTAGGGAATTTAGCTATGTGTTTCACCTTACCGCACTTAAAACACTCTCTTTTCTTTAGGCTCTCTATTTTCGGTTCCTTCTCTCATTTTTTCTTATTCTTTTATTTTATTTTTTTTATTGTTCCTATGGTAATTTCCCTTTCCCTTACCCTTTTTCATAAAACTATGCAAGTTTGGCTTAAAACTATCCACATGCACCGTATCTTGGGGTGCATGTGCATCACACATACTCCTTTATTCCTCGGCTTCTGGAAGGATCACGAGCTCCTCTAACTTAGGAGTAGTTTCTCGAGAAGCAGGAGAGGATATATACACATCCCAAGAGCTAGGGAGGGTGTTCAAATGATGGCAAACTTGCATGGGCTTAGTGTGCTTCATATCGATGACTTCAAGTTTGCGTACTAGGGCACGGAATATGTGCACATTCTCAGCGATATTGGATCATTCCACCATCTTTAGATCATTATACTTCTTCATTGCAAGGGTCCTTTTTACTAGGAAAGCATAGACAAATTCCTTCTTTAGCCTTTTCGTGGATGGCTTTAACGGTCATCAAACTGTCATATTCTGATACGTAGGGATCATGCATAAAAAAAAGTATAAATTTTTAACAAGCATCTTTTTTTTTTGGTAAGTCAGTAGGGGGGAAGGTCCCTACCTGTTTTTTCATTAATAAAAGAACAAAGAAAAACAATTAACGTACAACCTTAAAGTAGGGAAATTGTGCCAGATCCTGTAAATAAAAGAGAGGAAAGAAAATTTGGTGGTTTATGGCACCACACAATAGCACCGCGACCAGCAGATGCCCTCGCAATTATGTTTGCCTCCTGAAAAATATGTGCAATGGACCATTGATGAGAAGAAAGTCTAGTCCGGCAATTGTCTGCAATCATCTTTAGCCACCATGGAGCACGACATCAATTCTGAATGACATCCACAAGTAGAGCCGAATCACTTTCTATCTGTATTGGAAAGCAATTCCTTTGATGAACCAACTAAACTCCTTCTTCAAGTGCTAATAGTTCTGCATGGTTCTTAGAAGCAAAACCAAAATGTTTTGCAAAAGCAATAATGAAACCACCGTCTTTGTTCCTTATGACTCTACTACCACCCGTTAAACCTGTATTTCTCAAGGAAACACCATCAATATTGAGCTTGTAATTCTAAGCCTCTGGAAATGACCATTCCACTGGAATAAGGGATTCTGACAGCTGATGGTGCCAAGCTATCTGAAGATTACCAGTTATGGGCCTTTCTGATTAATGGAAAGACCACTTTTTAACTTTTGCTAGTGCATGAACATATTAGGAAATTTGTTTCACAATAAGCTCTCTTCTGGTGGGTCTTGACTCATAGACTCTTCTGTTGTGCTCTTCCCATAGAAACCAAATAGCAGTTAAAAAGATGAAAGACCAAACATTATGAAGTCCATGAGATTTAAATCTAAAAAGTAAGCACCACCTAAGTACATCAGGGACAGAAGTATCGATGACAAATTGTTTCCACATCTCCAAGCTAATGATCTCCATATACCTTGCGCAAAAGCATATTGGAATAATAGATGGAAAATGTTGTCATCATTGTTGCTACAAAAGGGACATAAAGAGTAAAACTACATGCCCTGCTGCTGTAATAAAAGTGAGTTTGGCAATCGATTATGCAAGGCCAACCATGAGAGCCATTTCGCCCATGGGTTGCTTTTAAAAGACCAAAGTGTATGGAAAATAGGTTGTGATGAACCTTGATGCCTAATAAAAACCCATACCCCTTTAATAGAAATAGGCCATCAACAGAGTGAATCCAAACCAATGAATCCTTTTTGGGCTATAGAGGAAGAGTATATTTCTCAATATCCCTCAATATATTTCTCAAAATATCAGATTTGGGATCCTATAAAGTCTAAGATCCTTCTCCTTGTAGCAGCCCCCAAATCCGAAAGTGACTGACCTGTTAACCATAGATCCACCCAGAAATCCACCATCTGACCATTACTAATATTCCACTGTACATTGCCTTTCAAATGCACTAAGCCAAGTAAAATCTCATTCCATGCTTGAGAACATCATCTTCTTCCTTCAGCCTTCTATATAGAAGAATTTCTAAAATATCGATGTTTGAAGAACCGTGGCAAGAACGAGGATGGATTTTCCAAATCCTCCATGCTAACTTCATCATTCCTTTGATATTGAAATCCGCCATTTCCCTTACCCCGAGACCTCCTTCAGCCTGAGTGAGACACATTGTTCTCCATTTTATAAGATGAACACATTTTTTCTCTGCTTCAACGGCCCATAAGATGGTCCTCTATAGTCTCTCTATCATATTACATATTTTCTTTGGGAGAATGAAAGATAACAACTAGAAAACCGTTGATGCTTCGAGTACAGACTTAAGAAACTGAAGTCGACTTGCATATGAGAGACATAAAGCCTGCCATGACTCAACCTTACTGAACACCTTACCCACTAGACTATGACAATAACTGTGCCTTGGATGTCCACGAAATAATCGCAGGCCCAAATAACGGACTTGAAGGACTCCTTCAACAAACTTTAACTCCTTCAGAATTCTCCCACGTCCTCCCTATGGTGCACCAAAGAAAAAACCATTGCTTTTAGATGAATTCTAAATTTGACCAGTAATCCTTTCAAATTTAGAAATAAGTTCATGCATAGTAATGGCTGAAGAAATGGAAGTCACAGAAAATAAACACATCATCAGCATAAAAAAAATGAGAGACCCCATAATCACACCCTGAAGGAAACACCCTGAGAAGCGCCTACTAAAGAAATCCATGACCAGGAAAATAGATAAGGAGATAGAGGATTCCCTTGCCTCAAACCTCTCTTCCCTTTAAAATATCTCTTGGGTGAGCCATTCTTTAAAACAAAGAAGGAAGTAGTGGAAATACACAAGCGAACCCATAAAACAAATAACTCAGGAAACCTAAAGCATGCATTCTACCAACAATAAATTCCTAGGAACCCTATCATATAGGCGTTGCTCAAATCGATTCGCAGACACTTTTTAGGTCGAGTTGAATTCACATAAGTTCATTTTCCATAAGAATATTATCTGTACTATGCCTACCTTTAAAAAATGTAGCCTTCTTAGGGTCGATAATATCAACAAAAACAACTCATAACCGATTGGAAATTATTGTGATGATTATTTTGTATAAGACATTACACAACCCAATAGGTCGAAAATGTTTCATCATCCTAGGTGCATCCACTTTAGGAATCAAACATATAAAAGCGGAGTTGATTTGCTTGAGAAGCTTACCTTTAGTGAAGAAATATGTGAGGGCCAGAAAAAGATCCCTTTTAATGACTTCCCATCCAATCTTGTAGAATTCCACTGAAAGCCCATTCGAACCTGAGACATTTTCATTTTTTCATATCCCAAATGCATGCTTTGATCTCCTCCATATTTACTGCATCCATTAATTTGTCCTTGTGACAAGAATTGAGATGAATTGGCGACAAGAACTGATCAACCATATGTAGGTCAATATTGTTCTCCTAAGCTAATAGATCTTTGAAATAGCCAATCATATGATTTCAATGTCAACCTCAGTAGACAAAAAATTCCCATTCTGATATTTCAAAGAGATAATTATGTCATTCTTCATTCTCACCACAGTCGATAGATGAAAATATTTGGTATAGGAGTTCCCCTCTTTTAACCAGTTTTGATATGATTTTTGCCTCCAAAATCTTTCTTCATCTCCTATAAGAGTTTGCAATTTCTGAGTACATTCTTTTTCCTTAGGCATGAATGTCTCATTGGAAGGATCCATGTGTAAGCTATCATGCAAAGATGATAGTTGATGTCAAACTATTGCAATGGATTCCCCAACATAGCCAAACACATCCTTGTTCCATAAATGAAGGTCAGCCCTTAGTCTCTTAAATTTAGCAACAAAGCAATACTTGAGTATCCCCCCCCACTTGGCGTTGCTAGGAATTAGAGGTAACATCCAAAAAACGGTGATGCTGCTCCCACATAGAAATATACTTAAAATGTATGGGCCCAACCAGATCCAAATCAGAAATAGAGACGAGTAAGGTACAATGATCGGCGGCGCCTTTAGGGAGTAACTGGATTTTGAATTAAGGGAAAGCCAAAACCCAATCAATAGTTACTAATGCACGGTCCAACCTCCTTTTAATGCATCTTTTGCTCAACTGGCTATTATACCAAGAGAACAACCTTCTGACTACACCAACATCAATAGAGTATTGATGGTAAAGAATTGCTACCCCTCACTCTTTCTGAGGAATCTAATAGAGTATTGAAATACCCAATACTAGCCACAGAAGATTAATAGTTGCTCTTAAAGCCTCATATGGTCCCAAAGCGTGGTCCGTTGAGGCACATAGATGCATAAACCCCTGAGACAACTGAGATATTTCCATTACAAATACGAGTAGCCTCCATAGTTATCATGTGATCATTTACATCAATTACTTTGATTGAGTAAATTAAAAGATTCCATAGGACTAAAATTCTGGATGTACCCTCAACCTCATTAGCAATAAAGTTATTATAAAATCCCAACTTTTTAGACTAAATTTGGCTCAACTCCACATGAAGCTTAGATTCCAATAAAAAAAGAAGGCCAATATTATGTTGTCCTTTTAAATCCCCAATATCCGATATTATGAGACCCCTGACATTCCAAGCAGTAATTGACATAAAGAAAATTAAAAGGTTTGGTAATTTGGTAAGGGAAACCTTACCTTTAGAAGTTGTTGGAGCACGCTGAGCCTTATAAGGTAACCCTTCTTGGCACCAACAACTACTAGAGCTAATCCTTTCTTATTACCAATAGTTGATAAAGATAGACCCTTCTTGTCACCAATAGCTGTCAACGAAGCTTTTAATTGCGATCTAGTTTGAGCTTGAGGAAGCTTTTCACTATTCCCATGATCCTGTAATCGCTTACTAGAACCTTCCACCTTATCAACTTCCTTTTCCATAGACTTGCGAAGACTTACTAAGACCATGCCTTTTTGAAACTTGACTTTCTGCTTGGAATTGTGACCACCAACAATATTCCCCATGCCATCCTCTAGCGTGTCCCCCTGAGGCTGAACCACACCCATACCATTACTATTGGTTTTTGGATCCTTCAAAAGCAAGGGATCCAAAATGGCCTCAACATCATACTCCTCGCCATCTTTCTCTACGTCAGCAGTGACATTAACCTGCTTGAGATTGTGCTCACATTCCTTCTCATCATGGCCATGGACTGAGGAATGCATGACTGTAGGTGCAACAACTGATTCATCAGTCACCACTGTCGTCATGATATCAACATGTGTTGTCATAGAATGGGCAGCATTGTTTACATCAGCCTAGATGTCCATAGTCAACAATGAAGCTTCACGGTTTAGAACTTCATTCTGTGGCAAGAGCGAGGACTCGCCATCCTTATCTAGTGACGAAACACTCCCAATCACTGGCAGCAGATCTTCGACATCACCAGACACACCAATATTGTTAGCATTAGTCATAACTGTAACCTCATACTCCTGCTGCACATCAGAATCACCCATAGGAATACAAGTGTCGACTGTATTTTTCTCATAAGAGCCAACTACCTACTCAATAAGAGACACATCGTTATCCTCTTCGAGACTGGCTAGAATTTCCAAAATATTAAAAATGATATCCTTCTGGTCTACTTTGTTATTAACGTGAAAACCAACAGTATGGTCAGTAATCAGCACATTTTTCTCCTTTGACACATTGGGAAAGGTTGGAAAACCATTAGTGCTTTCCTTCACCCTCTTTTTATATACTAATTATTGTCTCCCTTTGACTAACTTCCAATCCTCTTCCCCTGAGGGTAACTTAACAAAAGTACCACCATCAGAAACAATTGTTGCACTAAAGCTTGATGGGAGCCTTTGCATTTAAGCCTGCTCGATATAATTCAAGCTTATGGCCCACCCACTGACATTTAGAACAGATCGAGGGAATGAACTCATAAACTATCTCTTGCCTATAATCCTGGCCACACATGTCCAACCAAACTTCAATCGAGCGTATCGTATATAAATCCAATGCAACACGCACCCTTGGCTTAGCCCTTGATCTTAATTTTGTCTGTTTGTCCATGAAGATGGGCTTTCCAACACTAGAGGCGATACAAAACAAAATTTTTGGCTCACAATACATCATTGGCAACCTTGGCAATTTGATCCAAATTGGCACAGTACTAGAGGGTTGAACTGATGGATTCCATTCTTGACGCACCAAACATTTTTTGTTGATAAATCATGGCCCCCCCATACAGGCAACCTCCATCTCCTTCCTAGAACATAATTGAAAAATCAAGAAGCTCCCATCAACGGAGAATACTTCAATAACATTCTTAAGCCTCCATATTTTCTTCAACATCTCTTTCATATAATTCCAATCGGGTTGGCAGCCCAAGAAGTACCCCAATAAGCAGTTTTCCCACCTGCTCCAAAAAGAGTCCATCAACTTCTCTTCAATTTTCATAAATTTTTTATCATTAATAATTTAAGTAGGTAAAGTATCGATCTCCTCAAATTTAAACACTCCATTTTGAACACCCTTGGCACCAAATAACAGGTATGAGGACTTACCCAAGCCCCAACAACTGTTAGCTACGCTTCCATTCTTGTTCTTTGGAACTAAGGATGGAAAGTCGTACCTTACGACACCTTCACATGAGAAGCAGAAGTAGATCCCAGGTCGTTCTTACTTCCAAAGTTTTTTTCTGAGTAACATCCACCTCCTTGCCTTTGTCAGAACTAGCAATAGGTTGACTTTCGATGTTGCCATCTATGGTATGCTTCGAACCCTCCCTTATAGGACTCTTGATGACCCCATCAAGGTCAACAATGGTAGATCTCGGGCTAGGGCCCATATGAAGATTTTCAAGGCCAGAATCTTGAACAATCACTGTCTCTCGGTTCATGACACTTTGAGTAGTACCATCAAGACTATAACTTATGGACCTAGGAATATCCCCACAAGGAGAGAGAGCTCGCTGATCAGCATGCTCACCCATAGCCGTAGGTGCATGCACCCCATAACCATCGCAAATAACATAATTGAGACCTTGACCATACTCAACATCATTAACAAGCATATTTTTCCACTCCCATTGTGCATATTCCTCTGTAGTAGCTTGATAGGCATTCCCTCGAGGAGCTAGTGGAGGGTTTTGAGTGAGCATGCATTGGATAGTCTCCTCAAAAAGGACGTATCCCACTTTCCACTTCCAATATGAGTAGTTGCTTCCATCGAACGTTTTCGATTTTAAGAGTTTGACCTTGAACTATTTGCGGCTACATTTCTTAACTCAAATTACAACAAGATAATAAAAAATAAAATAGCAAGAAGTCCAATCTCTGATATCAATGAAAGTAGGACTATATGACCTGGGCAACTATAAAGCGATAAAAAGTTATCTTCTTTTTTCTTTTTTCTTTTACCACCTGGATCATTTACAAGTGTCTAAACACAATAAATGAATTAGGAAAAACACAAAGTATGCCAAGGACTCTCACTTGCTTGCCATCAAAACAAATTCTCATTTAAAACAAAAAATATGAAAATCATATGAAAAAATAAATAAATTCAAGAAAGCATGAAATAAAACAATACCGTAAATCTTGCCTTAGGTTACTCCCAAGGACTTTGCACACCCATACCGGGTCTCCTCCAACAATGGCACACACGATCTCGGTCTAACTGTGTCTCATAACTTGGGAAGTCTAGTCAAAATCTTTTAAGAGCATGACATGGGAAGGTACAACTCAAGTACAAACACAAGGCTCAAAGATCAAAGAACATAGGCTAACGCCACCCACCAATGGCTTAGGCATGCCCCCCTTAGGGTTTGTAGTTACTATAAAGCTCAAAACCCTAACTAAATGAGAGAGAGAGAGAGAGAGAGAGAGAGATGCCAAATCAAGGTCAAGAGAGTAGACCCCCCCCATAGATAGTATTTATTAAATAGAGGCTTTGGGGTCTAATATTTTGCCTCCATTATGATACTCAATATGAACCTTTGATCATTGAGCCCTATGAAATGAAGAGATCTTAACCATTCGTTCTTTAAGTCAGCCATCATGATTAAAAAGAATGAGGTAAAACCATTATCTCTCAGTTTTCATAACTCTATTCCCATAAAAAATTGTGTAGAGTAAAATAATATGGTTTGTGAATCAATTTTCAATCAATTTCTACACTTGCTTATTTGGAATCAATTAATTTCATTCTATCGTATTTTCCTTTAATTTAAAAAAGTGGATGGCTTTCATTACATGCCACACCAAAATAGGAAAGAGAAGGAAGTGGGGCATCCCACACATGGAGGGCCATGTGGGCTCCACACCCCAAAAAGTGGGCCCAAAGTCCTAATGGCCCCCCACACCCTAATTATATTTTAGATTAATAAATATTTTTATAAAACTATTAAATATTTTATTTCTCTCTCTAACTAAAATAAATAAAGAAATGAGTTTTTCCTCATCTAAAAATCCATTTTCAGTAAAATAAAATATCTAGATAGGTCTAAAAATTCTTTTAATTATCTAAAATATAATTAAAACATAATTATGTGAATTAAAGAAGATTTTATGAGAGTTGGATCCAAAGTGTTAGGAATATAACAGATATATTGAGAACTTCATCTTTTCTAGAAACTACTTCTCACTGCAACTTCTCAAACTGGCCCAATAGCTCTCATGACCTACAGCTCTTTGTAGGGGTTCATGATTAGACTGTCAAAGTTAGTCAATAAATGAATGAGATACGATCCCAGTCCATGGATTACAGTTCCCTAGAAGTCTAGGCTTCATTCTAGCTTGATACCACTTGGGTTCCCCTCCAACACTGTCTAGTGTTGGAGGGGATCATCTCTTCGGAATATGTACGCAACATACACCCTCATCTAGAGGGCTACTTCCCATACAACCATCTAGTATACATACCGTGTGATGGTCATGATGAGGATTTTTACGCTTGTCCTCTCTTGCCAACTATCACACACACGGGTCACACCCAATCCCTTACCAACCGCCCTGATCAAAACTCTGGCCTCATCAAGAGATAACCCCACATCAAAACACTTATCGGTTGTGCACAAACGCGTAGGACTATGGGTTTTAGATATTAACCTAAGCCAAAGCCAGTCAAAGCTCAAGTGAGTCTTGACATTAGTAATGCCTCACAATCTAATCTTAAACACACTCACGTTGGAGCTAAAATTTCACTATAAATAGTTTAAGTACATACTCTCATGAGGCCTTTAAATGGCCACATAACCCCAATACTTGGCACTATTCCGGTTTGGATCAAGCTTCCTAATCTTTCTATATTATGTTAGGAACCAGAAATGCTCGCTCATTTGAAAACTAGGGCAGAGGCAAGGGTTTGTGTCGAGATGAATATTAATGGTGAATGCCTAGAGGAAATTCTGGTCAACTTGGATGGTTGCTTAATGTGATAAAAGGTTCTATATGAATTTATGCTAGTGTGTGTAAGAATTGCAAGTTTCTTGGTCATAGAGACAAGCTTTATAGAACGTGCTTTGAATCTATCGGAAAGAACCTCAAGGTTCAAACGCAGCATATAGAAAACACCGAACCTAGGGAACCTGAAAAGCTAAATGGTGAGGATGTTTGGTGGGTGAAAAAGGAGGCAAGGAGTTTTTGTTTCAGAAAAAGTCAGCCCCTATGAATGCAGGCATGCTTGATGTTCTTGCCGAGCTTGAGGATGGTGATTGCTGACTGCAAATTGCTTTGGGAGAATGAGCAAATGATCAAGGTTCACAGGAACCCATTAGATTGGTGGCTGTGGCAAAGAACCCCTTCATCCTCTGCATTAGATAAAGCTTTGGAGGGTGGGGATTCTACATCACGTACAAGCCCCTCATCTTCATGGGATGGGAGCATGGAGGGCAATCTTGTTGTTTTGAATGGAGGGCCATCAGATGATGGAATGAACATTGAGGATGATGCAGTTGGTATTGATGGCAAAGTGGTTTATAGATTAGATGGGCACAAGTTGGATGAGGCTAAGATTATCAAGGTCCACCTGTTTTAGAGAAAGCAGCTGTTGAATTTTCTCTCTTGGAAGACCATGTGTCCTAATTGGATCTTAATCAAAATAGAAAGGCCATCTTTTTGGAGGAGAATGTAGGGATGGTTAGCACATTGGGAGGAGAACGTGATGGCAGTTTCTATGCATGATTTAGGACACGAAACTTTCATGATTTTGAATGAGGTTACTGAAAACGAAAGCTTACCTATTGAAAATGGAAGTTTTAACTATTTCGTGGAGGTTGAGAATGCAACGGTTAACAAAGAAAATTCAATGTCATCACAGGAAACGTTGCCACATTATGTAGTTGAAGTGGGCGATGGATTTGCAACGGAAGTGTTGGCTATTGTTACGACCAAAGAACCAGCTAAGAGGAAAATGTCGGGGATGAGCTTGCGTCCAATCCAACCTAGCGATGGGGGACTATGGGAGCTTCATTGTTACTTGTCCATGATATTCTTCCGAGGATTCTTGGGGACGACAGCAGCAGTGGACACATCATGCGTAGTAGCTATGGTTGATCCTACGGCCTAAGTTCCTTTGAAGGTTGATAAGAATATTGGATATAGAGTTAAAGGTAGTTTGCAGCAGCACTCACAACACAAAGCAAAACTGAGAGTAAAATGAATGACGAGGTCAAAATCAAGTGTTGTACAAAAGGAACGGGGTACTTGCCACCCAGGTATGCCTAATTCTTCTTAATTTCTCCTATATTTATCATTGATTGAAATGTTAGAGGTAGAAATACAACAGGAAGAATATCAAACATTAGAAGCATTATTCTTAAACATGATGTTGGCTTATGTTTTCTGCTGGAAACAAGGGTGAAATTGCAATTGTCTGGTAGGTGGTCTAGAAAGATTGGGTTTTATAACTCTTTTGTGATTAATGAGTTGTATGGGAAAATCAGAATTATGATGACATTGAATCCTAGTATATATGTTGTGAATGTTCTCTCTAACCGATTAATTACTACTAAGGTTCATAGACCAAGTACAGGGACTTCTTTTATTATCAGAGGGGTGTATGGGTGGAATTCATTGTTAAAAAGAGCCATCTTATGGGATCATATTCGGTACTTAAAAATCACTTATACAGGGCCTTGGCTGATTTTGGCTGACTTTAAGTCCATTCTGGATGGGTCTGAGAAGAGAACTTAGTGCAGAAGCTCGGAATTTTGCAAGTGTTAGCTGATTGTGGTCTTGTAGATTTAGGTTCTTCTCGTGATTGGTGTACTTGGTTGAATAGCAGTGTGGAATCTTTGTGTATATAAGTGCGGCTTGATCAAGCGTTAACCAATTCAGATTGGATGCTAACTATGCCTAATGCTAAAGTGGAGTTGTAGTCGAAAGGAACTTCAAATCACTCTCCCCTGCTGGTTACACCTTCGTTTTTCCCTCCTTCCAATTCTAAATCATTCTATTATTTTTTAATGCGGCATGATTTGGAGATTTGTACCCGATGGTGATCATTTCGGGTCCTACTCACATGGGTGTGAGAGGGTCTCATAGGATCATTACTCTTGTTTTGTAGCCTATATTCTTCCCACATCTCTTCGACGTAGCACAACTATCATAGTCCATCTTCCACGCCATTTTACACGTTGTTTTCTCTTGGAATATCTATTTACAATGGAATACCTATTTACAACTTGTAATACAATGGTTGCATTGACTAATATTATTAGGATATTAGGCATTATTTCATTACATGATTAATATTAGGATATTAGTTAATCAGGATTAAAAAAAAATAGTACTAGCTCATAGGATAATAAATAAAGTAAAAAATATTACTAATACTAGTTTATTGAACAGTAAAAAAAATACACTACTTCAAGAGATATTTTAAGAGAGGAAAATATCTCTAGCTCATTCCACTTTAGAATTTGTTTACAAGTTTCTTTATCAATTATATCACATTGCAAGTATAAATTTATGTATTAATTTTATTAAAAAATGGGAGCAAATTTCTGTTTCTAAATTCTATATTTCTGTTCAGACTAATTATTATTATTTATTTGTGAGGGTCATACCCTTAAATTTTATGAATCATGCTTATTACAATATTATAATTAATAATTATACTAATTACAATGATAACCAAATCTTATATTTTATTTATTAATTTATTTACATTGTAAATTATACAATGTATTATTTTTTGTTACAGTTGTAAATTAGATTTTTAAAATAGACGATATTATAAGACAAAATTCATATTTATTCTTATTTGTACAGCAAAATGATTATAAAATATAAACCAATAATTATAATTTTAATGTATAATATTGTAGTTAGTTAGGTTGTAATAAGTTTGGATTAGTAAAGAGAATTACTAAATGTTTGATGCGATACTAAATTCACTTTATATGAAAATTTATTTTCTTTAATCTTATAATATGAAAGTGTTTTCTAATATTTTAAAATTATTTTGATACAATATTATATTATTATATCATAATTAATAATGGGAAAGATTTCTATACTTCCCCTACAACATAGAAGATCTATGCTTCCCTTGCCATCCAGCCGTCCAATTTTCATCAAGAAAGCCACTCACTGTTTGATCTTAGATCTGACGTCTCAAAGTATTTTATTTTTAGTTTTTTTTTTATAAAAATTGTATGATTATGAAATTCCGTACGTGTCATCTTCTCATTGGGGCTCACCTATAAAACTATTAAAAATAATTTTTCGATAAAATATAATAAGCAAAATACCCCTTAAATTTTCAGGGGTATTTTGGTCATTTTATTTTATAGGAAATATGTTTTTAATATTTTTTGCTAGTGTGAGTTTAATAGAGGATTGGACGTCCAAAATTTGGTGCCAAAATAGTTTATAAAAATAAAACTAAAAATAAAATAGTGTAGAGACGTGACATTATGATTGGGGCAATTTTAGCCCTCCATTCCGAATGGACGGTTGGATAAGGGGAAGTATATAAGTTTTGTTCTGTAGGGGAAGCATAGAAAGCTTGCCCATTAATAATTATACATATATTCAAACGAGAAAACAACATTTTACTATTCACCTATTTTTACAAAGTAATGAAAGTACATAATACACCACTCCTAATTTCTTTTAGAAACTAAAAAAACACATTTTTTAGAGACTTATAGTGATTTTTTGAAAAAATTTTGGGACAAAATTTGCCGATTCGGCTGATTCTCCGATCCGATTTACCAATTCCTTGATTCGACATGGGTATAGGTGTGACCGATTCCAGTCACCAATCCGTTTTTTTTAACCTTGCTTAAAGGTAGATTGATCGCTGATAATGTTGTCATGGTTAATGAGTTAGTTTCCTTATGCCATAGAGCTTCAGATAGACCGAAAACGTGCCTTCAACTAGACCTATGGAGCACATATGACAGGGTGCCCTAGAGGTTCATTCTTCAGAGACTTAGCATTAAGGCTTCCAGTTATCTCTATTTCTTGTGTACAATTGTGCATGACTATTCCTTCTTTCTCTATTATGCATGATGGTTCTCCTGTAGGTTATTTTAGAGGCAAGCGTGATCTTCGACATGGTCCTTGTATGAGTACTGTCAACATACTTGTTTCTTTTTGTGATGGATTATCTTAGTAGGATGCTTGATGAACTATTTCATAACAAGTCCTTGCCTCTTACCTTTCTTTCGGATAGCACTTATGGAGTCGATCATCTTCTCTATACAGATGATGCTCTTATCTTCTCTTGCACCATAGCTCAAGGAGCCTCCTCTATGAGGCATATTTTTTGATGATTTCTACAAGGTAACTGGTCAGAGAGTAAATTATTATAAAAATAACGATATATTCTGTGGTGTTCTTGACCATGTCAAAACTTAGATACTGAGCATGTTACAATTTGGTGTAGGCGATTTACATGTTATATATCTGGAGTTACTTTTATTTTATGGCTCTTTGAAGCATTCGCATTGTCAAAATTTAATTGAAAAGTTCTTCAGCAAGATTAGCTTGTGGCAAGCATTATCCCTCTTATTTGCAACAATTACAGTTCATCAAGTCTATTTTGAGTGCTTTGGTTATTTACTAGATGCTATCCTTTATCTTGCTAAGGCATCCTTCTAATATCATTCAGAAGTTGCAATGTAATATCCTTTTGATATTAAGGGACTACACTTGGTTAATTGGAACATGCTATACTTGAAACAAGAGGAGTTGGGACTAGGACTTCAACATGTTATGGATTTCAATCTAACTGATATGATGAAACTGGCATGGAGAATCATTTCTAACCCATATTTTCTCCTGGTAAAATTCTTCGAACATAAATAATTTGCAATACTACAGTTTAGCAGCCCAACTTTAGAATCTGCTTGCATGCATAGTGGTATCACCAATAGGCTGCAATCAAATATTATATGGGTGGTTGGTAATGGGAGGGAGATTGACTTCTGGAATGACCCATTGTTATCAGAATAGTCATTGCTAGAGATCTATTGCACAAACACTATCTTGGCTACTGGTTCCTCGATCATGGTCAAGGTGTCTGATTTCCAGGACAGTGTACCTCTGAAATGGAATCTTCCTTCATCCTTCTCTCTCTCTTTCTCTCTCTCTCTCTCTCTCTCTCTCTCTCAAGAGGTTCTTTTTCATGTTTAGCCTATTCATCCACTTGAGGATCATCTTGTTTGGATTCTTGTGGTGAATGATCTTTTCCTGGTTAGGAGAGCTAGGAAATATATTAGAAGGGAAGAACCTATGGAATCTTTTTTTAGAGTTTTATGGTCTACGCCATCTATCCTTAGGGCGAAGTGGGTTACCGGGTTAACTTTACATTCGAGGTTACCCATTTTGTCTCTACTTCAATCGATGTGCCTTGCTTTAGCCTTGATTCAGCCTCCATTTGTCGCTTATATTTTCAAGAGGAGGATTTCTCAGACCACATTATTGTGTAATGCATGTTTTTGAAACTTATCTGAAGATCCATTCTGAGTAGATTTGGGAAGTGCTTCCTCTTGGAGCAATCCACTGTGACCCTGATAAAGATATTGGTTAAATTTAGATTTCGATCTACATGTATGCAATTTGTTTGGAATTGTGTGCTTTTCATTACTATTTGGTGCCTTTGGATGGAATAGAATTCTTCAGTCCATGGTGGGGGGAATACGCCTAGAGAGCAACTCCTAAGATGTATTTTATCATTGGGTTAGATCGTTGGCAAAAGCTAATAATTGAGCATTCCATTCATCTGAATCTAATAGAGCTCCCAACCTTGATATACATTGGAGTCTGGTTACTTCTTATGTTCACATTCATGTGACGTGGCTGCTTCCTCATTTAGGCTTTTTTAAGCTTAATGTAGATGGGGCTTTCAGGCATATTTCGGGCAACGCTGAATGTGGGGGCATTAATAGAAATTATGCAGGTGGATTTATTGTGGCAATTGTAGCCTTGTTGGGTATTATTTCGAATAATGTAGCTGAATTCCACGCACTTGAGAAATGAATTTTCATGGCAAGGGAATTAAGTTGTGTCTCGTCATTGAAAGCGACTCCGAGCTTCTTGTTGATTCTATGAGTCGTCGCTCTAGACCCCCTTGGAGGTTACTTGTAATTTTGGGTATTTTGGGTAATTGTTTATCTATGCGTGCATCGTTTGCTGATCATGAATGGATGATTCAATACACTCATAGGGACGCCAATATGGTTGCCGACTCTCTAGCAAAGCAATAGTTTCTATGAAGAGAAAATTACATATATATCCCTTATACTTTACGTTATTACAGTTACATTCTGTTATTACTCATCTGTCTGTTTTTTATCTTTCATAACGCCTTTTTTTAAAAAAGACACTTTTGCCCTTTTTCAGATGTTCAACATTCGAATTTATGAAAATTTCGGATGTTCAACATCTGAAAATAGCCAGCTAGAACTATTACTTAGAAATTTCGGATGTTGAACATCTGAAATTCTGAGAATGGGATGTTGAACATCCGAAAGTTTGAGAATTTCGGATGTTGAACATCTGAAATTTTACGCGCCAAGACTTCCTGTGCACGGGCGGAAACTTATATATGTTTATTTTTATAAAGTTGGGAAAAACCGATCATTAAAAAACATACCCCCTTTTACTGTCCCTTAATACAGTAACCCACAAAGTTAAAGAGATTGACTCACTATTTGGACGTGATTGGTACCGTTCTTACTCTTTCTTTATACGGTTGATTAATTAAAGTTTATTTATCTGATATTATTTAGAATATTTAATTTTGTTAATAACATTTGTTGTGTATTAAGATTAATAAATAGGAATTTGTTTAATATTGATGAAGTTGTTTTTTTATATAATTGTTTGTTGTTTGTATCATGTTGATACATTGTATTCTTTGTTTTGGCAAAATAATTGTTAAACTTGTTTGTTAGTAATAAAATTTGTTGTTTATTTTACGTTTATGTGAGTATTACTCACACACTATTTCAATCTATTATGTAATACTCAGATTTTATGAACCCTAAAGTAGTTAGAAATATCCTAATTTTTGGTAATTTTTTTGTAACACTAATTTTGCTACTCATTTAATACATGAGTATTGACGATCGCTACTGACAATTTTAGTAGTACACTATTTCAATGTATTATGGAATACTCAGATTTTATGAACCCTAAAGTAATGAGAAATAAACCAATTTTTGGTAATTTTTTTGTATTGATTTTTTATAACAGTAACTTTGCTATTTATTTAATACAATATTATTGACGATGGCTACTGAGGGAGTGCAACTGGTATTCTGATATGTGGGGTCATTTGAGACGAATGCAGATGACAGACATGTTATTTATAAAGGATGAAAATTGAAGGTCACGAAGTATAATGGGAATAGTTCCTTGGAGGAACTAAAAAGTCATTTGTCAAATTTAACCAAGTGTGATCCAAACAAATTAGCTATTATGTACCACAACACAAGTCTATCTAGTGGACATGATTTGATTAATGTTAGTGATGATATAGATGTATCTTTTATATTGGGAGGAGAATCTTCAAGAATTGTAGTATATATTACCAAGGCACAAGAAGAATTTGTTTCTAAGGGCCCATCTTCAAGGAATAGGTATATCTACAATTTATTTTTCATCTGTAAGTTGTTTTATTTTAATCTTATATGTGTAGAAATTGTTGCTTCATCTTACACTCTATCTTTTGTCAATAGTTGGCATAACACTTTACTTGAGCAACATCAAAACATTGGAGTGATGCCCAACCTTGAGCTCGTATCAGAGCGTGATATGGAGGACATTGAACCACTAGAGAGTCCATGTAAAAGAGTCGGTAACGAGGTTTAATTGAATGTTGGGCAATTTTTTAAAAATGTTAATGAATGTCGACATCATCTAGTTGATTTTGCAATCCACAACAATTTTGTTTTGAAGTTTGACAAAAGTGAACTAAGACGGGTGTGGCCAAGTTGCAAGGCACATGGATGCACATGGCAAGTGCGGTGCTTACGAGTTGGCAGCACCACATGCTTTAAAGTGAAGTCTATAGTTAAGGAGCACACATGTAGTGGTCCAATGGAGAGGGTCCATCAGCTACTAGCTCGTAGTGATTGGGTAGCAAAAAAGATTAAAGGCCGCCTTCTTGACCAACAAAAAATTAAAACCAAAAGGCATTGTAAATGATGTTCAACGTGATCACGAGGTTAGGCTTTCCTACATGCAAGCTTGGTAGGGAAAAGAGGTTGCTAAAGAGATAATAGATGGATCACATGAATAACAATATCATGACCTCCCTCTATATATTGAGAAGATCAGAATAACCAACCCGGGAACTGAAGTCCGCATCCACAAAGATGAAGGCAGGTTCAAACGACTATTCATTTCCTATCATCCATGTATTATGGGGTTTGTCAATGGATGCAGGCCACTAATTGGTATTGATGGAACCTTCCTAAAAGGAAAGTATCAAGGCATTTTATTGTGTACTATCGCGGTAGATGCAAATAATGGGCTCTTCTCATTGGCATTTGCAATGGTTGAGAAGGAGAATTACCAGAATTCGTATTGATTCTTAAGTATATTGAATGAGCTCTTAAATGGGTACCCTAATCTGCCTGCCTTAACCATTATATCAGATCGACAGAAAAGCCTGCCAGAAGCAATAGAAAAATGCTTTCCCACATGTTTTCCATCATTTTGCATGCGACATATGGGAGAGAATCTCAAGGGCTTTATGAAGAGGTCAGCAACTACTGAAGTATTGATTTTGGAAGGCTGCTTCTAAAGCGACCACTGGTAGGTTTGAAAAAATAATATTTGATATACAGTGTGCTGACCTAGAATAATATCATTGGATTAAGAATATTCCACTCAAATTTTGGGCAGATGCCTATTTTCCATGGTCTAGATACAGTCATCTTATATAAAACATGGCCGAGTCTTTCAATGCTTGGATTTTATCAACTCGAGAGAAGCCGATCATTACAATGTGTAAAGAAATAAGGATACAGTTGATGATCAGGTTTGAAGAAAAGAGGGAATTAGGTAATACTTGGAGCGGCATGTTAGTATCGAAGGCCCAAGAATTACTTGACATGCGAAAGATGAAGGCTCGATTCTTGCACAAAGTTATATCCGCCATGGAAATGCTTTTTGAGATCCACTATATTGGAAAGAAGTACGTTGTCGATTTAATGCGGTGGACATACAGTTATAAAAAATGGCAATTCAGTGGAATTCCGTGTGCCCATGCTATTGCGGCCATTAACCATATGCATATGGATACCACTATGTACCGCCTTAAGTATTTTATAGTGGAATACTTTAGAAGGGCATTTGAAACTCCCTTTGCACTTGTCCCGGATAATATTGAGTTGACAGGTATTTACAACTGGACAGTGTTGCTACCAAGGACTACACGCCTTCCCAGTAGGCCAAAAAAGCAATGAAGAATATTCGAGATGAAACATCCGATCACTAGGCCTTTGAAGTGCAAACGATGCGGCGTAAAGGGTCATAATAGGAGGACATGCAGAGAACCAATAGAGTGAACTTGATGTTAATATTGTATTCTCATATGGAATTATGATTTTCATGAATTACTGAATTGAGTGAATATTGTGTTTTTGTTGTCAAAATTGTGTCAGTGCAATCGAAATTCTTTGCTGTCATAAATCTTCTAATGGATGAGTTTGCCAATCTTTGTGTCGAGATAGACGATTTCAATATTGGAAATCTTTGTGATAGCCTTAAAATAAGAAAAATGAAATTCATATCCATACATCCAGAAATGAGTTATTCTCATGTCCATGCATCCAGAATTATATCCATTTTTTTATCATGTCAATGTATCTTGATGTCCATGATCAATGTGATGTCTAAACAATTTCGAATGTTCAACATTTGAAATTGACATATTTTTGGTTCTTCAACATTCGAAAATGGTACTGTAAAAATCTAGGAAGCTCCTGGATTTCACAATGCGTTTTCGGATGTTGAATATTCTAAAACTTACTTCCTGGATTTTCACAGTGAGTTTTTGGATGTTGAACATCCGAAAATATGAAATTTTCAGATGTTGAACATCTGAAAATTCACTGTGATTATCCAAGAGCTTCCTGGATTTTCATAGGGAGTTTTCAGATGTTCAACATCCGAAAATATTACGTTTTCGGATGTTGAACATTCGAAAACTCACTGTGAAAATCAAGGAAGGTCCTGGATATTCACAGTGAACATCCGAAATTGTTTAGACATCACATTGATCATGGACATCAAGATGCATTGACATGATAAAAAAATGGACATCATTTCTGGATGCATGGACATGAGAATAACTCATTTCTGGATGTATGGATATGAATTTTATTTTCTTATTTTAAGGTTATCACAATTGTTTTCATTGCTGATTTTGTGATTTTGGATGCACAGTAGCTGTTATTTTCACCACCATCAATCATAAGACGTAATGTAAATAATGTTAAATTAATAAATCCCATTAATCTTATATCGAATGTATACTGGATAGCTTTAGACAGTGATATGATGCTAAACCCAATATACATATGCAACCACTAACAATCAAATTCACCAAGACTCCAAGTCTTCTCAAGGTGGTCCATAAGCACAACAACACACATTGATATCAAGAGTGATACTGAAGATTCTGCAATATATTTAGTGAGCAGTAATCATACAAATACTATAACTTTTCATAAAAAATATGCTAGCTCTAACCCTCAAAATGACCCATTACAAAATTGGGATCCTAAAAATGACCCATTACATGCCTCATCTTCCTTAGGCTGATACTGTTTATTTCGTGTGTTATATCTTCTAAGTTCCTCAACTGCAGGTTGTGTGGAGGGAGTTAGGTCTTCTATAGCCCGACTACTTTGACCCACTCCATCATCTCCGGCCTCGTCAAGTACAGCTTCGTCATTTTATTGACGTTGTAAATGCTCCATCCTGGCTTCTACGTCACCCATATCTACAGGCACTAACTTAGACAACATTTCAAACGCGTTGTTAATGCGATTAAGAACTTCAGGGTACCACTTCTATCTAAGTTTAAGTGCATCTGCTAATGTGACTGTAGATGCCTCAACTGCACTAACTTGCACAACAAGATTACATAATTAGCATATTAAAACAATTGAATAGAATTAATAGGTAAATAAAATATTATAAGAATTTATAGGTCAATATAAAAGTACCAACTGGTCCTCATAACCTCGAGGTCTCATTATATACTGTGATTCATGAGCAGGAACCACTTCTTCTTCTTCATGGATATGAGGTTGCAATATGTCTTTGGGTGGGTTAACGACATTATGTATCAAAGGATGGGACACCAAGTTGTACCAGGCCTTGTACTCCTCTAAGGGCAACCCATTACCAGTATCTTGTTGAATATCAGACATGATGCGGTCATGACGAGACAACCAGTTAGCGAATTTATCCACATTGACGTTTTGCTAGTCCCCCTGTCCAACTTTTCTGTTTGCCCTCTTATTAACAACCAAGGGATTCCTAGGAATGCCCTGTTTTGCTCCAAATTGCCGGCATACTCGGTCTGGCATGTACGACTCGGCAATATCGTCAAATATCAAAGTTGTAGGGCACATTGCAGTTTGAAATGCCTACTGCCTATCATCTGAAATGACCTCATTAGGGTTGAAATAGGGATTCCAGATTATATGTTATATGATATGGAATCAGTCAATAAAAATAATTACAAATACTTAAATACTATTAAAAGAAATCAATATCAAATTATACACTATCCTTATTAGGTTGGAGGTTATCAATTTCTTGTCTGATGGGAGGCATTAAGTTATGTGGATTGTCATGATATTTCTTCAGTGGCTCCCATCTTTTGGCCCTAGGAATATTTGGAGGGATACTATGTGGTATGGGCCTCATATGCATAATTTGCTCATATGACCAGCACTGCAATAAATTGAGTACGATAAATATAAAATATATTAGGAAAGCAATCTAAACTATTACGCTTATGTCATATACCAAAACAAATGGTTACCTGCATGAGAGTGGCCGAACCACTAAAATGTCTTCGCTTGAAAGTGCAAGCTTTTCCAAGTGAGCGATAGAGGAATGCAGGGGCTGCAGCATCCTAAGCATATGTGTTGGCACCTTCAATATCTTCAAAAAAATGCAGATACCTTGTTGGCACTGTTGAAACTGATGCATCAATGAATATGGTTATATTGATGAGGAATAGCAGATATGCTCGAGTATATCTATAAACTTGAACTGGGGTAGTATCAGGTGGCAATTCCCTAAAATTCGCCGTCAGGCATGTATGCCTTAGGCTTGCCAAGTTGACATCAGGGACTATACCCAAATTATCTTCTATAAACTTTCGTAGGTCCTTGATAGGACGACATGTGACTGGGTCGCCATCCACAGTCAGTTCTAATATCTCATATACATCAAAAAGTATTGGTGTCATCTCACCAATATGAATGTTGAAATGAAAGGTGTTGGTCTCAAAACACCACCTCTCTATATTAGCTGCGACCAAAGGATGATCAATTCGGCCTGGCCGAATGATAGCCAACGGGCCCAACCCAAAAGCATGAACTAACTGAACTTGTTCTCTTGTTAATTTCCATTCATTTAATTGATAACTCTTCTCATCAATTCTAATTTCTTCTTTCTCCTGAAATATAACAAATAGACAACATATTAGAATCAATATATAGACATGTACTTTCCAAAGGATGTTTGAACTAGACTACCATTTATTGAAAATTAACAAATAAATAGAATGGGCAGATGAATATATCCTTCCCATATGCAATGTTCTGGATGAAGTTGCTACAAACTAGGGTCCTGAGGATCTCCTGGATATCCTCCATTGGGATGTAAACGATCCATATTCACTGAAATCCCATATGGTCACCATGATAATCATAAGGCTACGCATATCAAAATTAGCTGGATAACAAAAAAATAATAATGACATACTATTGATGAAGAAGAACATTGCTAAAATCCATTGATGAAAGAAGAAAAATGCTAAAATGAAATTGCTATGCTCGTCCAACTAAAGATCATATACTTGAAAATCAAAATCAATCAGTGAATATGGAGGCCAAATAGAGAAATGATTCTTTGAGTCAAACAGACAACTAAAAAGAATTCATAGAGTTATTCAAAAACCAACAACTTCCATAATTAGCTACAGCGAAAAAACAGTCTCATATCCAGCTTTTAAATCCAATTAATATATCCACTTGAAGAACTACTATACATACCCCTTAATTAACCAGATATGCACAATCCTCATCCACTTCTTTTATCAGTAACAATTTCAAAACCACGTGAAATACTACACTAAGTCCAATTCAATGGACCTCAGCTAAACAATAACCAAACCCTAGATGGATAAACAAAAAAAAATACAGTAGTCCCCTTCTGAGTAACCATCCTCAACCAAAAACTAAAGAATTCAACTTTAATGAGTAACAAAATTATTTCAATGGCATTCGACATTGATAAGCAACAAATCAATTCATTGTAAAGACAAGAATCCAACTTTCATAAGCAGCTAAATCATCCCATAAAAAACAAAGAATTCATGTTAACTCAGTAACCAATCTATTGAAAAACCACGCAATTCAATTAAAAACTGAAGAAATCGATTTATAGATAGACGAACGGTTCCATCAAAAAAGAAAAAAATTCAATTTTATGTTAAGCAACAATTTCAAACAAATAACAGAGAACAATGCTACTTATAATACAAGCAACAGATTAAATCCAAAATATTCAAATAAATGTAGTCGTGGTTACTTGAATCATAAATCATAATTCAAATAAATTCACTCATTAAATACATTGCAAAATATTCAAAGTAAATATGTACTTGAATCATAAATCACATACAGATTTTATTTTTTAAGCTACTCAATCTATCGACAACAAAAATCAACAATTTACTAAAATATCAATAAATGTAACACAAATCTATGCTTAAGACTATCTAACAGTATAAACCCCTAAATTTAAGTAATTTATAGTTATACAGAGACCACAAAATTCCAAGTTCTCTAAACCCCCAAATTATAAATATCTAATTCAATCACAATGGAGCCACAAATTAATTCAATCTATACCAAAATCACAACAAATAATTAGTATGCTTGAGTATAAACCCTAACCAAAATTTTGGTGGCAATCTAAATAAAAAATCGACCCACATACCTTCACAATGTGAAATTGCTTCAAAATCCAAAAAATGCCACCTGCCAAAGACGATCACCGTTGAAAATCAAAATAAAAAACTAACTTCT
Organism: Amborella trichopoda; assembly: GCF_054954075.1. Taxonomy (NCBI): domain Eukaryota; kingdom Viridiplantae; phylum Streptophyta; class Magnoliopsida; order Amborellales; family Amborellaceae; genus Amborella; species Amborella trichopoda. Next base: position 33,863,629 of record NC_142348.1, on the reverse strand, counting down.
ATTCTTTACTAATAAGGCAGACAATATCAATCACACTCTCAAAGAATAAGAAAAACACAGATGCACTATGAAAGAATGAAAAAAACGCAGAAAATAGGGCAAACAAACCGAAAATCCTAAATTTTCGAATGTTGAAGATCCGAAAATCGAAAAGTGAACTTTTTTTTAAATCTTGTTTTCCGATGTTGAACATCCGAAAAAAGGGCAAAAGTGTCTTTTTTTAAAAAGGCATTATGAAAGATAAAAAAGCAGCCAGATAAGTAATAACGGAAACTATTAGATGTAACAGTAATGATGTAAAGTATAATGGATATATATATATATATATATATATATATATATATATATATATATATATATATATATATGTATGTAATTTTCTATTCTATTAATGAAGCGGTGTGGCGTGCTTATCCCAAGATTTTGTAATGCCTTTCATTTGATTTAATGTTGCTAGTTTTCCTTTTCGGGGGTTATATGATCGTTCATGTAACATTTTTTTTTTGGCTTCTTAATAAAATGGGTAGGAGCCGATATGCTTACAAAAAAAAAAAAAAAAAAAAGAGAAGTAGGCCTTTTCTCCCTCAGCAGATCATGGTGCAACCAAATGAAAATGCGTTTTTTTTCTCAGGTATTGAGGCTTTTTGAGTTTTTGGCCGTTGCCGAGAAGCCCCAACTACCAGTCATGTCACCACAAACTACCATTCATTCTACTAAGAGCAATCCACTATAACCACCGTCATTGACCTTATCACAAATATAATTATTAAATTATAACCCCACTTATTACGATACATAGCAAAATAAGATTCAACAATTCTCGTCTTCCTAATTACTCTAAATCGTTTCATTACTCTTGGATATCTATCTTCCACTCCCTATTTTCATCCATATGCTTTTTATATCAGGATTCTACTCTGATTTATCCAAAATATAACTCTAGAAGGAGTTTGATGCTTCTTGGAGTTTCTCATAAAGGGTTTCACGTTTGCTTTAATAGGGAAGGGATATTTTTCTTTTTTATACTGTTCTTTTCTCTCTGATTATCTGTGCTTTAATTGAGGAATGGCAAGGAATGGGAGCAAAAGCGTACAGGCAAAGCTGGTGAGAAAATTTTATTTGGGTAATCAGTTTCTTCCTGCTTAATGGTCTTTTGGATTTTATAATTTTTGCAAACATTAAGCTTTTACTACTTATTATTGTGTTCTCTTGTAAAATAATTGATGTGTTGGCATTAATGTGAATGTTCTTCCAAAATTGTTCTTAAAAGCTAGGATTTATGCTTAAAAAAAATATACAGATCAGAATTGATTGATTGGTGACTTTTGGAGTGGTCGAGAATGATTGTTTTTCATTGTTTGGTATCAATGCAAACTGGATTGAACCCAGTATTCATTATCGGGGTTATCTTAATCTTTGATATGATATAGTTCCTCAAGGTGACACTGTTGAAATAACAACCGTAGGAATGATAACTTTGGTTTATTTGGTGGTATGCTTGAATCTGACGATGGTTCAATATGATGTTTGATGTCACAGTAGTTTACAACATTCTTCCACGCTTGAATTTCAGATTGGGAATGGTATAAGAAAGATTTGTTCAGCTGCACACCTTGACATGAGTAGTTATGCCTCCCTAAATACCTTACCTTTTGTTGTTCCAAAGAAACATGATAAATATATGATTTGTAGTCGTATTGATGCCACCTTTGTCCTTGAATTGTAATGATATTTCCTTGTCCCCTTCAACAATAGGGAAAACATATCTTTGGACATTATCTGCAGAATTCTTTGTCAATGTTGAACATTTTTTTGGATTTGGCTTGGTAAAAGGTAGTAAAAAACTGAACATCGGTTCCAGTAATTTTTTGTAGCTGAAATAATTGTATTTAGAGGAAGGGTTTACATGAAATATGTGAGGAATGGTTAATGACTGGGAATATCATGTTATTTAATGAATGTAAACCATAAGTGGGTCAAGCATGTTTAATGGACCACCACTTTCTTCTCCCATTGCCTCACTGGACCATAAGGAGATCCTTAGATGTTCTAACTTATTATAAGACTATCGAGTTGAGTATCCTAACACTGCTAGAGGATTTGAGCCGTGCATCTGAAACTAATTATCCAACTCCGATTATTATTATCTATTTTTCTTTTTCGACTTATTTTACATTACATATGGAGACAAGAACTCTCTTATTATTAATGAATTTTATCTGGGAGCAACATACTTGAAAAATTCTCAGAAGGTTGTGGTGATTCCCCAATGAATTGATACTTTCTTATCATCTTCTTGTTCTTACTTCCCTATATGCTAGTTTGTAAATCTCAGTGTTTAGGAGTAACATATCTTGGATATGGCTATCTACCTCACAGTTTATTTTGATTTATTTTCTTAGAACTCGTCGATGCATATTAAATATCAAATCTCAACAGTTGGTAGTTGTTGAACGAGTTTCTTTGACATTGTTAGCAATTTGATGTTGAACCATGTTCGTCCTATTGGTATATCTTACCTCACAATCTCATTTCTCTTCAAGAGACATTCTTAAAGCAGCCAATGTTTACAATAGTATGAAAACATACAAAATAGTAATATTCTTGGAGCTAAACAATTGTCACTGCCATACAAATTTATCTCAATGAAACTTTGTTGATGAATGTTGTGAATTTATGCCAAGGAACCTTGGTGGGAACCCATCGGTTTGTCTTTATGATTTTCTGCAAATCTTTTGGACCAAAATCTTTTCTCCCATTAATTTTAATCAAAGAGTTGTTAATTGTTATTGTTTTCCTTGCATAAACAGTAATCAGTTAACACTCATGTTTTTCCGAGTTCTGAGGAGTTTTTTACAGGGCATTTGTCAAAGGATAGTCAATATTGAACTGTTGGGGTGCTCACTGCAGAGTGTATTGTGACTCTCTGGCTATGGTAGTGTTATTACCTTTGGCTAAATGTGCTGATTTGATTATTTTTTATTTTGTGGGAATATTTACTTTTGGGCAGAAGCACAACTGTGGCACGGGCAACATTTAGAGATCATGTTGAAACTAATTAAGAAAATAGTAATCATTTTGAATCTGATTTCATGGGCTTTTTAATATTCACTCTATAGTTGGTACTTCCTCCAGATGATTTTAGATGGATCTCTCCTCTCTTTTTCTATGCAATGTGTGAAGGGCATCATTTCAAGCAAAAATCTGCTCTAGTACCATGTAGAGAACCCTAGAACACTTGCAAGGGCTCAAGTTGACTCTGCTCTATCCCAGTAGAGTCTTTCCAAGAACAACTAAAAGCGAAGAAAAGCCCATGGGATTCAACTGAATCTTACGAGACTCATCGGCTGCCTGTGGCAAGTCGACTGTGGTGAGCCCCAAGACTTTCCCGAGTTTTAGAACAATGGAATTCTATACAACAGATTGGTTTTGCGGAAATCGGTAAAATGATTCCATTCATTGATTCAAGATATACAATGTCTTCTATAAGTTTACAAATGGCGATCACACCCTTGGACTTATGTGCAACTGCAGTTGGTGAATAAATACAATAGAAACACACGTTTGATTACTTGATTACAATGCTTCTCCTTACGTCAAATATCTCTAACAATCACTCTTGAGCAGTCTCTGCCATGCTATACCAATTCTGTAGGGTATTCCATATCTCTACAGCCCAACCGAATGCTATTTAGAGATTTCACAGATAGCTTTCTACTGCGAAGGCTTTCAGAAAACTGAAGGAAAATGCTTAGACTTGTTACCAAAGCGCACAGTTCATGGTCTGCAACATCATAAATTTCACAGCTCCAATTGAGTATCCTATCACTCTTGACTCTTCTAAAACCACCATCCAAGACCGCTCTGATATCCCCTCAAAGACAGAATGGTTGTAGCTCTCAATGAGAAAAAAGGATGCTCAGGTGATAATATTGGTTTCAAGTTCCAATTACCGATTCATCTCCATTCAGTACACATCTCGAGCATTTAATATTCAATAAAATTGGCCAATTTACGTGTTCTTGGGCACGAATAGTTGGATGATGACATCTAAGGCTGTTTTTGTCTGAATTACCATGCTTAGCAATCAGCATACAATATTTCTGTTAGTGGATGTTCATGGGAGTATGCATGTGTGTCATGCGTGGTCATCTAGGTATGCATGTGCGTCTGCATTCCATCCCCGGTACCATATTTCTATTTCTGGGCCATTTTTTCCAACGTAATATATGTTCTTATTGGGACTGGGACATAGGAAAATCATCTTGCAGAATCTGTTAAATGTAGTAGCTTGATAGGTAAAGGGGAGCTCCAGTTTTTCAAATTATTGGAAGTGAAATTATTTTTGATGTAAATAGTGCTGATGGATTGTTTTGGGTCTCTTGAAGATCAAGGGAAGTTCGTTCTTGTGCATGTAGCAGTTTTTAATGAGTCTTGTGTTAATTGTTGGTGTCCATATGCAATATTTGGGAATTTTTATCAAATTGGATTGGCAAAGTTATTAATTAATAAAGAAAGAAAAAATTTAATAGGGAATTTCGTTTTCTGTAGTTATGGGGTAAAGGAATGATTCATAGCTTTGCTTTTATCTCCTGTTCAATAGAATCAAGATGTGTATTGGTTGTATCATGTGAGGAAACTGATTATGGATGTTGGCTAACATATCTAGGATGACAATTTTTATTTATGGTTTTAACAACATGCATATTTTTTCTCAAGGTACTTCTTGGCGACATGGGAACTGGAAAAACAAGTTTGGTACTGAGATTTGTCAAAGGCCAATTTTTCGATTTTCAGGTTCTATTGCAGCTCCCATATGCAGATATCTGCTTGTTTGCATTTCTCTCAAAGTCAGTGTTTAAATATCAGTGACTCAGGTCCGCATGAATAACCCTAAGACTTGGGGCAAGTCTAGCTTGAGTCAATTTTTATTACATTGCTTATAGATATTTGGCCCAGCCTGCCTCTGACTCAGGCTTGGGACCCTAGTTAGTCCAAGCCCAAGTCTGGGTTTTTAATCAGTACTCAAATTTAAGGGCTATTGACTTTATTATAGTTTTCAGGAATCAACAATAGGTGCAGCATTCTTCTCTCAAACGATATCTTTAAATGAAGCCACTGTGAAATTTGATATATGGGACACGGCAGGACAAGAAAGATATCATAGCTTGGCTCCCATGTATTATCGTGGCGCAGCTGCAGCTGTTGTTGTTTATGATATTACAAGCATGGTAAGATTATTAATTTCAATATCACATTTACCTGTTATGGGTAATTTGTATGTTCGGGCTCCATCATTTTCTAAAGCATTGATCTAATCACTGAAACATTAGCTTTGGATGTTGATCTCCAAATGCCCTGCATTTTGTTTAGTAGATAACTAGAGTTTATTTCACTTAAATTCCTAGTTTTTTATTGCCAAATACCACTATGCAGATTTTCAAGAAATGCATGGCATGCAATGTAGTATTTCTCATACTAGTGATTGGTTTTTGCCCTTTTGATTCTTGCGTGCTACTGTTACATGGATGCTGGTGCACAATTATATTGACCTTCCAATTCCTGCATTCTATCCAGCCATGATCCTACATTCGTCTTAGTTATGTGGTCATCTATTCCTATTTGTGGTTTCATGGTTTGCCTATCCAAATAGAGATTTGAATCCAATTTTTGTTCCTGTTGAGTTCATAATTTGCTTAGTTAGTGTGTGTGCAGTATAATCAACCTAGTACTGATCTTGCTCATGCTCATTAGGGGGTGATTCCTAGTCAAATTGTTAACTATGTAGCTCCATAGCTCTTTATAACATAAAATGCCTAGCTTCCTTCTACAGTCCTTTCTTTTCCCCCTCCCTGTTTTCATTTACTCAATGTTCTTATTTTGAGATGGTGTTACAATTGCTTAGATATCTTATGTCATTGGTGTAGCCACTTGTCAATCATGGCATGTTAGAACGCAGGTGCTTTTATTTGACTTGTAAACTTGTAGTCTTTCACTTTTTCGTCATTCATTAGGCATTTTGTTTTGATGTTTGGGTCTGATGAATGCTTTAGGGCTTCATGGCTAGGATATGGTAAATATCAAAGAGAAATAGAACATTGAGAAACACAAGCTAGAGAGGAAGCTACGATTAGGAGAAGAGGGTGAGTCTATGGCAAAATGGGAGAGTAAAAGAAAGAAAGAAAGAAAAGATCTGGACAGAAATTGACATAGTAGAAGGGAGAGTTGTGGTGGTTGCTATGTAATTGAATTATTAAAGATCTTGATAGAGAATCAGAAACCGAAAGGGGTTTCTTATAACTTTTACACGAATACTGAAGAAAAAAAAGAGAGCACGGTTGGTTCCAGCACAACAGAAGTAAAATACAACAGTAACAATATGAGAAGTAGGAAATTATTTATAGGTCCTTGACAAGGCTTGATGGCCTCTCTTAATTACAACAAAAAAATGATTTTATCAATCTCAAGTCTCCTCAAAAAGATAAAGAAAACAAACTTCCTATCGCCCATTCTTAACCTTGAATGAGAAACCTTGTTGTTCTACCATGACATAATATCCTAGTTGATCTCCCATAATATATGAAAAGCAGGAAATTATTTACAGGTCCTTGACAAGGCTCGATGGCCTCTCTTAATTACAACAAAAATTTGATTTTATCAATCTCAAATCTCCATAAAAAGATAAAGAAAAAAATCTTCCTATTGCCCATTTTTAACCTTGAATGAGAAACCCTAACCCTTGTTGTTCTACCATGACATAATAGTAATATACTAGTTGATCTCCCATATCAAATCCCTTCTTTCTAATCAATATTTCTAAAACACCCCTTTTCTCCCATAGTTTTATCTATAGTTCTTTTAACTCAAATTTATCACCATCTCCCTCGAATTTATTTTTGTAGGAAATACTCAAATATATTTGAAAATCGTATAGAAGCTTCTTATGTAAGAAATAATGAAAACACCACTAATGAGTTTAAATTACCCTGCGACCTTCTAAAATCAAATTCTTGAAGGATCTTTTATGCTTCACCAGAAAGTTTTATTGGCTTGGCTTATAGAAGTTGCTCTAGAAATGCTTAACAAACAATGTCTCAGTGAAGGGCTATGGGGACATTTTTATTCTATTTTGAAAGTGTTGATAATGCTAGATTGGAAGACCTTGGAAAAAAATCCTAAGAGAAGTAAGGCATCTTTGCGATGTACAACTTATATGTACATTCAAGAGGAATCACACAATTGATATTGGTAATTGGTGATCGCATTTCGGCCTGGGACAGTGTAGAAGGAGAAGGAGACTTTGGGTTAAAGAGGTGATTGATAGGAACAAATTGGACTCTATCCTCATTTAGGAGTATTTATAGTGCAAATCTAAGAGATTTCTAATGGAATCTCCCTAATCTTAACACCATAAAATCAGTTTATTAATAAATATGTTGGAGGATTCACTGCGATCAGTCGAATTACGATCTAGGGGATTTTCCCTTGGATCGTGGGCAGAGCCGGCATAATCATTGCGCCGTAAATAAGGTAAAATACTGCAGTAATCCAAATTTTAATAAAATGCTCAAAAATAAAGTGGAAAGGAGAAATGGACTTACTGCCCTGGACAATTGGTCCTGAACGTGCGAAGCCAGGAGGTTTGCCCGTATCAAGACTGCAGCTTTCTTTGCACCATTTGCCTTCTTTCTTCTCTTAAATCGACCAAAGTTGAATATTGGGTTGGAAAATAGATTCTTAAGGGAAAAAGGGGGTTGTTATAATCTTGGTCTCCAAATTTGTGGCTTTTGGGTTCTCCTAGGGCTTAGGGCTAGAGGTTAAAGGTTTAATGTCATTGGGCTAGGGCTTAGTCTAAGTCTAAAGGTTTGAGAAATTGAGGGTTTTCACTCAGGGACTTAGGTGTTCTCTAGGGTTCTAGGCTTCTCTCTCTTCGCATCTAACCCTCCAAATGGGCAGAATTGAGTCATTTTATATACTCCTCGTCAGTTGGGAAATGGTTTCAAATCTCACCTATCGGGTTATCAGATGTCGGATATCCTGTCGTCCAGGCTTTCTATGGCCCAAAGAGAGATTTTGAGCATTGAGTAGGCTAGGCGCCAAGTTACGAGGCATTTTGATAATTTCCATCAAAACGATGGGTCTTATGTCGTCAAGGTCAACAATGACCAAAATCTCTAGATTTTGGTTCTCGTGATATTCCATGTTGTTTTAGGTGATTCCTTAGTCTATTCCAAATTCAAAATCCTATCCAAGTCTTGGATTTCCCTATTTTAATAATTTAAGGATAATGTTGGATAATTCTAAGGGTTTTTAGAGGGTATGGGCTACAACTTAGTGGACTACAGACCATAGAAACATTGGTATAGGGTATTTTAGTGTAGTATGGTCCTTAGTGTCCTTTGAGGGATAGGCGAGTGGCAAAGAAGTAGACACCTACAGACAATCTCGATTTCATTTTCTCCTATTATTAAATGTTCAGAGGGCACACCAGCTCTTCTGCACTAGACCTTGCGCTAATTCACTCATCCATTTAGGGCATTTTCATCCTAAGGTTTTCAGCCTAAGCTTTTCTTCGAACGTTTTTGGCTAGTCTGGACTCTAAACTGAATTTTCTAGCCATGCCACTTAACCTTTTGGCATTCTCAATTCACATTTCAAAGTTCTGAATTTGACTACATCCTCCTTGATTTTCCTTCAAGTTTTTCATAGGGCTTAGGTTGGCTGCTCCTATTAGAAATGTTCACCTAAATTTTCAACGTATTCTTTGAAAACTTTTTGGCTCATTTTAGAGAGAATGGAGAAGGTAGGGGTGGCAATCCAGTAGGGTCGACCCGTCGAACTGAGGAGTTAAACCGAACCGGGTTTGGGTCTGGGTCCAAGTTTTTGGACCCGGCGTGTCAGATCTGGTTCCAAATGACTTGAACCCAAGCCTGGTCAGGTTTGGGTTTGAATCCGGCTTGGACCCCTATCGGGTCGGGGTCAACCTGACCCGATATAGAATATATATACAAGATATATTATACAATACAAAGATTAATTTTATATTATATGATACAAAGATTAATTTTTTTATATTTTTAAATTTCTAAACTGGGGTCTGGGTCCAAATGACTTTAATGCGGGATGGGTCCATGTCCAATTCACTTGGACCCGACCTAGATCCGGGTCGGGTTCGGATCTATGTGGATCCTTATGGGTGGGGTCCAAGTTTGACCAACCCCGATTCGACCCATTGACACCCCTAGGAGAAGGCGGTAATGCGGTAACCTGATTTACGGGCGACAAATTCCTTTGCTTTAAAAAAAAATTTACAAATTCTGATAACAAGGAGAAGTTTTTGAAACATAAACAGGAGTTCAGGGATACAATTTTAACAAAAGGAACTAAAGATTTGGAAATTAGTAAACAAAGAGGTGAAAAGTTTGAAGAAGGAATAATATTTCAAGGACAAAATGGACCGCAGTTTTAGCTCATACAACCATGGAACCCTCTAAGCAATTTAGCATCATACAGTGATGGAGTTATCAACCCGACAGTTAATTCATGCGGTAGCAGATGTTTTCTAAAAACACCAGACCATTTTGTGTTCAATGGGGTTAGACGTTTTCCACAATTGATTTCGCAATCACCCTTTTACGTCATACAAGGTTAGACGCTATGAATCTCGAAGGATTTGAACTAATGTTTTGGATTTAAAAAGCATTTGAACTTTGAATCCCAAAGGATTTGAATCCATTGAGTTCAAGTGTTTTTGAATCTGAAAAGGATTTGAATTTTTTTAACTCTGAAAGGGTTTGAATTGGTTAAATTTTGAAGACGGTTGACAACATTTTGGGACAAGTTTCAAAATTTTTGAAGATTTTTCTTAATACTTCAAGTGCTTTTGAGAAATCATTTTGAAAATCATGCTGAAGAATACACGTACTTGTGCTCAAATCTCGGCTTCCTCTTCTTCTAAAAGTGTCTAGAAACATTATAATGGACTTCTTTGGCGAATGGGTGTAAACGATGGGGTCTGCGACATTTCTGGGCCTTGTCCTCAGACAATGCAAAATGAAGCCATTTATCGTTGACAGTTTACCAGCCAACTTTTCCCCGTTCCATTCGATTTAGGAATCTCTTTTCGACTGGGAGTTATCTTTCCGAGTCTATTTAAGGGCCTTTTGGCCAAAATTTCCATCACATGAGCTTGTCTTCTCAATGAGCTTGTCTTCTCTCCTACTTTTCTGCAATTCTGATCTCTTTCTTAGGGTTTTTCTTTTTCTTGTTTCTTGTTAACTAGTTTTGATGTCCATGTCTCTTAAGAAGTAGGATGACCCATTTGATGAGAAGGGCAAGGAAGTTTCCCCACTCCTTTTCTCTAGGATTAGACCCTTCCCTAAGAATCTACCGTGTCACATTGCTCAAGTTTGCGTGAAGAAGAGGCACCTTGACAAGTCCAAGGCTATCCATTAATTGGTCCCTGGTTTAGAGAAAAATGGTTTTCTTCAGCGAAAGAGTGGCCCAACTGATGACCTTCCTTTCATCACTATCTATAGTAGGTATCTTGAGTATGGTCTCTTCAAATATCAATTTTTTTCTTTAATTGAAGCTCTTTTTGAAAGATTCAACTACCAAACAAACACTTTTATGCTACCCACTGGGGAGAGCACTCCAACCTTGGTGCAAGTTTCAAGGACTTCAGGGTTAAGCTTAGCTGGCACTCTCTACCATCCCTTAACTTCCACAGACGATCACTCTATCTTAAGGAGGCTATTCTTGGGGTCAGCATATGTTCTCCAGCATGAGTGGGTCGATATGAAAGAACTTGTCAATGTCGGGAATCTAGTGGGGATAAAGAAAGCTCCCATACTAGTCCATGTCGTAATTGGCAAGGCTTACCCATCTTTGATGGGTACAAAAATAAATTTCCAAATTCATTCCTCTGGTTAGGCACTTTCCCGATTTTCGAGCCCTGGAGAACATAGGCTAACCCTAGGAATTGCCTCCCTAAGATCGAGTGATCGTCTGTGGAAGTTAAGAGATGATAGGGAGTGCCAGCTAGGCTTAACCCTGAAATCCTTAAAACTTCCTCTAAGGTTGGAGTGCTCTCCCAAGTGGGGTCTCAAGAGGATAAGATCGAGGCAAATGAATCCATAAATCCCTTCCATGATCAAGCTCCAAGGAGAAAGGTAGCTCATCGTACGGATAGGGATAGTAGAAGGTCGGAAACCGGTCTCAAGATTGATCCCAGAGTGTTATGGAAGTCTATCTAAAGACAAGCATGGAGATACTTTGTTCTCATCAAATGGTTCTCATGATCTGCATGTTGTGGACTTGGACTTACCACCAGCCTTTGGCAAGTACCTGGATGAAGTTTTGGGTGTTGAGAAAGAAGTAGGTTATATAAATGGTGATCCAATCATCGAAGAAGATCTTACCCTTTGAGAGGATTTATGAATGCTCCTATTCTTGATGAAGAATAGGGTGGATGTCAAGGAGTTGTTCTCAAAATATTGGAGGTAAATGGTTTCTTAGTCCCTTAGATGAAGTAGTGAGAAGAATGGTGTTGACGGAGATAATGATACTGATGTTGTTCTTCTTGGAGTTTTATCTAAATTTAGGGTGAGGTACACACCAAAGTGTTCAAGGTATTTCCCCCTGAACTCTCAACTGATGAGTTTGATATAGGAGCTGCTCACAAAAGGGTTGCCAAAATCATTCTCTATGAGAGAACTCAGACTGAGTTATTGCTTTGCTTTGTTGAATGAACCAAATATTTTCCTTATTATCTTTCCCTGAAACCTAAACCTAAGGAACCTAATATTTACATCTCAACCTCACAAAATTCAGCAAGAGCAAGTCTCAAAGTTCAAAGTTTTTCTTGCAGTCTAAGAGACGAGTTTTCCTCAATTATGTTTATGATCGATAGTGTTGCGCACTTGCATCGCAACTTGATGGATAAGATGTATATGAGAGGCAGATCTCTTGTTATTTTGGATTCTATATCTTTAAGGTTGAGTTACAATGTTTCCAAGTGATGAAAAATTATGGGTTTTGGTCTACTCAATATACCCTTGCTGGTATTGTTACGTCAAAATGGTGTAGCGAACGATTGGAAAGTATGTAGGCAGTTAAGTAGGCCTATGCTAAAGCTGTTAAATGTGGGTTTGGCTGTAATCTTTGCACCGACGGCACTCTCATCCATTCATTGCAAGATAGGCAATCTCCTTTTGGCGACTTCAATGCTCAAACATAGAAGTCAAAGAGGTGAGATTTCCTACAAAGTCATTTTGAATGGATATCTTCGAGGACGTATGATTAGAAGTGATTCAAGACTCTTCCCTCCTATGCTTGCTCATGGGTCTAAACCAAGTTCTTTTGAATACCATAAGTTGAGCCAGCACAAGATTGGACCATGTGAAGTGGTGCAGAAGATTAATAACAATGCACATAAATTGAAGCTTCCCAGCTATATTCACACTTTTGATGTTTTTAATGTCAACCATCTCATTCCATATCGTGGTAATGCCTCTGATGACGACGAGCCACCAAATTCGAGGGCGAATTCTTTTTAGAAAGGATATGCATCCTAGAACACTGCTCTCGCGTATCTAGATAAGAGAGACAAACTTAAAGTTTACAAGAGGAACCATAAAAGGGAAACTTAGTCATTGAGTTTATCCTTTTACATCTTTTATTTATTTATTGAGTTATTTTTTTTACTTAAGAGGCATAAGTAGTAATTTCAAGATTCTTTTATGTCAATTTATTCACTTAAAATCTTTTATTGTAAATGGCTTATTACTGCCCTTATTGTGTATGTTGATGCTATTGTTGTGATAGGGAATAATTTGAAGGGCATTGAGGATCTTAAATCTTATTTAAGCAAGGTGTTTAATATCGAATATTTAGGACCCCTTGAGTGTTTTTTGGGAATTGAAGTGGCAAGATCAAAGAAAGGGATAGTCATCTCCCAGAGAAAATGTGTTAGATTTGTTACAACAAATGAGGATGTTGGGATCTAGACTTGTAGATACTCCTATAGAAGTTAGTCATAATCTTCATGGAGAAAGGGGAGAGCTACTCAGTATCAACGAATATTGGGTAGGCTTATATATATCTCAATCATTTGATCAAACATTTCTTATGTGGTTAGCATGGTCAGCCAATTTATACATGCACTATGTAAAACCCACCTCAATTCTATGTACAGAATATTAAGATTTCTCAAGTCTGCACTAGGCAAACGGATGTTTTTCTCATATCAAGAATATTTTGATGTTGCAATCTATACCAATGCTGATTGGGTTGGTTGCCAAACTAATAGAAGATCCACAATTGGCTATTGTACCTTTGTTTTGGGAAACCTGGTTACTTGGAAAAGCAAGAAGCAAAATGTGTTGGCAAAATCAAGTGTTGAAGCAGAATACAGAGCAATGGCTTATGGTACATGTGAAGTAATCTAGATCAAAAGTGTTTTTTTTCTATTTGAGTATTAGATTTAAGCTTTCCATGAAGGTTAGGACCGTTTCCGGCCCACCCCTCTCGGGACCCTGCTTAAGTGGGACCAGTACCGGGTTACGGCCCTTAGTTAAGCTTCCCATGACTCTATATTGTGACAATGAAGCAGCCATTTATATCATAGAAAATCTTGTTTTTCATGAAAGGACTAAACATATTGAAGTAGATTGTCACTTTATTGGAGAGAAGGTTGCTGTCGAGATCATTCAGGCTCCTCATGTGAATTCTAAAGATCAACTTGCAAATATCTTCACCAAAGCAGTTTGACATGATAGATTATATGATATCGTAAGCAAGCTGGGCATGATTGATATCTTTGCACCAACTTGAGGGGCAGTGTTGGAAATAAAAAGAATGAGCTTTTATTGAATTTGATGGATAGAACTGTCATTTATCTTTTGTTTAGTCTTTATTTATCTTAAGTGTCTAAATATAGGTCAGTATTGTCCATAAGTTGTAATTAGGGTTATTACTTAATGTTATAAGAGGGATAGAGGTCACAATTGACCTCAATGCCACTCTTTCGCTCTCTTTCTATCTAACTCTTACATGTCTCTCTCTCCCTTCTTCTTCTTCTTCTTCCTTCATCATCGTTTTTCTCTTTCCTCTCTTTCTTTCTCTAGATCTTACCAAACTGGTTTCTTCTCTACTTTAATTTAAACTTTGTTTGGGTTTTCTTTCATAAGAGATGTACCCAAGCATAATGAAGCATCTTGTCATGGACTTTATTGAAAAGCCTAGAGCAGCTAGTGCTCCTTCTTTTATGTATGATTTTTTAATCTTTATCTAATTTTGGATCTCCCCTATCTTATTCTTTGCTAAACCCTAGCTCCAAGTTACCAGGTTTGTGCTAGTATTTTTCTAAGATTAGTTTTACATTCTATGATGTGATATGGCTGCTGAAATTTATAACTGTCCAATCCCATTGCGAAGAAGTGTGGTGTGCACAAAATGAACTATTATTCCCAAAGCCATATGTTTCAAGTGTCCTATTTTTGTGTCCGAAGTGTCACTCTATATAAAACATGTTAATATATTCTTTTCCCTATGGTTTTCTTATCTCGAAGATTCGTTTTTCAACTTATTTTATTTCTTTTTAAAAAAAAAACTTGGTGCGTAATGAAATCTAACTACATCAAGTGACCATCAAGTAGTTCCTTTGTGGATATGTCGGTGTATTCTTTTGGTTATTAGATATGGCAATTGAATATGAGGAGGGAATTTTTAATTGGAGTCTATGTGACATCATTTTCTTCCCAATTGTATGCTTTTTCTTTCAGCTTTTTCTTTTACCTTCATATTGTCTTGCATCAGATCATGGATCATGTAGTTTTGCCCGTTTTTCTTTGTATGTATTGAGAGTGTTGAATTTGAACACTTCAAAAATCTAATGATAATTACCACGCACCAGATTTTTTTAGATATTGATACCTTACGATCTTGTTATAGGCCTCAATCTTTGTCAAATAAGTTGTTCTACCACTCCATTTTTTTTTTATAGGAATTATGTTTGTAGGGGCTTGGAAGGATTTGTGCAACTTTTAAGAAATTAACAACACAGTTGTATTTGCTTTCAGGACTCATTTCTTCGTGCTCAAAAATGGGTTCAAGAGCTTCAAAGACAAGGTGAGTCATACAAGACTACATTATCTAGTATTTCTTTAGTTTGGATGGCATAATAGGGTACGCAAATTTTGTATTGGCTATTCTCCCTGTTTGGATTGCTTTTACTTTTTATTTTTATTTTTGCTTTCTTTCTCTAATAAATAGTCTTATTTTCAGTTAAGCTACAGAGGGGGAAAAAATAGAGAGAGAGAGAGAGAGCTAAATGAATAGGTTTAGTAAATGAGGATGCAAGATAGACTTACTTTCACTCGAGCTATACAAACAAAATGAGGAAGCAAGACTTTGTTAAACAAATTTCTTTGGTATGAAGAAACAAAAAGCTAGTAATCTAGAAGGTTTAGCCGATGCCATTATTTCCCTTGCTTCTATATGAGCTTTCTACATTTTCAGTTGTTAATCAAATTGTTTCTTTGCTTCCAAATAGTCTTTCTTTTCTTTTATTCTAGGAAGATATATAAATTCAGCTTGTCGCTGATGGCCACCTAGGTCAGGCCTTTAGGTCTGACTAAATCACTTTTTTATGTGGTGTTCACGGTATTAATATTAGATGCTGTGGAAAGTATCTGAACATTTCGGCGGAGTTATAAAGGAGCCTAGTATTCTGCAGGCCAGATGAGAAATTCAGAACATTCATGGTAAATAAGAGAGTGCGACAATTACCTGCAAGTTGGTGGATGATATATATGGAGTTCAAGAAGAGTTACTATAGGAAGATACAACTATAGGAAGAGACAAATATGTTGGATGAGGGAAAGGATTGGAAGAACATAAAGGAGTGGCTTGCTAGCAGGGAGACAGTGTTTACACAGTTGCAATTTGGAGATCAGGTGCCCTAACTTGATGATTTTGCCGAAGGCATACTAGCACCAGCAAGGTTGAGGAGTAGTTCTCAAATATGAGGATTGCGTTTGAGGTGCTTTGCTATTGTGTGAATTTGTTCCATGTGTTGATCATGAACAAGGTTGATGCTTGTAAAGGTAAGTGTGGAAAGAGACTCCTTCGACATCATCATTCATAATGTTTTTTCCAGGTAGAAGGTTCCCATGGAGGGTAGTGAGCCATTGGGGATCTTCTTAGAAAATTTCTATAGCAGGACAACATATTTGGATGAATGCTTCCCCCCACCCCCTCCCTTTTATTTTGTTAAGAAAAAAGAACAAGAGAGTCATGAATTTGCAAATAAACTTTTCAACAACTTGAATCTCGGAATCAAAGGTTGACCAGGTGTTTGGCTGGAGACATTCCTGTATATATAGTTCTTTCATGTGCTTTCTTGATATTGAAGTAGTCTAACAAATTGAAGAAAGCTGTAAGTCGGTAATCCTACTAGTGCCTTCCTGTTTAAATCATATTATTTTGAAGTTGCAATTATTTTTGTGCTTCATAAACATGTATAAATTCTGTTGGATATTCTTCTTCAGGAAATCCAACTTTGTTTATGGTGTTAGTTGCTAATAAGGTTGACCTTGCATCCAAGAGAAAGGTGGAAGAAAAGGTATGGATTTATTCAATATATGTGTTGTTTGCACTTCTTAAGAGTTCCGCATGCTTCTTTTCCCATCACAGCTCTCGTTCCCATTAGTTTTCTTCCTTTTTTTTTGTCTCTTTTTTTTCTTTTCTTTGTGGGTGGTTTAGCAATTGGATTCAAACTTGGGATATAGTGTTCCTCCCCATTAAGTTAATGAAGGATTTTAATTGCTGTCCTTAGTTTTGGCTGGTCTCAGAAATATTTCCTCTATTGAGCTTGTCAGTGGTTGAAACTTGAAACGTGCATTTAACAGTGATGATATGTAGGATGGGGAGACTTACGCTCGAGAAAATGGATTGCTTTACATGGAAACTTCGGCAAAGACTGCACAAAATGTGAATGAGCTCTTCTATGAAATTGGTATTTATATCTCACCACCCTTTGTTTCATATGATTCTTGTTCAAATTATGAGGTATTGTGATCATGAACCAATATGTTCCCTTCGCAGCAAAACACTTGGCGAAAACTAGCCCCTCTCATCCTACTGGGATGAAGCTACACAACAATACTGAGGACAAGGGAAGAAGAATATTTTGTTGCTCAGCATGAAAGCACAATCACTTTTAAAACACAACTATAAATCAAAGAGAAATAAATTTGGTTGTACATAATTGAAAATTGTGCAGAATTTGTTCCCTTTTTTTACTGTGTTACATTGATATTCTAGGCTCGAAATCTGTTTTCTTCGCTGGCTCGAAAGCCTACTTGTCTTCGGCTAAAAGCCGTAGTGTATTAGCTTGCTCAAAAGCCTACATGCGCACTCTTCACAGCTAGTGGGCACTTAGTTTTCTTGACAGTGCTAGAGCACTGTAGTTTCCTTGCAGGCTGATAGTCGAGCGCAGTCATCATTCATGAACACTAAGAACATAAAAAGTTAATGCTTAAAGTTATGCGAGCTTATAGGCCCATTTTGGAAGGAATTTAGGTTATCTGGGGATTCATTCATGGTCAAAGAGGGACCTTGATGAATGAATGCACACACCAAACTAGAAGAAAGAACTACTAATACACAACAGACTAAAAAAGAAAATGACTCTCTCTCTCTCTCTCTGTGCATGCGCGTGTGTCAGTGCGCGCATTTGCAATGTTATGTAATGAACTTCTATCACATTTTCCTCATATGATGCGTTAGAAGACACTTTCTAGTTTTCAATCTTAAGGAGTTAATGAGATCCGGTTGGGTTTTCATCAGGAGTGTTGGGAAGAAGCTGTAGAAATTGGGCACAGCTTTGGATGTTTTTGCTTAGAATTCAATGCCGATTTGGTGGTATCATATAAATCCTGGGGCTTTGGATTAGATTAGTGTTTTAAAACATGGACACAATTTTGGGTGGATGGTCCACCCTCCATGTCCGATCTAGATCTAGATCGGCAACCTTGATCTGGTGAATTGCTGATCTAGATTTGGTGAATCTGCCATCCAATGAAATAAAAAACTAAAAAATAAAAATATGTAGGAAAAACTTTTCATATGTTTCTTTGATGATTTAAGATATTTTAAACAAAAACGCATAATCTTCCCTTTGTGAACTACATGTATGGGCCAACTTGTTGGTTCGGTAAAGAAATCGGACTGGTGACCAACAATTCCCGATCTGGACCCATCCAAATTGGCAACTTTTCCATACATTGGATTAGATGAAATCAGATTTGTAAAAACGATGGGTATTGTATTATTAAAGGGCTGGCGGTTACCCAATATACGAAGGTTCGAAGAAAAGCAATAAAAGTGACCGCTGTAGATAAAGATACTCTGTTTTTCTGTGGATTGTGGATGTCAAACATATCTTGAATCTTTTAAGCATTTTATCCTTAAGTCCATCCATTTATAGCTCCAAAAATTCTGTAGACCTGATAAATGATTGTGAAAAAAGAAAAATTTAAACTAAAACCTTTTCGAAGTTCTTAATTGTTTTTTGTTTTATTTTGTTTTATTTCAGATTCATGATAGCATTATCAACTACTAAAGTTTTAGATCCAAAATCCATCTATCAGATGGAGGGCACAATGAATAGGTAGGTAGGCTAAACCTCCGGAAAACTGGTTATCAAATTGCATATAACATCCGTTACAAAACTCAATGTTACTACTCTTTTGCAAAACAGATGACCGAGGTGTTGTTGCCACATTTTTATTAGTACAATAATACTTGAAAATGGAAAAAATGATTGTTATTTTTTTAAAAAAAAACAAATGAGACTATTTATTATTTGTACAAAGAGGTTACAATCACTCTTGTCCATCAGATTTTAAATTGGGTAGTGGTCAAGAGTGTCATTAACTAGACTCATAGTCTAAAAGAAAATTCTCAAACTTTGTGAACTCCTAGTTACAACAAAAATAACAGTCTTAATAGTATACAACCCCTTTTCAAAATCCCAAAAACAAATGGGTTTTGAAATCTTATACATGAATTTGTTATTTTCATCTTTCAAGCATGTTTATTTCATTTTGAGGTTTCAACAGGCAGTTAACACAGCAGAGTTCAATGTTAGCATAAATAATTTCAGTGCAAATAATTAAACGCTTTTAAACCAAAATGTTACCGTTGTTTATGTTACCCAACGATGTTTTAAAAATCGGCAAGCCGGTTAGAAACTAGTAGGATACTTGGTCTAGGTCTATTACCCTTAGTTTTGCCATGATGAAGATGTTATCCTGCCACACCCCGAACACTGTTTCACCTTTCACGTATCGATATGTTTCAACAAGATCAAACATATTAGACTGTAGCCTGATGGGTCGGGAAAGGGGTTAGGGTTATGATTGTAGCACCCCAACACCTTAATCATCATGTTATGGTTTTTATTGTCATAGACACATTACTCTACTACTTCCAAAAACTACAACTCCTAAGCTATTTAAAAAAATAGGTGGGGCCTGTCTTCTTTACTGAATTTCCCATAAAAGAAAAAAAACATAAAAATACAAATAAAGATAAAAAATTCTTTACTCAATAAAAGAATAAAAAAATAAAAAATCCTGATGGGTTGGAGAGCAACATGAGTATCTTCCTTCAGCAATATAGTGTCATCTATTTATTTGTTTTTTTTAGGAGCTTGAATTATGACTTCTTAATGTGAAGAGACTTACTCTACCCCTTAACCTGCCTTTCATCCGTGGAGTACTTGGCTTCTTTCCATGAACTGGTTTTCAAAACTTATTGTACATGAAAGTGAAAAGTGAGGGGATTTTATCGCTCTAATATTCCAGATCTAAAGAGAGTCTAAATTAAACGAAATAAAAGCATGGCTATTTTCCTTGCTAAGGATATGGGCCATAAAAGTATTCTGATCTAACTTCACCAACAAAAAAAAAAAGAGCACTCACCCTCTATCTCTCTCACTTTTTTAACTAAAAAATTAAGAACAAGTCTTTTGTGCAAATAAAGTTCAAAATAATTCTAGATTATACGAATGACATATTCACTTTGTATTGATACGGGTTTACACAACTACTCTTTTTAGGTTTGGAAAAGGTTTCTATATTTCCCTTTCTATACAAAAGTTCTATACTCCATTGCCCCCATCCAGCCATTCAATTTAGATCAAATAATTCATTGACCGTTTGATCAAGATCCAACGCCTCAGCGTATTTTTTTAAATTTTTTATTCTACAAATTATATGAATACAAAATGTGGTACGTGCTATCATCTCAATGGGGTGCACTAAAAAAAAAAAGAAAACAAATATCTTCAGTGAAATAAAATGACTAAAAATACCCCTAAAATTTTCATGGGCATTTTGGTTACTTTATTTTATCAGATTTTTTTTATATTTTTTCATGTGTAAGTTTAAGAAAGGAGTGGACTCCGTATAAAAAAAACATTAAAAATAAAACAGTACAGAGGCATGACATTTTAACTGGATCCATCTCAGCCGTTCATTCAGATCTAATGGCGAGATAAGGAGAAATATATAACTACTATACATTAGGGGAAGTATAGAAAGCTTGTTCTTCAAGTTTTACAAGGAAATTGTAATAAAATAGTCAAAACGCTAGAGGTGGTTGAAATAACTCAGTTATTTCACTTAGGTATATTCTCAATTATTTTATTAAAAAATGTCCAAAATACTCTTTTTTTAGGATTGGAATCCTAAACAACTAACAACTTCCAGGTAATTTGGCTTCTTAGTTTACCTTAATCAAATGATTTAAATACCCTTAGTCATATCAGGATTCAAACCTAAACCATATTTTCTTGTGATAAAATATAATTCTAAGTTCATTACCCTGAACAAGTAGGGGTCTTCACATCTTATGGATTCGGGTAAATTAAGTGGGGACAAATTGCCCAAAATACTCATGCTTGTAGCACGGACAAAACTTGGAACATCATTTTTAATTAAAAATATGTTTTAAGTTTGGAAATTCTAAACAAGCAAGATCTTTTAGCTCAAGTGACTTAAGTTGGTCAAATTATCAAAAGAAAGACATTTATATAAGGTTGTAATCTTATCGTATAGAAGAAGTACGGTGCACCACAAAAACTAGAAGAAAAGAGTGTTCCGAAATTGGAAATTCTTTCAATTGATCATCTAAACCTCAAGATAGATGTTGGTATAAAAAAAACAAAAAATGGGATCCTTTTTTTGACTTTGTAGTTAGAAAATGATGGTTGCAGTTCTAAAGTTCAAAATCCTTGTTCATTCATCCCAATAAATGCATGCACATGGAGGCCTCTACTCTCTAATTTACACAGTTTGAGAAACACAAATTACAATTAAATGCGATGGATAGGTGATCTGGTTCTCAAGAAACATGGAATCACTTGGTTCTCATTGGCTTTTATTTTTTAGTTTTTTTAAGTTTCTTTGTTAATCGACCTTGCTGAATTGGTGAAATGCATTGGCGGTTCTTGATTCAAAACGGTCCAGCCCAGTGACCAGTTTGCCAAACTGATAGATTCTTGTATAACACTAAGGGCGTTTGAACAAACGTCTGAGATACAGGAAAAATGACGAAGAAGAAAGGGCGGAGTGGCAAATTGATGTCATCTGATATTTAAAATACTGAACAGATTTAAAGTTCCACACATCCCTTAGTTAAGACGAGCATTTGCATCTCTCTGGTTTTATAAGTGCCAGACAAAGCACTTGGTTGTTCGGCTTGTCTAAGACCAGACAGAACTTGGACATTAGTAATTTTGGTAAAGGGTGAGGTCCATATGCCATCCGATGTGGATATTGCCAGACAGCAACGACAATTAAGGAAAAATAGAGCCGCACCCCAGGGGAAGGGGGCCGATGGGGTGGCGCTATATTGGCTAAAATAGGATCCATCCCGGAATAAAGGCTGGGAAAGAAGGTGTGTACATAATTTTTCCTTTTTCTTAATTTTTACTTGTAACTCATGACAACATATTTTTCTTAATTTTTACTTGTAACTCATGACAACATAATCTTTTGGTGGAGTGATCCTATAGAAATCGAACCACCATGGTTTGAAATGGAATTCATTTAGTTATATTATTCCTAAAAGTGGAAACAACTATTACTGGACGATCAAATGCCTGATGGCAATGCTTTTAAACCCAGAGATTGATGGAGAATTGCCAATCCAAAACTAGAATTGGCCAGGACCTTCCTAGGAAGACATCGATACCAGCTCGGCTAACCTTCATTTATTTTTCATTTTTATTTTTATTTTTTAAACATTTTTCTAGATTGCCAAGGCGAGCAGATCCAAACTGATCCAAATTGGTGACCCAAAAGAGGTATCTGTGGGGCGTACGACCAGGTTTCAAACAATGCCTGATAGGGTATGCACCTTTGGCCAGATTTGATTTCTACATTATCATTCCTTAACTTTGGTTACAAACTGACCAAACCTGAAATCATTCTCATCAGCTAGTAATAACAAGAAAACACTACACAATAGTATATTTATCTATTATTATACACTGAACAAATGAATATTATTGGGTTGGGTATCACAGTTGCCTTTAATTGTCAAAGCATCATCACATAAAGAAAAGACAGAAGGTGGAAACAAACACCCCATTTTTTCCCCACAAATGTGAGAAAAAGAGAAGATACAAACACAGGGTGAAAAACAATCAGTCGTTCAAAGAATACTTAATTGACGTGGGATGTAACAATGATACTACAAGCGAGAGAGAGAGAGAGAGAGACAGAGAGAGAGAGAGAGAGAGAGAACCTTTAGTTCTTATTTCCCTCTCAGTGCTGCTATTCGAGCAGCCAATTCATCATAATCAGGCAGGTTAGGATGCACATGACCAACACCGAAATTGGGTTTCATCGAAACAGCTCGGATGGGACCTCTGATCTCTTCATCTGCTGTAACATGCTCACATGGTAGTGAAACTGTTCGGTGATGAGGGATATCCTCTCTCTTTGACCTCGTCGACTTTGAATTCTCGACATCATCATGGCGATAAGTTGAAGTCTTTTCCCTTGCTTTTGCCCTGCCAGCCCCACTAGAAGGTTGTTTCTGACTATAGAGTATCAATAGATCGTCCATCATCATCTCATCGTCGTCAATATCATGGCCATTGGACTCATGGGCAACATGGGTGTATCGTTTCTCATCTTGTACCCTCTGACTTCTCCTAGAGTGTCTGTCCCTACGAGAGCCATCCCCATGTTCTTGAGGAACCGAAATCTCATCTCTGGCTCTCTCTCTATGAGAACCATCTTTGGTTTTTTGAAGAACCCGAATCTCACCTCTGTCTCTCCCTCTATAAGAACCATCATGGTGTCCTTCACAGACTCCAATCTCATCTCTGTTTCTCCCTCTACGAGAACCATCATCATACTCTTGATGAACTCTCTCATCTCTGTCTCTCCCTCTACAAGAACCATCATCATATTCTTGATGAAGCCGGATCTCATCTCTGCTTCTCCCTCTTCGAGAACCACCCTCATATTCTTGACGAACCTGAATCTCATCTCTGACTCTCTCCTTACGAGAATTATTTTCATTTTCTTTCTCTTTATGATAGCCATCCTCATATTCAGGATTACGAACACCATTCTCATCTCTATCATGTTGCATTGCTGTCCTAGCAATATGGTCATCATCTCGAGATGATTCTTTATGATCTTGAGTTAAAGATTTCATGGCAGGCCTTCTCCTAACTGATCGTGGCTTTGGAGGGGTCCTATCATAGATTGGGGCATTACTATTATCCATATCACCATTCTCATTTGTTCTTGTGGGCACCTCCATATTCTTCTCATGGTCGGCACCATGCAAGCCAGGCAGTTTGCTCTTCTCAAACTTGCTTGCAATCCCACCATCTTCACCCTCTGTGTTGAAAACCACATTAACAGTTTCGTTTTTGATATCTTGCTTGTTGACCGTTGGCTTAGTATACGGAGGTAATGCATTACTCAAATAGCTTGGTTTCACGTCTCGCACTTCTTGGGGAAGAGTCCTCTTTGTTCTATCATTCAAAGCAGGACCCGTTCGCCCTGTAATGGAGGGTGAGTTGCTCATGTCTTCTCTGTTTTGATGCCTTTTGGAAGAGGACTTGGGTTTTCTATTAGTGCTTTTCAAGTCTGCATCATCCATGCCATTTTGCTGAACATGAGAGAATGCTGCAACTCTATTCTGGTGAGGACTATGTTTCGGAGGAAGATCCTGTAAATGTTGCAACATTTGCTCGTTAGCCTTGAAACTGTTTGTTTGATACTAAAAAACTTCTCTTGAAACATGAATTGTTTAAAATGAAGTGAATCAATCTGTAATATAACTTTTGTGGACAAGAATCCCGGTAAAGAATTCACTGTTGATAATCAGAAGTCATTAATTAAATCTACTGTGCACTCTGGTAAAAGAATTGTTCAATTCTGACATGTATATTATATCTACCCATCAAAAGAAAATATATATAGATTATTTTGCTTCCATATAGTCGGTTTTCAGCCATTTGAAAATAATCCAATGCAAGATTCTTGTGTAGCATCAGGAAAAGGAGGCTGATAATGACTTACACATCCCGACACACTGGGATTCAAGATCTTTCTCCTAAAAGCCTCAGAATCCCAATTCAAAGAGAACTCTTCAGATATTTCTTCCATTAGCTTCAGCTTTGTGTTGGTGGATGGATCCTTGGATGAGAGTTTGTCTACAAACTAGCAGAACCAAAAAAAAAAAAAATCCCAGTACTGTTAACTTCCAGGTATTGATCTTAATAGGGCCACAACATTAGCAAAATACATGTATATGTACCTTCTGATCGACACAAGAATCTGAGCTATGCCCGACATCCCCAAATCGAATTACAAATAGATTACGGAGAGTGAAAAGCTCCGGCAAGTCAGAAAATCTTGCTGCTGCAAAAGCCAGAGATGACACCGCTTCTTTGCATTCTGGAGTGCATTCTCTGTGCAATAAGAGTGAGACCGTCACATATCAGAGGTATATCCGTTATGAATGCATTGAAAATGGTGAGGATATTTTAACCGGAAGAAGTATTAGATCTGGGTTAATTGGTTAGAAGGTACATGGAGATCTCTTAGATAAAGTATCAACATGCAAACCAAGTCCTAGCAAATTCCCATACAAGTGCATAAAGTCAACATAGACATATCTGAAATTTAAGAAAATTTTGAGAAATTGTAGGAAATGTTGTTAAGGTTAACATGCCTAACAATCAGAAATTGCCAAAATTTGGAGTATGATACATATATGAGGGGAACAAAATTAAATCTGGAAGGGCACAGGATAACTCCTCTAAACTTCACTGGATACCATCATTTCAATGAACCAAATGCTAAGAAACATACAGAACTCAGACCAATCAGAGACACATTACTCTGCAGCACACAAAATAATTGATCGTAAATTACATCTGTTGAGTTGGTCGAAAATGAACCACGGCATTCATATGGTGGCTAACATTGTAAGAAACAGAGCTACCTTTCTTAATTGGATGTATAGATGTTAGTGAGTAGCCAGGCCCATAACCTATGCCTAACTGCAAAACACATGCAACTATATCCATAGCCATCTATCTCAGAAATGGGCGGTGATGCTATGAATGCCTACTATATGTTTATGATAACATAAAGTATCATTCTTTTATTTGATATTTTTATTTGCATATTGCATGACTAAGTGGTAAGGATGTGATGGCCACATCAACTGTGATTTTTTGCATGAGTTGCACAAGCAATTTGTTCTTTGGATACGTTTCAGTATGGAACTTTGGATATTAGTCTTATGGAATTGAGTCATCAAAACAGTCAGAATGACAACATCTATTCTCTTTATATTTTACATGGTATGAGAGCCTGAATCTGAAACTTCAGCTTTTCATCATCTCTCGTGGTTGAATTCATTATTTTTCTCTCCAATGTGGACCAGCAGTATTTCCAATGGTATATAGTTGGGCTTTGCTTTTTCTCCAACATGGACAAGTAACTCTCATAAGGGATCCACAGTTTTCGAATCTTAAAAGCTTTCTTTTTTTCTTGTTTTTTTCTCTCATCAAGCCTCGAAATAACTGACCTCATCTGTAGATAGTAATGCTCCTTGTTAGTGAGATATTTGCAAATGTCAGTTGGCACACGTTAACTCTCCATGAAAGACTTGTGCAATCTATCTAACTTGGCACAGTTCATACAATTTTTATTCTCCATCATTCTTCGTATGAACCCTTGGATTGTGTTTCTTCAATCATGTTCTCCGTAGAGATATCCCTCGATGCCTCTCTCCATAATATTGCAAGGACCACATTAGAACTGCAAAAATAGGCCGCGGTGTTCAAAGTAGAACATAGGCCAAGAGATGGTGCAGGAACTGAGAGAATGTGAAACGGGGTTTCACTTTCCTTTATATATATATAATGCCCTTGGACAAATGTACACTTTTAAAAGAGCCCAGAATATAAGAAAATTACAATGTAGCACAATCAAAGTAATAAAGGATGATTGTAGTACAAGACCTGCAATGGAAAAAAAACCTTCAATGGATATCAAATTTAGTCACTTGTGTACAATTTCATCAGATATATTGTTATATATAGGAGCCCTAGAAGCAACATAGTCAGCACAATCCTGATTGGAGGCAATGTTCTAAGAAAATACTTCGCTGTCTTAGGTTGTCACTAGAATTCATGAATTGGTCCTCAAGGATAGAAATTATTTCTTATTCTCTTCTTGAGAAGGAAGATGACGTTATAAGAATGGAACTAGACCATATCATACACGAGTTCTCCATGTGTAGAACGGAGTGAATAACAATGAACTGATATAAAAAACTTCATGCTTAAAACAGTCAAGTACCTCATAAGGTTTTGCATGTTCCATAAAAGGCTGGAGATAATCCATCAGAAACTTCATCTTTTTCCATATAGATTTTCAGTTTTGAAGCTATGAGCAGCAAATTTTAGGCACTGTTTCTTATTCCAAGAAGTCAGGACAATATAAAGTTGTAGTTTCTTCCTTAGAATTGGAGAAAAGAGCATGTCTGAAATGTGGTTTGCAAGATAGCATGTAGAATTTATTAAACAAAGCTAATTATCTACATAAGAGGTCAGCTTATTTGAAACAACCCAAGGTCTTTGTTGCACTGCAAATGGAAGCAAAACAAAACTAGATGACGGCACAAGACTCCTAAGTTTATAATGGTTCAGCTTCAGCAACTAGTAAATATGCTATCTTGATTTCCGTGTTTGATAATTGTGAAAATTCATAGGGCAACTGCTCTTGATATGGCATGAGAGATATAAAAAGATGTGTATAACTAAAGGAAATGAGCAAGAAGCAACAATTAGAATAAAAAAAAAATGTTAGGATATAATAACCCTGCAAGGAAATGTTAGTATATAATAACCCTTTTACATGCGAGAACAGGAATCGCAAAAGTTGGATCTCACTAGAAACGTGTACTTATCCAGCTAAAAACAAAATAGGCGAGAGTGCAAGCCATAATATGAGAAATAAGGCATAAAAACAATAATATGAGAAATAAGGCATAAAAACACATGCCACAAGAACACAAAGATTTATGTGGTTCACCCTAAAAGGTCTACATCCACGAGCATGAAAAACTGAAATTAGATTTTGGGACATAGAATTAACTCTTTAACCTTTGACAAAACCCAGTCGAGCAAACCCTTTTAGACCCGCTCTCCTGATTGGCACCACTCGCCGATCTCTCATCTCTGTCCTACCGCTAAACCACTATCCAGAAAGAGATCCATTTATACTCTACAAGTAAACCACTATCCAAGAAAAGAACTTGAGAGCAACCGAGACTTTCTCTCACTAAAAGGGAAAACCACCAAAAATCTCCATGGAACTGCTCCTCTACAAGAACTAGCAATTCAATTTAAAGGAAGCACTATTGCAGCATTTCTCTCCATAGGAAGCTCTCTTCTCTCTAATGGGAGACCTTGCCTCTCATGCACAGGAGTCTCCTGCCTCCCTCTCTCTCTCTAGAGGAAGTCATCTTTCCCATATGGTAACTTAAATAGGACACACATATTCTTTCTTCTCTCATCCCATATCAATGTTTCAAAAAGCGCTAGGCGGTCGGGGGGTCCTGGCCGCCCAGGCAGGCTCCCAGAACCTGTGCAGCCCAGTAGAATATTTTCTTTTTTGGGTTTTCTTTCTCTAAAATAGCCTCTAATGGGTTTTAGGTTTCAAATGAATCTAAAACCCATAATTTTTCCTTTTTAGTATTAAAAAAATAACCCAAAAATATCATCAAGGAGCTGCATTTCCGCCCCTGGGCAGGGCGGAGGCCCTGGGCGGCCGCTTAGGCAGGTTCTGGCAGGCGGCCAGGGATATCCGCCTAGGAGGCCGCCCAGGCACTGGGCGGTCTGCTTTTTGAAACGGTGTCCCATATATATAAGGTTAGGAATCCCCACTAAATAGGAAACTTCCCATAGATGTTACATATATCTCAAAAGCCAAGAGATATTCCCAAGAGTCCTAATCTTTTAGGATTTATATTTTCTTTATAAAACTTATCAATATCAATCTCAATCCTACATAATATGAGATTTCCTTAATGTGGGTGATTTTGGATATCACCACATCCAACAGGAAATACATTCATGATTGATGATTGCTAAAAGAAAAACAAACCAAATGAATAGGTACTTGTAACTCGCTTATAGTATAATGGGAATGTAAAATTTGTCTGATCTTGTAAAAGATATGCTTGTGAAGAGGGCTTCCAAGGCCCTAAATCTATGTAGAACTGAATATGGGATCGTTTGTGAACCTAGTATATACACCACATGAGTGTTTTTTACAACACAAAATTCTAAAAAATTTAAAGGTATTTGGATCTTTCAGATTTGTGGGGCAAAAACTATATAAGAAGAACAAAAATTTTCACTAGTATACAAGCTAAAAATCAGTAAAAAAAATATGTTCCATTGCAAGTCATGATCCAAGAGGATGAACATGCAGATATGAGAAACACAACATTGAAGGAGAATTAAAAAATAACAAACAAACAATAACCCAACAACAAAGTAAGGATATGTCAGACAAAGATGCTATGATGAAAAGGAGACTTGATAATGTAGGCCCCAAGGAATGACGCTCAAAAGTATAGAGATTAGGGAGAACATGTGTGACATGTAGAATTCATGCTGAGCTAGCATCCCATACAAGCATACAGTGAACATAAAATGTTACCCATATATATAATATCATGGTGCATATTAGAATATAGAAAACAAAAAAAAAAGATAGGTGGAAAAAATTATACAGAATGTAATATAACTACACTGTAGGTTAAAATATTTGGATTTGAGCAAAATGTTAGAGCCATAGTGCTGATCAGAAGATCCAGCAGTAGATTGTGTATAAAGCAAATATCATGAACATACCTCTGCTTTTGTAAGTTTGAAAGTTGGCTCAAAATGCTTTCACCAAAATGCTCAACCATTTCATAACCACATGTAACGTTCTGCTCTTTTATAAGTATCTCAACCTGTTCGAAATTAAAACCAAGTGAGCCTTATTACTTTACATGATAGAAAGATACTATGTTCAAATTCAACATAAAGCAAGAATAAACAGTGTCGGCCACAGGGTCATTGTTGAAATGATAATCATCATTTTCAATCATAAAGAAACATAATCTGATAGCTTGTGTATATTAATTGTAAGATATCCTCACTCTCAAAATTTTCTATTGCCGTAAGAAACAAGATACAGAAAGGACAATAGGATGCAATAGACTTAGGGCTTCTTTACATGGTTGTTTCAACTTCCACTTTAATTTTTTGTTTCCTCTTATGTCCACCTAAGCGAGATCATCTGATCCACCAATTACAAGAATTATTAAAGGAATTCACCAACAGAAAACAGCCCTCTTCTTAAGCCTTATTTCGTGTTGCTTGTTCTTTTCTCTAGAGTTTACCTATATTAGGAATATCCAATCCACCAAATACCAAATTCATTTCACGAATTGCGGCACACAAAACAGCCCTGATATTAAAAAATTCATCCTTGTAAACTTGTTACTGGAAATGAAACCACTATTTAGCACAAATCAACAAAAACGAAAGAAAGAAAGAAAGAAAAAGCTAAATTCATACATATTCTCAAAAAAGAAAATAGATCTTCAAACAATTAAGACTGAGGTTGAAAAACTTAATCTTTTTAAAAAAGGAATGTCACCTATGTTTGTATTCATTATGGATGGCCTCAACTCATAAATGTTTGTATTCATTATGGATGGCCTCAACTCATAAATGAAAGAATCAGGACAAAGGATTAATGACTAGCCTCCACAAAAGTGATGTTACAGTAAATGCAGGGATGTTACCGTAGGATCAGGGCAAAGGATCAATGAGTAGCATCTGCAAAAGTGATGCTACAGTAAATGCAGGGACACAGTTATGATAGAGAAGATGAGAAAAGGAATAGAGAAGAGTAATGCAGTTAAAAGTTTTTGTCTGATTAGATGCCATTTTATGAGTATGACGAATTCTAAGTCACAGCATAAAGTACATTCATATTTAAGCAACAAACTGGATTGCATTTTCAGCAAAACCCCATGAAACCTGCATTCATATGGTCCCTGCAATTAAAACTTTTTTAATTTCCATTTCAAGACATATCATAACAGAGGCACCACAGCACGGCACATTCATGACGACTACAGAAACAAAAGAAAAGAGCAAAAAGAGCCAAAAACAGCTGAAATTATAGCCCATTGTCAGGTTATTAAACAGAGCATTTGATCAGAAACTAGACATGGCATAAGATGAGAGATAGAGAGAGAGACCCGTTTAAAAGCATTGAGATCCTGGCCCTTAGTCAGAAAATCTGCAACGTCTCCCCTGAGAATCTTGAGCTCAGCATTCCTCCTCTTCTTGATGAAGTCGATCCGAGCTTTAATCTGCTTGATTGCCGACTTGCTACAAGAAAGAAACGAGCCAAGAAGACTACATCAAACACCAACACAAAAAACACAAAGGAAAAGGGAGAAAATCAGAGCAAACATTCTGCAATGGCATACCATTTGCCGGAAAAACCCCGGCCAAAAATACTGTCAAGCATTGCCAGAGCCCTCAGTCAGAGACTTAGAGATAGACAAAGAGGGATTCAAAAGGGCTGACACCAAAGCTAGCGAAAGAGAGAGAGAGAGAGAGAGAGAGAGAGAGAGAGAGCTGTATTCAAAAGGCTGAAATTAAAACAAGACTAGAGAGAGAGAGAGAGCTTGATCCAAAACCATGAAATCAGAACAAAGCAACTCTAGAGGGACACAACCAGGCAATGTGATGATAAAGCGAAGGCATTTTGAAGAGAGAGAGAGAGAGAGAGAGAGAGAGAGAGAGAGAATGAAGCACTTCCATGTGGAGGAAACGTAGGACGCATGGCTTCCTAGGTCGAAGCTTTTTGTTACCTCTGAGATGGCAAGAGAGAGAAAGGCCAGCACATGATATAAAAAAGCAGCCGTTGCTTTTATTTCGTAATTTTAAAATTTAAAACATTTTTATTCTTTATAGATAGAATAGAAAAGATGGATAGCATCAAGCTCGGAATGATTTCCGGCAAAGCTGTCTCCAACCGAAAAGAGAGGGAAAATGGAAACGGACGCACACATTCACCTGTAAACCCTACCTAATTAAACATATACTTGGACATACAGTGACTGGGACCGGCCGGCCGGCCGGCCCGGGAAGTACAGTGTGAGCTGCCTGTCCTTGAGGTACAGCTATGATACGACATGCAAAATCACTCTACAACGAATTACAGCTAGATAGCCGATGCGACGGGCCGGGCCTGCGTCGACCCGGACCTGACCCAATTAGGTTCATATGAACCTGGATCTAATCGTGGGTCAAGAAATAAAAAAAAAACGAAGATATTTTATCATTTTATATTATATTTTGTATATTTTTTATACCAAATAAAGTCGGCTACTGGGAGGACCCCGACCCGGACCAACTCGACTGATAGGTTCCAACCTACTTATGGGTCTAACATTTGAACCTGGACTCCGATCGGACTTGCCACCCCAGCAGCTGGACAAAAATATAAACCCTTCAATTATCTTAAGTACTTTCGATGATATTACCCTCTTAATTTCACAGCTAATGGCCAAGAAGATGGTAACCAACCTCCTTATACTAAAAAGGAGTTCACAGCAAATGGCCAAGAAGATGGTAACCAACCTCCTTATACTAAAAAGGAGACCGGTAGCATGCGGCCAAGCCCACACATGTAGAAATACGTCTTGGTAATAAATATATCTTTTAAATATAATTTGATCTTAATTTTTAGAGAATATATAATATTTAACATGAAGATCATGATTATAAAAAAATTTATAAAGTTTAAAAATTAGAAATAATTATTATATTAAAAAAACATTTAGACCATTAGTTACAAGTGTTTTTAGATAAACTACCTATTTACATCCATCATTAAGATGGATGAACCCCATATCATAGAAATGCGATCCAGCCAGCATTAAACAATTGTTCTATTAAAAATAAATGGACTAACTCTGCACTTTTCATTGATTAATACCCACTTCAATTCCAAAATAAAAAATAAAAAAACAAATAATTATATTGTGCCTCCACTCATGGGATAAATATGACCTCAAATCTGAGAAAAAACTTAGAGAAACAACAAGACTTTGTCCCTACCCTTCACTTCCCTTGATGCCAGTGTTCTAAAACTCACGATGCCAATCCGAAATCCTCCGAGTTAGATTGAAATTAGTGCAGGGGTGAATTAGTTCTAGGGAATCTTTGAGATTCCCCAAGTCCCTTGATTTTTTAGTTCTTTTTTATTTTCTATTGTATCCATCTAATGATTTGACTCGACAATTTTCTAAGTCTGATTTTCGCCGTTGTTATTTTAAGCAACACTCCCTTCCAAGGTTTTAAAACACACTTCGGTGACCAGAATTGTCAATATGAAAAATCAGTCTGGACTAGTGGATCAGTGATCCGATTGAGAGAACTAAAAAAACTAAAGGTGGGGCCAGACCGGTTGGTTCCCTGATAGAACTTGTCGGTACTGTCAAAGGATCAGTTGTTTTTTAAAGAGAACAATCATGTTCTAATATACGTTGAGAACCAGACTCGCCCAACCTATTCTCGGATCAAATTGGGCTACTCTAACCCGACCCGGCAATTTTTAAAACGTTGCTTCCAAAAAAAAAATGTTCTCTTGTATACGTAGGGCGGTCGGATGGGAGTTAGTTTGGGCAGTTTATCCACTTTTCATTAGAAACAAAATTTGTGGACAACCAAAATTGTAGGCACTTGGGATTCCAATTCAACCGCTGTGAAAAAGACGGGTCAAGGTCTCAAGGATGAGTCTTACTTTAGTTTGTTGATATAAAAGGCATCACCTTGAATTTCTTTGGTATCACTAGGATAAATATGTAATAATGGCATGAAAACAGTATCAATCCAGTTAGGCAGACCATTCATGTTGGATTTAGTTCAATGTTTTGGCACTTTATTTTGGAAAAAGTTTATATGAGGTTGCAATTTTAGAATGTAGAATTAAAAATGTCTCTCGAAAATCCATCGAAAAAAGTTGTTTTAATATTGAAAAACCCTCTAATTGATCATCTCGACATCGAGATATATACATATTAAAAAAAAAAAAAAAATTGAGTCTTAAAAATATTATATCTTGCATCACATTGACTAATCATTCATTTTCAAGGTTTTCATATGTTTGTATATCTACATGATTTTAACCATTTTTGGAGTTTAAAATTTTGTAATTAAAGATAGAAAATAGATTTTCATATAATCCTAAGAATTTTTTATGCTAAAAATACATGTTATAATACAATTTGTAGTTGTGCCTTTATTGGATTGTTTAATGTTGCAACCTTATACAAATCACACTAAACTTTATCTTTATTACATGGTGGTCACAATCAATCTTGACCATTAGATGTGAAATTAGATGGCTGGACTTATTCCATTGACCAAACTCAAATTTGAAAAGAAATTTTCTTAAACTTAATGACATACCCAAGCTATTAGATTTTACATCTTATTATAGTAATTGTGACCTCTTTGTATAAAAAATAAATGGTCTCATTATCTATGATCCTTTATTTTTATTATTGATTCGACTATTTAAATGCATTTATTGTATCCTACTCTTTGAACATGACACTCCACCAAGACCGGTCCTCCATCCTTGCTTTTTCCGCCCATATTAGTTTATCTTCCCCAAAATCCCAATCACGGGCTTGGGCCGGTGCCAGCCTGGTGGGCTGTTTTGGCTCCTGCCCTCTTTGTTTTTTATTTTTATTTTTATTTTTTTCATTTGTTTTTTACCCGGCCTTTATGGGTCTACACTAGAAACTCTAGAGATAGAACATGTGTATGTTGTTTCAAATGTAACCTCATTTATTACGTTCCCATTGAGAAATCAATGTTTCATAAAACACCCACTGATTCCAGCAATAACAATGAGAAATAAACATTAATTTTCACTTATTAGAAACTTTTTGAGAGAATTGTAGGTTTTCCTTAAGCGATGCAAACAAACCCTAATTTCGGAGCAACTCGATTAACATGGGTGGCAGTTATGACAAAACATGAAATAGGGTGAGAGTCATGAAAAATTCAGAAATTATGGTGGCAAATGGGCAATGTCTTGTATGGTTCTTTTACGTTTGCCATGTGGAGGTATTTTGGCATTCCTAAATAGAAAAGCATTTAGTTATAGGTACTTAATTTAATGGAATTAGTCTTTAAGTTGACGTATCTATTAAAAAAAAATTTCAGTAACATGGGGCTCATACTTCATTAAAGGGCAATAAATAGCCATTCTATGCTAAAATATCTTTTTCTTTCCTAATTTTCCGGCAGATTATTATTAATGAAAATCGTGCTGGGGCTTCTCCCCACTAACCTACCCAAAAAAAAAAAATGCCGGATGAGGTGCTCCATAAGAATTAAAAGGCATTATTACTTGAGTGGAGTTCTACCATAGTCTCCTAAACTATTTGAAAATGTCTTTACCACTGAATTACTAAAAAAAAAAAAAAAAAGTTGTCATAGTCATGGTGGCTTAATGAGAAAACTAGTGTCAATTTTTGGTTTTTGAGAGGTCATATCCATTGGCACATAGTTAGTATATGCTGGTCATTATCAAAAGAGGGGTTTTTTATTTATTTATTTATTTATTTGAGATAATTCAGTGGAAAAAAAGCCCTGCCCGTTTTTTAAAATAGATTAAGAGTTAGCATTTTTTTTTTCTTGAAGATCTTAGTGGGGTGGTATTAGTGGTGGTTTCCAACTTAGAAGGTTATGTTTCTAACTTAATTTATTATGGTGAGATGCCAAGAACCCCTAGGTGTGCCCCCACAAGCATTCAAGGATGCCTCAGGCTTAATGTTGGTTTGGTAAAGATCTTACGGTTGTGGGTCCAAAAAGTTCTTAGTCATTCACCCCAAAAAGCAGTGGAAGTCCACCTAGGATTGTCATATGCTCCACTTATTATTCAAACAAGCATAAATAATGAGCAAAAAGAACTTGGCAAAAGTATTAAATAGATTGTGAGGCTAATGAAGTTCTCATCTAACTCAATTAAAGAAAACTGAAAACTGAAGTCTACAATCCTCCCTTCTTTTTTTTTTTGGTGGGGTTTGCATAAATTTTTTTAGGTGTATTTTGTATAACCTTAAACAATCAAAGTAAGGTGCACCTTCAAATAACCTTGAATGATATTTCAGCACAGAAAAATTTGGTGATATCCTCAAAATTCATTTTTATATCTAATTATAAAATTTAAAGCTTCAAAATTAGTTTAGATTGAGTAGATCTATGAACACTTGAAATCTTGAAAATTAACAGTCCAGAAAATGTCTTACAAAAAGCAATATTTTCAAGACTTGAAATCTATTTTTTCTTTTGTCCATACATCTTGATGTCGAGATAACCAATTTTAAGATCTTTGGACATCGAAATAACCTTTTCTAGTGACTTTTTAAGGTGCACCTTAGTTTGATTGTTTAGGGCCTCACCCATACATAGACCTCTTCCTTTTTTTTTCCTTTTTTTTTCTTTTTTCTGAAAATTTAAGTTTTTATTTCAAATTTACATTTTATTCCTTTCGGACGGTTGGTGACTGAGAAACACATCAGCAGCGATGGCGGAGATTAAATGCAAGTCTCAGTAAAAGTCAAGAGAAAAGGGTTGGTGATCAAGGTGTGTAATTGTGAAGAATTGATGGTGAATTGGTTTGTCAATTACAATTTCCCTTTGTAAAAGTCATCTTGCTTTGTCTATTTATTGTTGTATTGGTTAACAGGAGGACATACCTTACCCTTGATTCCACTGTTGATCAAATTGCTAAAAAAGACTTCAGTTTCATGATAAATCGAATTCCTTTGGTCTCGTTTGATATGGGGTCTTCTTAGAAACTCCGGATGATTTTACATCATTCAAATCCGAAATTAGAATCGTAAAGAAATAGAACTCAGCCCAAATATGGAGATAATATCCTCCATGTACGACGGGAAATAGCATTCTACATACATGTAACATGCAAATAGAAAGTAAGAACAGTTTGGATAACTCCATAAAGATTTCTAGTTCATCCAAAGAGATATCACTTTGCCTCAAAAACAGCGTGTCAAAAAAATTTAAGAAAGACTCAAATATTTTTTGCTTTTATCGCGCTTGTCTTAAAAACTTTACCCTCCCGTGCCTCTTTCTCTCTTATCAACAAGGACTCTCCTCCGCAGGCCTCACTCTCTCATCATGGCCTTTCCTCCACACACATCCCTCTCTCTCTCATCGAGTTCTCCTTCCAAAGTGCTTGTATTCAGCATTGTTTAGTAAGGTGATCAATGGATTTGTCAAATGGATGGTGAAACAAATGATATTCTTTTCATTTTACTGTATTAAACAAGTTATTGTCTTGTATGAGTCATGCACATCTAAACCACACTGCTCGTAAGTTATCTTTTTTCTAGTAATGTGAATATAATAGTCAACAAACATTTAGACAAGAAAACGACGTCTCAATCTTCACATATTTTTGTAAAATAATGAAAAGGACATAGTAAACTACTCCTATTTTTTGGAAACACAAAAAACACTATTTTAATAATTTTTATTGATTTTTAAAAAAACATTTAGGCCAAAATCACTCAATTTGGCCGATTACCCGTTCCTGATCATTGATCCACATATCTGACCTAATTTTTGATGTGGCCAATCATGGTGACCGATCTGTTTTTTTAAACCTCGGTATGAAGTAGTGCTCTATTTTTTTTTTTTTCATAGTTTCCCTTTTTTATCATATTAAACAAAAATCATTTTAGTTTGTTTCTTTGTAATGCCAAACTTTTATTTGTAGAGTCCGTAGGTTCAAATACGAAAGGGTAGTACTATGTCATCAAATACTCTAACTAATTAAGGATCTTTTGAAGTTTTTTACAATTTATTCTTTTTTTGTTAAAATAAATGCAAAGACTATTAAGCATATATCTTCTTTTTTCAGAAAAAGAAAAACTTGGCGAAGCAAAAGTAGCGAGAAACATTCAATCAGGCCCAACATTCAGAAACTCGGTTGAGCAGACTTGGACTCGATTGAGTTACTCTATGGCCAAAGCGAGTTCCCATATGATCACTCTGGTATATAGGAAGCATACGATACTTGGATGAGTACTGTGCATGTCTGAGTACTATAGAACTAAGTACTCTAAACACAAAATGAAAAAGTTGATATAAGGTGTCAGCCTTATATTGTCCGAGCAAGGTGCACTAAAAAAAACCCACTAGAGAAGGTTGTTTTTATGCTGGAAAACCTTTACATCGACCATCTCGACCTTGAGATTCATAGACATGAAAAAAAAAAAGAAAAAAAAGAAAAAAAGAAAAGGATTTCTAATCCTAAAAATAGTTAATATTCTAACACATTATCTAGACGATCAATTTTCAAGTTTTTCAATATGTGCTTGATCGCCATCATTTCTAAGGTTTAAATTTTATATAAAGGTTCACAAGGCTTTATAGTACCAAAACTGCATTTTCAGTATAGTTTTGACAACTTGCCCCCTATTTCATCTCTCTCCAATAACGGGGAAGGAAACCTCTTGCAAAATCAACCTTGTTTCCATTTTTCTCTCTTCCTCCAAGCAAGAGAGATATGCCTGAGTACGTCACAGAGAGCTCTAGAATCTAGCAGGAGATAGGTGAATCCAAATGAATTCCCTGGGTTGGTCGATTTGGGCAAGAGCCCCCGAGCTGAGTATTTTAACATTGTTCTAGCATTCTTTGGGATGACAAAACTTAATTACGGTGGGTTCAAGCCAAGCAACCTGGGATGGCCTGGTTAGGATTCAGGCCGGGTTGATGTGGCTCAATTACTGGATGTCATGGACTGATCATAACCCAACGAGTGCACTGTGAAGTAAGCCTTGCCCATTCACATCTGGTAGATTAATTGCCACTATAACAATAAATAAGATTGTTCGAGTCCAGCCACTTATTTTGAAGTATTACTATTTTGTTGAAATCCAAAAAGTTGCCATATTATCAAGACTCTGAAACAAAACAGAGTTTAGATAACAATGACTTGGGCTCGAACTCTCCGAAGTCACTTAGAACTGGCAAGATGTTTGATCCAGATGACTAACCTTAAAGAAGGGCCGATTCTCACAGAGTCCTTGAACTCTCTGTATTTTTCTTTTGAGATTTGACTGAGTCAGGCTGTCTGGCTTGGGCTTAGGGCCATGGCAAGTCCAACCCTGAGTCTGGGATTTTGAACACGTAAAAAGCTGGTTGTTCTCATCGTATGTACTTTGGAGAAGGCTCATGAATGATGATTTTTTGAAATTTCATTTTTCCAGGTTTAGTTTGTAGAATTAACTGCCTTGGTACTGTAGGGAATGTGGGTTGCCCATTTTGGATCAATTACTAGTTGGATGTAACTAGCTATAAACACCCAGGTTTATTTGATTGAGTTTCTAGGTACCCCAAATATTGGGTGCACTTTTTTGTAATGGAGTGGATTGATTTGTGATTTTTATGACTCCAATTTAAAAGGCAAATAGATTAGAGGAACACATAAAAGAAAACTTCAGTTTATCAAAAGGACACGGTTTCTATGCGGCCAGCCGGCTTGGCAATAAATATATTTCTTAAACATAATTTGATCTTAATTTTTAGAGAATATATAATATTTAACATAGAGATCATGAACATGAAAAAATCAATAATAATAATTATATTAAGAAAACATTTGGACTGTTAGTTACAATTGTTTTTTTTACTGGATCACTTATTTGCATCCATCTTTAAGGTGGATGCTTTATATCTCTAGACCATAGTTACTGGGAGTGGGAGGGGGAACAACTACTGTTCCGGGAGCTATAGCGTCGGAGCGATGTCTGCCCAAAGCTTCGGAGCTTGGGGAGCGAGTTCCGGTGAGGGTAAAAGTAGTGGATCGAGATCCCGTATGAACATAAAGCGTATTACCAATACATCGGGATCAAGATCCCTATTTAGCGTGAACACTTTTTATGTCAAATGGGATCGTGTTTCCATATTCATTAGGATCGTACTCCCATCGACAGCAGGATGGAGTTATTTTAAAAAATAATTTTATT
Organism: Amborella trichopoda; assembly: GCF_054954075.1. Classification (NCBI taxonomy): domain Eukaryota; kingdom Viridiplantae; phylum Streptophyta; class Magnoliopsida; order Amborellales; family Amborellaceae; genus Amborella; species Amborella trichopoda. Next base: position 33,823,921 of record NC_142348.1, on the reverse strand, counting down.
TAAGAAGTTTTTTTTAGGATGTTTCGGGAAAATATGGATGGAGTTCGGGAAATGTAGGGATCGCACTCCCAAAACTCTAGGAGCGAGAATCTAATTTATTTAGGAATGAGATCCTAAAATTTAAGGAACACATTCCATGTAGTATCGGGAGCGAGTTCCATTGTGAGCGGGATCGAGAATCCTAAAAATAGGAGCGAGCTCCCAAAAAATGGGGAACGAGTTCCGGTCGAGATCCCGACTATAGAGCATCGGAGCTGCGTTCCGGTCGAGATCCCTACTACAGAGCATTGGAGTTGCGTTCCGGAGTGGGAGCGCCACCCTAGATGGGCAATCCCGGTAACTATACTTAGGACCGCATATTGTAGAAATGCTGTCCAGCCTGTATGAAACAATTTTCCTTATCAAAATGAAACCAAGTGTTGGGGGTTTGCCACCAGTTATATGTTTACCAGGGATACCCTTGCTTGTATCTAAATTTTCGATTGTTGACTTTGAAGGAGGAATATAGCACTGTCTTGCTCTCTTTTGATAGAAGACTGCTGTTGGTGAGGCTGATGGGCTTTTCCTATACAAGTATTTGATCCACTAGAAATGGGTTTTTGAGCCTAGTGTTTTAGTCATTTTTGTTTATGATTTTTGGACTAATTTGGGGCTTGGGATTTCGAATTTGGTAGCTTGGGGTTTGTTTTTGGTAATTTGTTTTTTTTGGATTTGGAAATTTTCAGAAATTTGGGGAATTTTTGAAAATTTTAGAAATTTTAGCCTTTTTGGGCTAATTTTGGAATTTGGGTATTTGGCTAAGGGTAATTTAGAAACTTTGATTTGTTTCTCCAACTAGATTTAGATAGGATGTTGTGGACCTTGAGACTTTCTCTCTCCCAAATCTGTAATGTTTATTAATACCTGTAACCTCCCTAACCCCTTGCTAATGAGGGTTAAGGGGTATTTATAGAACTCTTAGGACATGGGTGGATGCTCAATTTTGGGGCCGATTTATAGGTGGATAATCAATAATTGCTCAGTATTTTTCACAGTGGACAAGTTTAGTATGCCAAAGTTTGGAAAACATCACCATCGAGCATGGGAGAACTTGGAACTTGGGTTCCTATGTCTTCATCAAGTGCACCATTTCATGACTCTTTCAACAATTCATTATTTTGACTCCATAATTTTGTGGAGTAGTCGTTTATGATTATTTTACAACAAGTTTAAATTAAGAGTAAATTACATAAAAATCCGTTATATTTTACGTTATTACCAATATACCAAATAGTTTCCGTTATTATATGTAAGTCCGTTTTTACCTTTAATAACACAATGTTTTTAAAAAGACCGCTCTACGCTTTTTTGGATGTTGAACATCCGAATTGGTGGGATTTTCGGATGTTCATTATCCGAAAATAGGCCTAAAGTTAAACGTTAAATTTCCTATTTTCGGATGTTGAACATCTGAAATTAATGAATTTTCGGATGTTCAACATCCGAAAATACCCCGATAGTTTACATTAAGTATAACATTTTCAGATGTTGAACATTTGAATTTAAGAGATTTTCGGATGTTCAACATCCGAAAACAAAGAAGCAAAGGTTTATTTAACTTTTCGAATGTTCATATCTTAAATTCGGATGTTCAACATCCAAAAATGTTATACTTAACGTTAAACATTCGGGGTATTTTCAGATGTTGAACATTAAAAAATCCCTTAATTTTGGATGTTCAACATCCAAAAATAGGAAATTTAATGTTTAACTTTCAGCCTATTTTCGGATGTTGAACATCCAAAAAAGGTTAAATTTGTCTTTCTTAAAAAATTACGCTATAAAAGGTAAAAAATAGACATACATATAATAACATAAACTATTTGGTATATCCGTAATAACGTAAAGTATAACTGATTGTTATGTAATTTTCCCTTAAATTAAAAACATCAAGATTTGAGGCAGTAATGATAATTTTTTTTGCATTTTGAGTAAAACTTTCATGAACTTCTATTTTCTTCTTAGTTCTTCATTTATTCATTATTTTTGCTCAAATCAACTCTATAAAATTGTTGGCAATCAAGTTTAGAGCACTTGACAATAAATTTGGATAAGAAATTTGAAAATCAAAGGAGTTATGATCATTTTAATAATCGATTTTTCAAGGTTTAATAGTCTTCATTTTTTAGTCCCTTGCAAGCTTAAATTCGATCCTAAATCTTGTTTTAAACTCCTCAACAAATTACATTTTTATTTAGGGACTGAGTGAGTATCAAATCTGGAAATTTCCAGCCTAATACTCCCTACGGATTAGTGATATTAATCAAAAGAGGATTAAGTATATATGAGCTGCCACATACTGATATTTGTTTTAGGGAAAATGACCTTTAACCCTCTCCCTGAAGTTTCTATTCCTATTAGCCCCTTGGGTTAACCAAAATCCCTTGCACCACCTCAGGTTTATAACTTTGAGATCATTAGCCCCCTAATTATGTTTGGGTGCGGCGATGATCTAAACAATCAAATTAGAGCCCACCTTCAAATAGTGTCAAAAAATATGGTTTCAATACTATAAATATTTGATTAGCCTTAAAATATATGTTTATCTTTAATTATAAAATTTAAAGCTTAAAAAATAGTGTAGATCGAGCAGATCTATTAAAACTTGAATAACAAAAAAATTGACAGTCCAAAATGTCTTACAAGATGCACTAGTTCTAAAACTTGAAATCTATTTTTTTCTCAAGTCCATGTATCTTGATGTCGAGATGATCAATTGGAAGATATTTGGGGATCAAAACAACCTCTTCTAGTGAAAATTTTGAGGTAGGCTCTAATTTGAATGTTTAGAGCCTAGGCTCTATATAAACTTTTCCCATTATATTTTTCTTTGTTCTTTTTACAAATTTGATTTCTTTGTTTTACAAAATGCCGAACCCATACATTAGTCATCTATATTTTTTTTGTAACTTAATATACAAATTTTATTGATGATAATAATAATAATAATAATAATAATAATAATAATAATAATAATAATAATAATAATAATAATAATAATAATAATAATAATAATAATAATAATAATAATAATAATCATAATAATAATAATTAATAATTAATAATTATAATAATAACAATACTAACAACAATAACAATAATAACAACAATAATTTATTCATTGTTAAATATTTCATCTCGTATAGGTATTTTGATAAATTTTTTAATAAATAATAACAGTCCATTAATAATAGTAACAAATATCTTGATTACTCATTTTTCAAATTCAAAAGATATTGATGTAATTGTAAAATAGGTCATCATATTAAAGAAAAATTCATTTTCCTTTCATATCTAAATTTATAGTGGGATCCACGGAGTTAAGATTGGTTTTAAGCAACAGAAGCGAAAGGGAAGGGAGAATTTCATAAAATGAAAAGATCAAATTTGCAAAAAAGAACGAAGAAAAACACAATTAGGGTGCTAATGGTCTCAAAATTTTAAATTTGAGGGGGTACATGGAAATTTGGTGAACCAAGGGGCTAATAGGAAATGAATTTTTGGGGAGGGGGGCAAAGGTCATTTGGCCATTTTTTTATTCGACCTAACATTGATCTATAGGAGGAATCTGGGCCGATCCAATGCCACAATTGCATTTTGTATTTGAATTTTAACTTTTTTTACAAATCCAAATCACTGGAAATTTTGAGCGTCTATTATTTAAAAATAGCAGAATCTATTAAAAATATAAAAAAAAAAAACACAAAAACTAAATTGGCTAAAATACCTTGAAACTTTTCAAGGGTATTTTGGTTAATTTATTATTTGTGTTATTTTTTTAAAAATATTTTTTAGGTGCGCCTTGATGGGAAGAATTGACTTCTAAAATTTCATATCATTTGAATTTATAGAAAAATATTAATTGGGCCATTGTGCCAATACTGTAGCTCTCAGCTAACACACACATCTACGTAATGCATATGGGTGAAAATGAACAGTGCTGTCGCCCATAGGCACATCACCGTCCAAGAAAAATCAGGTGGCGTGCGTTTTTGACCGTCAGTGACCTAGCATGTCCGTGGCGATACCATCGCGAATGTACTAGGTCAGTGACGGTAAAAAAATCGTGTGGAACTACAACGGACGACGGGCCATCCATTGTGGGTTCGTTCAATAAACCGCCATGGATATAGTAAGTCCATAGTGGAGGAAAAACTTTGTAGTATTTCTCCTAGAAGGCGTTTTTTAGATTTTTCCACACACACACACACACACACACACACACACATATATATATATATATATATATATATATATATATGTGTGTGTGTGTGTGTGTGTGTGTGTGTGTGTGTGAGTGTGTGTGTGTGTGTGTGTGCCAGCTTGTGTAGTTAATTATCTATTACGCATGGTGATGAGGGTCCGATTTCAACAGACAGTGCACAACTCTTCTCCCAAATTTCAAATAGCGCACTTAATGCATCTCTCCCTGACAAAAGCAGAGCCGTATTCTTTGTCCCTGGCAATAACCTCTCTCTCCTCATGCCTCTCTTTTTCCTCATGACTTTCTTTCTTTAATCTCTCCCTACTCACGCTCTTCCTCCTCTCATTCTCTCTCTCTTGATCCAGAGCTCCTGCATATCTCTTCACCACTATCCTCCATCATTGTTTATCAGTTCTAAGTATATTGCTCTCTCTCTCTCTCTCCCTCTCTCTCTCCCTCTGGTTCTTTCTCACTCTCACCCCCATATGGGTGTCTCTCTCTGGTTATATATATATATATATATATATATATATATATATATATATATATATATATATATATATATATATATATATATTACCCCTACAGGGGTCTCTCTCTTTCTCTCTCTTGCCCTAACATGGCTCTCTCTATCTCTCTCTCTTGCCCCAACAAGGGGATCTCTCTCTCTCTCTCTGTAACCCCAACATAGGTTTCTCTTTGGTTCTATCTCTATCTCTCTCGTCCCATTTGGACTCTCTCCCTCTCTCTCTCTCTCCCCGTCCCCTCACCTAAGGGGGTCTTTTTCTCTCTCTCTCTCTCTCCCAACATGGGTCTCTCTCTCTTTCACCCCAATAGGATCTCTCTCTCTCTCTATCTATACTTGAGATTTTACCTTCTTACTGTTCCTTCTATTTTTTTTGTATATTCTTTGGCTTGATTTTTGTATTTCATATTGCTTGATTTGTTTTGCATACCGTTCTTCATCATCATGAAATTGAGAAGGTTTTTCATTTTGTGAGGAAATTGAATACTACAGTGTGTTGTGATTGTACCATTTAGTCTTTAATTCTTATTTATATGTATAAGAATGTTTTTCATTTTGTAAGGAGATTGAATAATATAAGGCATTGTTGTGATAATGTCATTTAATATTTAATTCTTGATTATATGTAAACAACCTGATTAAATGTAAATGGTAGCATGCTTCTCCTCTCTCTATTTGTGGTTATATACATAGATGCTAATTTTTGTTTTTGATAATTAGATAGATGTCAATTTCTCTATCAATTATTGTAAATTCATGGTAATGGATGAAGGGTGATGTAGATACTTTTTTTTCTCTAGGATTATTTCAGTAAATCACATTTGTATAGTGATTTTGAATTTTGATATCATATTGAAATGGAAATAAATTTTCATTTTGTAAGGAGATTGAATAATATAGTTTGTAGCTTCCAACTATTCCTTTTATTGTTTCGCTAGATTCTTTGGTTCCTTCAATAACATTTATACTTGTGTTTGCTGATTTGAGTATTTGTTCATTAATCTTCAAACCTGTTTTGAACTAAGATAAGTTCATATGCAAAACAAATTTAAAAGCATAGCTTTATGAGACACTCAAGAAAGCGAAAGAAAATCTTTCCGGATATTAGATATGGGAATGTTGTGTAAGCTTTCCTCATATTTGCTAGCCTACTTGCAATTCAAATTGAACCATCATTTTGTTTATTAAAACAGTGAGACTGACCTGCTTGTAAGTGAAAGTAGACTGTAGTGCACAATATCTACTACTTGAGAATATAATTATTATTAGAATTACTTGTTTTATCTTTCTCTAAAACAAAACCTGTCATGTTATTCTAATAGTTATTACGCTCTTGCTTTTGATGATTGTGTGAGTGTCTTTCACAAAATTGTGTTCTACTTGCGTGTAGGTGGGAAGATGGTAAGTTCATCCACAAGCAACGCCATGGTATATCCAGTCAAGCTTTACAGAAGTTGTAGCCACACATGTGGGATGCACATATCCAGAAGTGAACAAAACCCAAATAGGAAGTACTATAAATGCAAGCCATGTCATTTATGGAATGGGTGGGTTGATATGCATATCTTGTACTCTCAAGACTCCAATATATTAGAGCCAACAACATCTAAGTTCTAGCCATTGATCAAGTTATTAGAGAATCAACAAAATTTGACTGCCCAAGAATTACGAGAAGCATGTAATCATAGTCATATTAGCTCTAAGTTTAGTAATTCATATCTGTATATTTCTTTCTCCTTATAAAAAAAGAGTAAGGTGTACTTGATCGTAAATAAATTATATTTTGTATAAACAAAAAAGCAATGTGTCAATTGTTATTTTTTGCCTCAGAGTTATTTCGTGTACTTACTATTTTGAGTTTGTCAAGTTTGTGTGAAGCAAATAAATTTTTGTCTTCTTATTGAGCACAAATGTAGATATTTGTGAAGATTAGGCTCTAAAAGATAAATTTTTGTCTTCCTATTGAGCATAAATATAGAGATTTGTGAAGATTAGGTTCTAAAAGATATGATTTTATAGAAGTAGACAACTTTATTGGTTGAGTGTGTACTCACCATTCAATAGAAACTCTACTCATTAACTAGCTTCCACTTTGAGGGTTTCATCTTGCCAACAAAGCTGATGATGGCCATTTCATCTCATATTGGAAGGTTCAACTTTGTCTCAATGAATAATAAATATGATTCCAAAAACCACCTCATGCAATCTCACTTTCAAATGCTCAATTCTGGCTAATGAATCCGTTTAAAGGGTCCCAATGGTAGTTTGTAAATAAATTTTGGATCTGCAACTTCATGCTATTATAGTTGCCGACTAAATGAGATATGAGTGTGTTAAGTGTTTGACAACCACACAGACTTTGGTAGGCTAATGAAGGGACATGAATTGTTGCTTAAATTGATAATGGTCATGCAGCATTCGGTTGTGCAATTCTTTTTCTCTCCGTCATATGCTATGACCTCCTATTGCAGATCCTTCCCTTTCTACCACTAAATTATCAAATAAATGTGGTACTCATACATGCGATATTATCATTTCAAAATAAAATCATGGTTCCCATTTGTGGGGAATTATTATGATCTATGATATAATCAGTCAAATAATTTTCTTGACATGCAATGGAAACCAAGAGTAAAATGCTGGCTCGGCACCTTGTTGACCTGAGTACCTAGGTATAAACTATTATATAACAAATAATAAAAACCAACTGTATAGCTTCAAGAAAAGTCTGTTATATAATCTTGTAACAAAAAACTAATTGTATGCATTACAAATTTTAAAGAGAGAGAGAGAAAGAGAGAGAGAGAGAGAGGTAGTAAATAAGTTACATAAATAAAACTTGGAGGGTATTCTTGGTAATTAGCTATTCATGAGCCATTCTAATGTCACTGCTCATACGTCATTTCAACATAAAGATACAACCAAGCCGAAGTATCTTCTTGTCCTACCCAACATTTTTTTAGTGTTTAACACTTGACATAACTTGCAATGAAATAACATATTTTATACGGAAACTTACATTCAACCCCCAACCTACATTTAACTTAACAAAAGCCCCCAATCCCTTTGGTGCAAATACAACTCCAAGTTCGAACTGTCCCCTCCCTCCATGATGGTCCTGGGGACTAATTATTGTGCTTTTGCTTCTGACTTTTCTTGACTTCTTCTTGAATAGTGAACTTGGGTTTATCTATCAAACCATAATGTTTCCATGGTTTGAAAGCAGAGGAAAATCCCACAGAGGATTTAGATTTCTCTCATGAATGTATCCACAGTAAAATTCAATAGGATATTACTAAACAACACAATGTTATAACACAACATCACAACGCATAATGTATGCACAAGAAGGTATAACACAAAATAACATAATAGGATTAAAAAATATGACAACACAATATAACAATAATAAGAGCAATATCATGAACAACAACAAGCTGGAAAAGTTATTCCCATCTCTACTTCCTGGTCTTGGCGAACCACTTATCTGTAGTAAAATTCAACATCATATTGCTAAACAACACAACATCACAACACATAAATGTATGTAGCATATTACTAAACAACACAACACAACACCTGCTTGATTCATCACCTTTACTAGATATGTTCCACGTCTTCACAGGTTCCATCCATGGCTATCATAGTGTCATTTAACTTGTAAGAAGAAAAAACTTTGTAAACATTTAAGAAATCCATGTTACATTCACAAAGAATACAAAGATGGAGCAATCATTCATGCATACTCTGAACACGCGAATGATGAACAATTGCTTTTGTCATGTCCACTCTCCTTACAAACTACACATTTTTTAATACCATCCTTCACATTTGCTTTTTCCTTTGCTTTATCTGACTCTAACTCAGACCGAGATTTATATCTATTATGGCAAGGTCGCCCCTTTATTTTTGCCCGTGGGGCTAAAGGATATTTTGAAGAGGGTAACCCTTAGTTCTTTTGCTGCTGCTGGGGGTCTTGCTAACATTGTTTAATTCTACCATATTCCCAATATTGGGACTTTTGCTATAGCAACTAAATCAGACATTATCAATTCATGGAGTTCCATGCTTTTTGAGGCATCCTCTGTGAGTTTTTAGGCCATTTGACAAACTTCATTATAACAAACGACTAGGGCTAGATCAGAAGAGACTTGAATTTTCTTGCCGCTTTCATTAAGTACAACACCCTTTCAACACATCCTTTTTCAAATTGATTCATTATGTAATGTGGTGGGATCTTAAAAATATTTTCATTCCAATTTGGGGCTCTTCTATTTTTGTATTTGTAAACTTCTTTGGGGGGGGGGGTTGTGAACATGTGATCTTGCTTGACGGATTCAATGTCGTCCCCCATGTTGTCTTGATCTGACAATATGGGAGATGACACACTACCTGAAATAGATCGATCCATCTCAGGTAATTGAATGAGCTTAAACAAAAAAAAATTTGTATTTAAACTTGTGACAAATAAATTCTAAACTTTTAAGATTAATTGTTGACTTCATTTGGTTACTAATCATACACAATGCATAATAATTAAAACAACTCCCACACCTATATAGGAATAACATCAAATTCTAGCCATTTCAATATGATACCAAAATTCAAAATCACTACAAAAATGTGATTTCTAGAAATAATCCTAGAGGAAAACGTGTCAACATCACCCTTCATCCATTACCATCAATTTACAATAATTGATAGAAAAAATTGAAACATAGAGCAATTTGAATCACATAGATTAAAGCTAAGAGCAATTTGAAACATAGAAATTGAACCAAAGAATCTAACAAAAAAATAAAAGGAATAATAAGAATTTAAAATCTCAAATAAATCGAAATCTAACAGAAATTGGAGAAAATCGATAGAGAAAAAAGGGGAGAGATTGTATCAATGACAAACTTGAGAGAGAGAGAGAGAGAGAGAGAGAGAGAGAGAGAGAGAGAGAGAGAGAGAAAGAACCCAACTAAACACTGTATTATTCAAACTCCTTACAAAATGGAATTTTTTTGCCATTTCAATAAGATATCAAAATTCAAAATTAGTATGCAAATATGATTTATTGAAATAATCCTAGAGGAAACAAATGTATACATCTCCCTTCATCCATTACTATCAATTTACAAGAATTGAGAGAGAGAGAGAGAGTGGAAAAGCCTGCTGCCCTTTATATTTAACCAGTTTTTTACATATAATCAAGAATTAGAGAGTAAATGACATTATCACAACAATGCCCTGTAAATTATTCAATCTTCTTACAAAATGAAAAAACTTCTCTTACATACAAATAAGAATTAAAGATTAAATGACACAATCACAACACACAGTAGCATTCAATTTCTTTACAAAACCTTCTCAATTTCATGGTGAAGAAGAACAATATGAAATACAAAAACTGAAACAAAGAGCAATTTGAAACACAAATATTGAACCACAGAATCTAGTAAAAGGAAAATCTCAAGCAGAGAGAGAACCCCCTGTTGGGGCAAGAGAGAGAGAGACCCCTATTGGGGTGAGAAAGAGAAAGACCCCTTTGGAGGAGAGAGAAAGAGAGAGAGACCCTGTTGGGGAGAGAGGCAAAGACCCCCTTGAGGGGGAGAGAGAGAAAGGAAGCCTCTTGTTGGGGTGAGCGAGAGTCAGCTCCCTGTTGGGGTGAGAAAGAGAGAGAGATGGTAAGAGATAGAACCCTATTGGGGCAAGAGAGAGAGAGAACCCCCTGTTGGGGCAAGAGGGAGAAAGAGAGAGAGCCTTGTAGGGCAAGAGAGAGAGATCCTTGTAGGGGCGAGAGTGTGATAGAGCATGAGAACTAGAGGGAGAAAGAGAGACCCCTGTTCAAGAGAGAGAGAGAGAGAGAGAGAGAGGGAGACCCCTGTGGGGGCGAGAGAGAACTAGAGGGAGAGATAGAGATCCAGAGAGAAAGGGAGAGCAGCTGAGAGGGAGAGAAAATCAGATGGAGAGAGAACTAGAGAGAGAGAATCAGATGGAGAGAGATTCAGAGAGAGATCATACCTGAAACTGTTGAACAACGATGGAGGATGGTGGTGGAGAGATGCACGAGAGCTTTGTTTCATGAGAGGGAGAGGAGAAGAGCGTACATTGGGAGAACCTAAAGAGACAAATTCATGAGGAGAGAGAGATAACCATGAGGAGAGAGAGTGGCAATTGTAAGGGATGAAGAATATGGCCATGCTTTTGTTAGGGAGAGACACATTAAATGCGTTATTTCAAATTTGGGAGAAGCGTTTTGCATCGTCTGTTGAAATAGGACCCCTCATCACTGTGGGTAGTTAACCACATAGGTTAACGTTCACAATTATATATATATATATATATATATATATATATATATATATATATATATATATATATATATATATGTAAAAACACTTTATCCCCTTACCCCACCATGTATTAACAAAATGATGTAAGGTTAGTTTGGTAATTAATCGGGTGTAAAGTAGAAATTCTTGCTAGAAAGAGAAACATTTATTAATTAGAACTGATGATGACATTATCCACATGAGGTTATTATGCAATTGCTTCTTAACCACTAATAAAATGCAACTAGTTGTTTTATAAAAATATCTATCCTACCCATACTAAAAAAAAATTTGTATTACAAAGTAAGGGACAATGAGTTTCAAAAATATTTAGTATAGTAAAGAAATACTCGTACGTATCATGGAGTCAAGAATAACATATTAAAGTTTCAGCTCATTTGGATTTGGGGTTTGGTATAAATGATCAAAACTTCATCAAGTAAACTTGCTATTTTGCTTTTCTTTGCCCACTATTAACATACCACAACTACGATATATCTTTTCTGTTAAATAATGGTGGACCCTTGCCATGTTATCAAATATCACCTTGAAAGTGGCATTTTCATGCATCAGATTGAGCCCAAATTTTGCATGAGAACTTTTCAAGGGACTACCCACGTTCTCATAACATTTAGGGTTCTTCAAACACCAAAATCTAGGGGCTTCTTTATATTTTCCTTTTTTCTATCTCTAAACTGCTCTTCCTTGGTGAACTCCAACTTTGCAACCCCATATATTGGTCCTTCGATATCGAAATAACATGATTTTAGGAGGACACTTCAAGGTTCACTAGATTAGAGTTTAAAACCTTTGGGTGACCAATTGGAGTAGGTTTGACTAATGTTTAACTATGCTTAATTTTGGGCCATCTATTTGCTAGCTTGAGACTGTGATGATCTCTAATCTCCTTTGTTTTAACCTGAGAGTTATTTACCTCACTGCATGGGTCTCTTAGCATTTAGAATTGATTTGTGTCTCTTAGCATTTAGAATTGATTTGTGACTATTTAACTGATTATGCCTAAATCTAGTGATTCCTATAGATTTTTAGCAGTTATGGTGTCGGGGGCTCACTTGAGCAGCAAGCACAATGCAACACATTTGATATATTTATGAATGAGCAGCCATATGTGAGCAAACTCACTTATCCGTGTTATTTATTTACTATGATTTTTTTAATTTTCGCATTCACAGACATAGATTGCTAGGGATTTTTATGTTTGGATTGATCACATTCCTTAAAGCGGAAATGTTAGATGGTGGAAGCGCTTTTGATAAATGTGTATTTTAGTACCTGCTTGATGAGAGTAGTATTTGAAAATCTAACCATCAGCATAAACCTCCTTGAGGAAATGGTATACGACCTAGGCTTGTAATTAGATAGAGACATGTCATACATGGATTAGTAATGATCATTGTACACACTACTCTATGTTGAGTGGCATGCATAATGCACAATAAGGTTAGTTGTAAACCTTTCCAATAACTAGGCATATAAAGAAAGCCTCCCAGCGCTAGTTTGCTCACAGATCGGCCACCGTATTGCATGCACTAATATGGATATTTAATGCACCGCTTAATTTCTCCATCATGGAGCATATGAAGAAATAATCATAACGATCTATGACATGAGTCATGCTGACAGTATTAAAGTGACATGCTCAAATAATACTTGTGCTCTAATCACTTTCTCATTCCCTGCGACCAGATGGATATATTGATACTGTTGTTTTGGAGCATCATAAATCTCATTATTTGGAGTTAGAGGCAGGATACTGCTCTACAAGTAATAGTAGAGAGACTTACTTTCCATGGTACGTGGGCCCAAGGGATAAAATAGTGGCAACATTCCTAAGAGGACAGATGATATGGAGGTTGAGGGTGTTGGTGGCGAATGAAGGTGAGGCAAGTAAAGTTCTCTAACATGAAAACTCAACCTTGAACTACTATGATCTGCACGGGAGATCGCCATATCGCTCGTGAATGAACTGAGTTGAGGCATGAACTATATACTTCATTATTGATGCTAGTCTATTCATGAGGTGCTGAATGCTCATTCATATTTCATGTGTTGGATTGTGGAATTGGGAGCATTAGAACAAAAAATTGAAGGAAGACTGGTTTGTTAAGTTTCCCTTGTTCTAATAGGGGGCGTGAAAATTGGATGGGAAGCAACGTCTCTAAGAGTGCGATGTGTATAAGATCATCTGTATCATCATATATTTCGGATTGGACCAAGTTACTTCATTATATGCTCTACGTAGCTGGCACGAGGAGAGCCCTCTTTTTAGTGTCTAAATCCCAATTAATTGGGGAAAAGGTTATGATGATAATGATCCTTTTCTACAGGATGTTCAATTTATTTTCTAAGGGTATAGCATTCTAGAAAAATTGTGTGCATGATTACTGGCTTTAAGGTGTTTTCTCATAGATGGATCATTAAGCAAAGTGCTTGCCCATGCCAAAAACTTGGGTGCACAGATCATAAGATTTTTTAGAAGTTATTTGGACTTTTATTTTTGTCCCTTGGATGGAGGCCCTGTGATAAATCCTAATATTAATACTTGCGCCATCATGAAGTATACTTAGTCCACTTGAATTAGATGCAACTTATTGCTTCAATATATTTAAGTCGGAGGTTCAAAACTAGTTAGGGAGGAGTGTTATGATTCTCAAAATTGACTAGGATCAGGAGTACATAGCTTAATTGTCTGATATAATTCTTTTAGGTAATTGTCTGATATAATTCTTTTAGGTTATGGAGTTGCAACATGAAATGATGTCCTATACTCTGTAACAGTATGATGTTGTGAGAGAAGGAATCATGCCCTATTGGACATTGGAATGTTCATGATAGCACAACTCTATACACGGTGTCTTAGGAGATGCTCTATTGACTATTGTGTGCATCTCAAATAGGGTGCCTTCGAGATCTGTGCATTAGAACCCCTTAAAAAAGTTATAGGCCAGTTAGAAATCCCTTATATGCCATTTCCTGTTCTTGGGTGTTTGTTGTTCTTGTCATCTCATTTGATAATGAGGTAAACTAGAGGTCCATAGTATAAACTGTAACAAGATTTTATAAGAACTATAATGGGTGTACGAGGAGGGTGACCTCAAAAGTTGTATCATGTGATGTGGACTTCGTTGTGTTGAAGTTCCTAATAAATAAGAGGTCTTGGATGATGACTATCAATCTCAAATAGGGAGTGGTACGTAGATTTTTCACTAAAGGATTATAATGGGACTACTTGCATGGTCATTGAGGATAGTGGGTGGGAACCACTATTTGTTCCTTAGTCTTAAAGGAATAGTGGTTCCTTAGTCTTAAAGGAGTGCATTTAGTAGAGGTCCTCGGAGAGTTTGATATTAAAGAGGAAAGGTCTAGCCTCCATCTCCATTAATGTGATTGTGCGGGGTTCATATCAATATACGTTGAGATCTTTTGTTGTTGTGCCACAATGAACCAAGAAATAAAAGTTTCGTGGAGAAGAACCTAGTATGGGAATTCATGGATCTTTCCTTTGATAGAAAGGTCAATGGACGTATAGATGAAGTACAAAGCCCTAAATAGTGGGATAAGTGTTTCACCCAGTTGAGCATGTGGACTATAGTGAGACAATTCTCCCTTGTTGTGAGAAGAGTATCATTTTGCTTCACATTTTCCATTGTAGCAAGTTAGACTCTAGAACTTGACCATATAAGCGTTCAAGTGATATTTCTTCAACATGATCTATCATTGAGAACAGTGAGAGTTCCATGATCTTGTTATTATAGGTTGATAGATCTTAATGGCAAGGATAGAAAAGTAGAAGATTGATAACAATGAAGACTGGTTGTCCTCTATTTTTGATGGGAATGACATGGGCAAAGTACATCACGTGCATGATGTTGAGATCAAGTACACTCATTCTAAGAGGGTTGTTAACTTTGTCTTGATTGACTTACATTAGGAAAATTTTAGAATGATTTAGGATGCATGATGGAGGGCCCATCGATACTTCTGCCAAGAAAATGCCATGCACTTAGTGTTAATCTTTGTCCATAGATAAGAGACTGATCATGAAAAGACGATTTGTGTACGACATGTGAGCATAGTAGGCAGCCTTAAGAATGCCATTTTGTATATGTGATGGGATGTGTTGTAGGGCTTGTCAAGTAGCTCTAGAGTAATCCAAGACCAAAACATTGGCAAACAATGTGCTTGATACTTGGACATCTCCAGAGTAGCATAAATTTCTTGTGGATCTTTCTAAGAAATGAACTCCATTATGAGGACATAGTAAGCCTAATTGGATGGGTGATCTGGACGATTGATGGTTGACAACAGAAAATGTCTCAACTCCGAGAGCAGGAGTGATTTCTTGGGGCAAGTAATGCAATGACATGATTGGCAATGTCCAATATGGAAATGGAGTATACGGATTGATGTGTAGCATTATAGGAAATTGTATGGCTCATGCGGAACTTGGAAAGCTAGGGATCATAGTAACACGATGGCACAAGCTTTCATGAAGGATCCCAAGTATCACAATAAGACATAGCGCATATAAGCCGGGTATCACTATGTGCAAGCTGTCGTTAAGAGCGAAGTGATAGTCATAACATGAAATCTCCCAGTAAACCACGCTTGTGCTTATAGCTTGAGAGAAGTATAACGCTTGTATCAAGGTATTGGCTTATGTCAAGATATTATGGGAGTCCTTAACTGATTTTCTAAACCATCATTATTGTCTGATCCTTTTAGTACAAAACTGTTATTTTTTTATTTACCATTAATGTGAGATTTATGGTACTATGGTTTGTTCTAGTGTACGAAAAATCACCGATCTGGATCAGAATTATTTGATTCAGATAGAGAATTATCTTGGGCAATCTGGTTCCCACAATATATTGGGAACTGCCCATTTCCCTATAGAATCAGCTAGTTGTAGCCGGTCTGTATGAGTTTTCTAACGAAGCTTTCCATTTCTATTAGAGAACAGGTTGATGGAACTGGATTGTGCCACCTTGGCCCCGTATTTCGTATTTTAATATGTTTTTAATTCTTTTATATAAATTTTTTATGCTAATAAGAGTTAGATAACTCGTAGTACACCCCTCTTCATCGGGCGCCACAAGCACACATGTGCTTAGACTGCTCACATGAGCCTCCTACCATGATTCAAACTCCCAATTTATAGACGTTATAACTCCCCCACCTCCACCCCCACCCCCCAGGAAACATTGTGGATTGGCCGATGTGGGACTAAAAGGGGAGAGAAAATTTGATATAGTCGAGAGAGAGTCACTAATACTTATGGGCTTATGTCTTATTAATTTTTAGAAGGTGTGAATAGGCTAATATCTAAAGCTAAGTTTATTTACACTAAATAGCTAATTTTGTTCAAAGCTATTTTACACCATAGTTTATTTACATAGCTGTTTTACATAGGTTAATTATTCTTTTTTTGTTGTTCAAGACCGGGACAAGTCATTCAAAGCTATCTTATTCGCATCGTTTATTTTCGTAATGTAACCTTACCTATATGTTCTTTACACTAGAGTTTAAACATAATTAATTTAGACAATAGTTATTTTACACTATAGCTATGTTTAAAATTAGATAATTCTAAAATTAAATATTTTAGTATCAAATAATATTACATGGTGGTTATTTTACAGTACAACTACAGAGTGGGAGAAAGAAAATCCCCATGAAATAAAAGTTGGATACATCGCTGGAATGTTGATAAACAAAGAATCAGATAGGCAATGGCATCACAATCAATATTAACTTATTTTTACAATATAATAAAAATTCATAATGCAATATCCCATTTCTTTTTGAAAACCTTAAAATATTATTTATAATGATTTTTAGTGATTTTTAGATTTTTTTAATATGGTTGATTCCCCAATCTGGATAGTCGATCTGCCCATCTAACCCACTTTTCTAGATAGACGATCTAGGTCATTGATCCTTTTTTCTTAAAAAAAATACCCGGGTTTATTTATGGCATAAACACCTAGTTTTGATTACACATTCACACTTGCACATTAGGATAATTCTTCATTGTTAGATATATCTTCAACAGGCTTGATATGCTCTCTCGCACGACTTTGACTACCCTCAATACTTGGAACATTTGAGGATGAAATACACACGAGGGGTGACTATCCCCTCGATATCAGATTGAGATGAGATTCAATAGTTGGGAGTTGATATGATCCATATGAGTATATCGTTCCACCGAATAATGCTCTGCCTGTATGAGAGCTAGGTGTGAGCATCATAGATGATCAAGTTAGATGCATGTGTATGACCTAGCAGCACATGGGCAGCATGGATGCGATTGAACTAAGACATAAATGATACAAATCTGGTGTGGATCCTAGTATAGCTCATCATTTATATTATGGCCTATGGCTCATACCACATGTGCTTAATGAAACCATTGCTACCACAGAGGTAGAGTTGTATAGGCTCCTTGTTCCCTACTGCATCATGCGAGATATTGCTGGTCACATGGTGACCCTGATTTCCATTATTGACCTTGGACTGTATTAGAAAGTGCCAACAAGTTACATGCTACCTCATTGGCTTGGCGATGGACTTTCCTACCTATGCTAGAGAGGGGCCAAGTGAGTTTGCATCTTCGGCATTCCTTGTCAGCTTGCCATTTGATAGAGTGTTTTTGTTCGTTATGATAAGGCGGACCAAGCTTTACCCCAGCTACTTTGATTACTACTATAGCATGCTCTCCCAAGGTCATTTATGATTTAGCTGGGTTAGGGGCAGAGATAGAGAAGCAATCAAGTCCAAATGGAATAATGGAAGGGTTAGAGAATGCTATTGGTATCACTCTTTGTATGGTACCTAGAGAGATAAGTGTACTCTAATCAGATGCTCATCAGTTGATCAAGGACTTTGCATTTTTAATCCTGTGTTCTTTTGCAAAATGTTTAGCTATTATAATATAATTCAATATTTTTGCAATTAAATTTCTCGGCTTGCATGAAAACGACGTTTTATCAAATGAACTAAGTAAGAGTACACAAAGGGTAGAGTACTCTTCTGAGCATGGAGCAGTTCACGAGGGATTAATAGAGATATTCAATACAATGTAGTGAAGTGAGTCTAACGTAGGTTGGAACATTTTTGAATTAGAGAAAAGAGTTGTTCCATGTTAGTTGATGAAAACTTAATGTGGTTTAGTTTAATAGAAACTTAATATAGTTCTCTTTGCAGAGATGCATTGCTTCTTAAGATCTCATGACACATTTCTCAAATAAGTATGAGAGAGTTCTTGTGTTTTGATATATCACTAGATCATGATTATAGGATCTGATGCTTTTTGAGAAATTTATCAAAATATAATATCAACTGTTTCACATTTCAGCATTTAAAATACACTTGATAAGTGTAATATCAACTGTTCTGATTTTATGAGTATGTGTTGTTTGGTGGGATCTTTGAAATTATTTTGAAAGAGATGGGCTTTATGTTAAATGGCTATGATTTATGATAAAGATTGCATATACTATGCTTGCGTAGAAGGATACTATATGAATGGTTATAAGTAATTGTGACCTTCATATTCCAAAGGTATATCATCTCATTGTATAAAGCCTCTTTTTTTATTCCGAAACATTGAAAACCACCTAAAGATCACTAGGTGATCATGTTGAAAAGAAAAAAATTGAAATTTGAGTTTTCTAGCATTAAGATCTGACCCTTGCAAAATTTTACATTTTCTATTCAATCTTGAGGCATTATTTTTAACAAACCCATAAACTATGTAATTTGGATTTTTTTTTTTTTAAGTACACTATGTGGGTTAAAGAGATCGTATCTCCAAAATTTGTGGTCTTAAAAATATTCCTACTTTGCACGTTGAAGGGGATATATCCTATTGAGAGTATGGTCCTCCATGAGCATGAAATCCTTTGGATTGATAAAGTTGCAAAAGTGGCATTTTCAGTCTCGTGTTGTTGCCAAAAGGACCATGTAGAAATGACTCCACTATTAAAAATCTATTTTTGAGATGGATTTTTGGACCTAATTTTTAAGGACATATAATCTCTAACATGGAGATCATGAATATAAAAAATAAATAAATTTTAAAAAACAAAAATAATAATTTTATTAAAAAAATATTTGGACTGGTAGTTTCAATTATTTTTAGATGGACCACCCATTTGCATCAGGTGGATGCTTTATAATGCAAAGGAGCAAATGTAGAAATGCGGGACGCGATGTATGAAACAATTTTCTTTTAGAAAGACACGATTTCTATGGGTCCATGTAAAAAGGAGCCAACTATTAAAAATCTATTTTTAAGATTGATTTTAGGACCCAATTTTGGGTAAACGCTCCAGCTCCAGGGTTGGTTAGAACTTTCTTGTGGTGAAGTCACCGAAAGTAAAGGGATTCGGCGTTTTCGTTTGGCACAGTGTTAAGACTACTTGGGCGAGCCAACATGGATTCACAGGGGTAACGCAGACTTGCCATCCGAATATCCCAATTTGGTTGTTACGCTCCGGAAGTTAAAAAATAATTACAAAAATAAAAAATAAAAAATCTAAAAAAATAAATTTATTTGTAATATTTTTTGGGTAGTGTTTTGTCTATGAATACTCTTTTATGTTTTCCAGATTATTTCTAAATTACTCTAGTCACAAATTGATTTTACAAAATCAAATTTTTAACCATTATTTTAACCTCATGTATATATGTGTTATTTAATTTTACTTTAAACATATTTTTTCATAATTTTTGGGATTTGATTTTGTATTTTATTTTATATTTTAACTCTTTTTGGCTGGTGACGACCTGCCGAACTTGGGTTGAGTTACTTGGACTCTGCCCGTCAAGGGCCATGTTCCGAGGTTGAATTGTGCTTTCCTACACTTGGGTTGAATTACCCAGACTCCTCCCACCTAGGGCCACGTTCCGGGGCTGAACTGTGCTTTCCTACACTAGTTTCGCACGATTGCATGGGTTAGGACCAAGGTTTAAAAAAGAGCATTGGTGACCTGGATCAGCCACCCCAAAAACCGTGTCAGAACAGTGGATCGGTGACCTCGATCGGAGAATCGCTTGGATTAGCCGGTCTCACCCTAAAAAAAATTTAAACTATCATGTATAATTTTTAAAGACTATAGTGTTTTAAGTTTTTAAAAGAATTGAGAATTTTGTTTCATGTTGAGTACTGTTGTCTATTAAATTCATTTCATAGTCAAAATAAACTTAAAATATTACATGACAATAAAATGCATATCTCTAATTCCTTTTAATTTATTTTTTCGTTTTGCATTAACTTAAGAGTTCTAATTTTTGAAAGAAGCTATATAGAACAAATTTAGTGGAAGGGGTTCTTAGTAGAGAGAGAAAATGAGACTTAGTTTTAGTGAAATTGATTGTTTAGTGAAATTGATTGTTTGTAAAGAGAGAGATACTAAGGTGGGAGGGTAGGAAGGGGGGGAGAGAGAGAGAGTGGGGATTGAGTGATGAATTTATTGGGCCAAAGTTTCTTTAATGTGGTGGAGTGCAGTTGTATAGAAGGGGGACTAATTTTACCCACATGGAAGATTAAGTGAAGCAAAAGTATGTATAAAAAGTCTCACACATTGAATATTAGTCAAGCCATGCTCATTCTTTAATGCTAATTAGTGGGGCTCACATAAATATAATAGCTTTTTTGAGATTTAAAAAGAAAAACATAGGTTGCTTCCTTTCGTTTTATATTTAGTTTGAGAAGTACATTAAAATTTGTTTTTGAAAGTGTAATTACTCAAGTTTCTTCATTCAAACTGGTTCGGAAGAGAACTGCCCAGTTTTAGTTTGACTGATTCAGGCTTACCAGTTCTATCAGAGATCCAGCCGGTTCGATGGAGACCTGGGCAATTCTTGACATATGATGGGACTCAGACTTGCTTCGACAATTTCATATCTAAATCGAGAGATTCCGATAGGGATCTCCATATTTTCGAACCTTGGTTTGGATCCTAGCATTGCTAAACAACCCAACACAGACGTACAAAACACTAGTGAACTTACAAAAAAAAGAAGTTAGGCACCGGAGCACATTCAAAGTTTGTGCAAAAACCACTGAAGGAAAAAAATGCTATGAATTATGGAAGTTATTGGCTTTAAGAGTTTTCCAATCACAGTTACAAGGGTTGAAACTTTTGTAGATTTTGGCAGAAGAGCTCATGAAAAGTTTGTGCAAAAACCAATTAACTAAAACAAAAGTTAATGAATTATGGAAGTATATTGGCTTTAAGAGTTTTCCAATCACAGTTGTAAGTGCTGGAACTTTTGTTAGATTCAACTGAGACATTTTAAATTTGACTCCCCCCTTAAATATAAAATGGACCTGTTCACTCTTCTCACAGGTCCAGCCTAATGGTGGATCACCACATGTGATAACCAATAAAAAACCAAAAATAAATTCCTCCTTTTGGTATTTATGAGCAATGAGAGAGCAAGCCATAAAAAGCATACAAGTTGTGGGAAAACAGGAAATCAACATGGTGGAGAACTCACCTCTTCGTGTGGCCCAGGGGCACATACTTTCATCAAAACAAAAGATTGAGCCCCAGAGCTCAAAAAATAAAGCAATCGCTGAAAGAAAAGAGGGGTACAATTGGCCCATACTCCTACCAAAAACAACTCAACAAGTTGATCAAGAAATTAAAGAGGTAATTCTCGTTCTCTAGCAAATCATTCTGGACCATCCTCATCAGGCTAGTGTTTCGTGGGAGGAGATCACTGTAGTAGAGGATCGTCGTCACAGATGCCACCGGCCGACTGATAAACGATGCTACGAACCTACATAGTGATCGCACCAACAGCGATAGTAAGGCCTGCACATAACATGAAGCACCAACAATTTAGAGAGAGAAGAAGACAGAGAGAGAGAGAGAGAGAGAGAGATACCATATTGCAGGAGGCCAAGGGGAAGAGTAAATCATAGTGTTTGGTGCAAGCAAGTGCAGAAGAGGATGGAATGTTAAAGAAAGTAGGCTGGTTTTGGAGATGGGGTGTTTAGGTGTGAGATAAAGAGAGAGTGAACTGCCAATCTTTCAACTGCTATTCAAACCTACCGATCGCATTCCTCTTTCACGAATGGGAAATGCTGGTGGCCTTCTTAACCCCTCATTTGGGAAAAATCGATGCTCTTCCTCACTACTAACGGTAACCGTGTCCGCACGTGTGGATCTTTTCCTGGCTTTTCAAACTTTTTTACCCAAGTATCCTTGTAGGTCTCATTGGATGTTATTGCGGTCTCTTTTAAATAGGACACGGTTTCTATGCGGCCTGCCCTCATTTCTACAAAATGAGGGTTTGGTAATAAATATATTCTTTAAATATAATTTGATCTTAATTTTTAAAGATTACATGGAAATCATGAATATAAAAAAAAAAAAAAAACAATTAAAATAATAATTGTATTAAAAAAACATTTAAACTTTTAGTTACACTTATTTTTAGATAGACCATCTATTTGCATCTATCTTGAATATGGATGTTTTATATCTCTGAACTGTATATTGTAGAAATGCAGTTCAGCCCGCGTAGAACAATTTTCGTTTTTGGCTTTTTAATATTCAAGTGTCCCCTTGGTCAAGAGTAATGGTATTTCCCCCTTCACCCATCTATGAATAATAGAGATTAAGTGCCTGTTTGTATATGCTTATATCTCCAAAATAGCCCTCCTTACTTTTATATTCAACCTAAAAAATTGTTGTCTCAAGTGGTCATAATCTTGTTAAACAAAGTATATTATATAAGAATAAAGGTACGCAAGTTTTTGTTTTGTTAGCTTTATGGAATTTCAATAGCATTTTGAAAACAAGTTTTGTCTAAAGATATAGCCAAAGTTTCTATGACTCCATCGCATCATCGATTTGAATGAGAAGGATTTTGGATCTAAAATTTTAAGGATTAAACATCTAAACCATGATAAGCATCAACCTGAAAAAAAATAATAAAATATAAATCTCGGCGTAATTTTTAACACCCTTAATTTTTAGTTTTCGTATAGACATGTAGAGAGGGGTGTAAGTGTATCTTTTAGTAGGAGGGTTCCCACTTTGGGCAGCTAAGTGTGGGGTTTAAATTATTTTAAGATTTTGTTAGTAATGAATGAAGAAATTTACTAATCTCATATCGCATTTCCTTGTAAGCACATGTTATTTGTCCTTTAGATTTCCCATACATGTCATTTTGGGTGTGAAAGAAACAGGTAAAGAACTTGTCTTTGAAGAATACTTGAGAGAGAGAGAGAGAGAGAGAAGCACTTCTTGAAAGAACATTGTGCCTTACAATGGTGGCTCTTTCATTACTGTTAATACAATAGTAAATGAGTACAATTCATATACAATTTACATAGTGACCATTTCCCATGTATTACAAATGTAATATATAATTTCCTATCTTGTCAAATTGTCTAAGAGTTTCCCTGCATGTGTTCTTGATTGCCTTAAAAATAAATGTTATTATTTCTACCCTGTGGCAATTCTAAAAACTTGGAGTGCTGGGTTTTATTTATGTTACTCCCCTCAAACTTGACTGTGGAGACATCTGAAGTCCGAGTTTGAAGCAAAAAATCTTTGGTTTGGTGCCTCGATCTCGTCCTCCGGATCTTGATGATTTGGCGGCACGTATCTCAGGTTTCTAGTGAACTGGGAATTGAGATCACTCTCTCAGGAACCTTGCTCAAGAGGAAGGACAGGGATACCAACCGATGAGAGAGGAATTTAAGGTGGGTTCGGGACTTACTCGGGCTGGCTCTCGTGGGCACCCTCTTAGATCACGAAGAAAACCCCCCAGCTACTTTAGCTGGTTCAGAATCGCCTCCCTTGTCCTGCGATCATCTTGTTTTCTTCACAATACTACTATGGTTAACTTGCAAGACAAGTGGGCCGAAAGGCCCACCCTTGTCTTAGGGCAATGCACATTCGCATGGCTAAGAATGTGAGAAGTTGGAGTGATGAAGTGGAAAGTTCAAATAAAGGTAGAAAAAAGAAGATAACTTGATGAAGAGGCAAGACCAGCGTGGCAGCTGGAAAGTTGCTAATTCGGAGTAGTTGCAAGACATGTATGGTACTTGGGACTCTGCACGACGACAATACTACTCGAAAACGAGGCTGATTCGTTAGTGTTAGGTCAAGTCTACCCTCAGTCAAGTGAGAAGAGAAAAGAAAGAAGAGAAAAAAGGGAATGAAGAGAAAGAAAGCGAGATGACGAAGGGGGGGGGGGGAAGAATCCTGACGGTAGTGGGCCACGCCGTTAGCATCATGAGAAGGCACCACATCCCTTGTGGGCGGCTATGGCCTTTGGTGAGGCTCACGGCGATAGCTCCCCATGAGGCACACGACGCTAGATGTGTGGGACACGAGAGAAACATGCGGACAACAAGAAGCATTGTCGTTGGCAACGCGAGAAGGCCACACGTCTCTTGCGGACATTGATAGTTTCTGGCAAGGTACACAACGATAATTTCGCATGGGTCATGCAACGATTACCTTTCGTGGAGCGCACGACGATCGGCGTGGGGCACAAAGGAAACTTGCGCACGGCTATAGATGCGGAAAGAGCTTGCGCGCGGCGATTAGCACCGAGCGAATGAAAGAAGTCTACACGCAATAAGCACAGGGCGTAAAAGAGAAGTTCGCAGACGACGATGAATATTGCCACGACCCTTCGCAGACGGCGATGGACATCGCCGCTTGCAATAGTCATGCGGCAGGGTGAAGCCGCTGTGGATGGCAATAAGCTTCACTACCCACGTTCCTCGCTGAGACGTCGAGGACACCTGCGGATGGCGATGAGTCACGCCATTTGCAAATCTCACCGAGAGATGAAATCGCGAAAACAGAAGAGGAAAAGGAGCTCACGCAAGGTGCTGCCATTGCTATGCACGACCTATGGAATTACAAAAAGGAGAAAAAAGAAAGAAAGAGACATGCACGACACTGCCACTGCCGTGCATGGCCTCTGAGGGAGGCTCAGTTGAAAAAGAATAAGAAGAGAGAAAATATGAGAGAGAAAATTTACCTTGAGCCTAGGGGTACCGGTCCAAAAGTTTCTCTCTTCTTACTCTCTATCTTCAAACGTGACCCAACAATGAGAAGAAAAGGAAACTTTATTAAGTAAAAACTCTCTCTTTAGTGAAGGGTTCAAGCCTTTGTGTACAATGATGGTACAAAATGACAGATTTTCCCCTTTCTAACAAGTTATGGAATTTCAAGACAGCCCCTGTGTTACCCTTAAACATGCATGATTTTTCATAGAAGATCCGGGGTCATTCTGATGCCCGTCTGATCAAAAGATGGTTGTTTTCTTGTAGGACTCGACATGGAGATCGATTTGATACCAACTTCGAGCCATGGATCGTGTTTTTAGGGCACGATCATGTGACTTGAGATTTGAATGAATCTTGAAACTTTGGATCTATTGTATGCTCGTTCCTTGATGTTTTTTTGTGATTTTTTCATTAAAACACACTGAGCATGCCATTATGATCGTGGGGTAACAAACGCAGCTCAATTTCATACTTGGACGAAGATTTTGAACCTTTGAAGTTTTGGCCGGAATCTTGAATTCTGATGACAGAATTTACAGTCACTTCGTTGGTTTCGTGTATGGAATCCGACCTTTCATCATGTACGGGATTCAAAATAGAGATAACCCTAGACCTTACACACTTTATGGATTTGTTTCACGTCGATCGGGTTCGCGAGCGGCGTGATTTGGCTGCTCAAGCGAGGCACGCCGCTGTTGATTTTCCTATAGTTTCTTCACAGATCAGCTACTTCTCTCTTACTTTTCTTCACGCTCGGGTGTCGTTGCAGGGCATGGCACATATCCAAACGCTCGTCTCGATGAGACAAACACGCTCCATCAAGCATGATCTGATCTCGTAGGAGGGAGATATAAGCATCAGAAGTTACCAGTCGTGATTGCCCTTTTAATGGAGTTGAGTTGCAGGGTGGCCGCATGGGAATAACGTGTGGCTCCTCTTGTTTCTCTCTTTCACCTATAACTTCTTCCTGGGATATCCGTTCAAGCGGAAATTTGACCCCCGAGAGTTTTCAACTGTACAGGATCCAATGGTGGTGGTCCCATGGTAAATTGAGACACCAAAATATAGCTCTAATTATAGGGTCCGTTTCAGGATGCAGGAGGCTGATTATGCCGAAACTGTTTCTTAGTCTGCGCTGCCTTAGATAAGTTGGAATGTAAAGAAACTTGGCAGAAGACTTTTGAGAGTCCTTATGAAGATCTTGGCAAGTTCTGGGGCTATTCTGAGACTGTCGGGATTTCCACTGCTTTGTCAAGCTTTATTGACTGGGGGGCCAAGGTGCTGAAAAATGTCATCAAACAGCTTGCCCTGCTGAATGTTGTTCTTCGAGAAATGAGAGGGACAACATTCAGAAAGGATGCTCATACGTTTGGATTCAATGTACAGGTCTATTCGTGGAGACTTTAGGGGGAGAAGAGACTTTTGAGGGATCCTGTCGAAGTCCTCACCCTCGAGGGACTATTTGTGACTCTAACAGCTTGAGGATTTTGTAGGGACCTCATTGGTAGAATCAGGCCTATCTGAAGCCAAGTGTTATGAACCTTTGGCCGACATTGTTTGTCGCTACACCATGTTTGCTTTTGATGATAAGGGTATCTCTATAGGTCCCATCTAGCGGGGTCCAGACAGGGGCTTCTGACCTATTCCGAAAGTCTGAGTCTATCGGCTAGAGGGAATTTCGACGAGGCGGCCACGTGGGCCCCATCCTACCTGGTCCAGTAGAAAATCTGGGCCTGTCAGCTAAGGAAGGTTTTAAGCGAGGTGATCTCATGGCGAGACATTACCCTGAAGTCTCTAGTACGTTGGGCCCTGACTTCATCAGTTTCTTGCCTTCATGGGGATCTTTAGCATTTTGGAGGGATCTTTCAGTCATCATCCTCACCCTCAGGGACTCTTGTCATTTTTTTTGGAGGTGAAGTGTGGGAGGTCTTAAGAGGTTCTCATTCCCGGAAGTGTGATTGGATGCTGACAGTTGAGGATTTTAGGTAGACCTCGCCAGCCAGGACTACGACTGTTTGGAAATTGGGTGCTGGCTGAGGCTGTGGTGCTGTGTCAACCTGTTTTGTCAGTCCAAGTGCCCTTTAGCAGGTTTTCACTTGAACAGGGGAAGTGGCACCGTAAAGACGGTTTTCACCAATTTCCTTGATTTTCGGGCTCTTTTACCCATGACCTTGTGGCCATGTCCACCCTTTTGATCCCTTTTTTCTCACGGTGTCCTTTGGGGTTTTCACGATGCCTGGATTTTTGTTTTCACAAAAATATTTTAGTCATGGTTTCATGACCATGCCCGCACGTCATTTTTACTCACATCGTTCCCTTGTCCAGGTTTACACCATGCTCATTTTTTTTGTTGTGAAGATGTGTTTAAGGTCATGCTTTCGAGACCTGTGTGAAGCCTTTTAACGTCAGGAGGCCAAGACGTGCATTATAGTTTAGAGTCATACAACTGGACCATAATGGTGATGAATGACAGTCCTTGGAGACCATAGGGTGAGTATGGTGGTGGTTTTGACTAACTTTGGGGAGATGGCACGAGGCTACCTATGAAAGATGGAAGGTGTATGAATGGTGGGTGAAAAGTGGTAACCCACTAGCTGATGATGAGTATGGATGGAGAGATGGTTCGCCATCTTTGTGAGCATGAGTGAGACTCACTGGGGAATGATGAATAGTGGCAGTGAAGTGAATGGGTTCACTGGGGAAGCAATGAAGGTGGTGCGCGCACACTGATAGGTTGGTTAGGGAAAGAGTGATAGAAAATGCACGTAAAGGGGATGTGTGCATATGTGGGGGCAAGTTTAAGGTCATGCCTCCGAGACCTATGCAAAGCAATTTAATGTCATACGGTCAGGACGTGCTTAAGGTCATATAGTTTGGACCATGGTTGTGCAGTTTAGAGTCATGCAGCGCTGACCATTATTTGGATCGCCATGTAGGTGAAGCTACATGGGGGATAGGTATGTGGATATCAATCTGACTCCCTGGGATAAAGATAGTTGAGGCTATACACAAGCAAAGAGATTTAGATGAAGATGGTGGCCCTACAAGGAGTGACAAGCGGAAGCGGACTTCACGGGGGATTAAGAGGGTAAGTGTGACTCCCTGGGGATGATGAGTGATAGTATGCATGTAACTCTACTGAGAATGAGGCTAGACTACAGATGCAACCCCACTAGGGGTAGTGGGTAGCAATAGGGTGTGACAACTACTGAGGTGTTGGTCTGAGACAGACCCACTGAGGATTGAAGGGTAAGCACGACTCCCTTTTTCTTTTGCATACATCTAACTCTATTGGGGATGTTGATGGAGTACACCTGGCGAAGGGGTACGTCCATTTCACAGTTTAGAGTCATGCGTGTGGACTATTTGTTGCGTTGTTTATCATTTTACTACAGGGACGTGCGTTACAGTTTTAAGGTCTTGCAGCTCGAACCATGGCTATGCAGTTTAAAGTCATATGCCTAGGACCATGCAGTTTAAGGTCGTGCAACTAGACCTTCGCTACAGTTTAAGGTCATGTAGTTTGGACCATGCGGTTTAAGGTCATGAAATTAGACCGTGGCTGTGCAGTTTAGGGTCATGCGGCCAGGACCAAGGCTATGAAGTTTAAGGTCATGCAGCACGAACCCATTTGTGGGGAGAATGATACTTCAGGGGGAATAGAGTCGTAATTGGGGACTTGACACCCGAAGGAGTGAGGCTATGGTGCATGGAATGAACTTCTTGGGGATGCAAGACGAAGGTCTAGATGGGAGTGCCATGGCATGCACGCGATGCTAAGTTCTGAATGGCACTCACGGTGTTAGGCTCTTAATGAAGGGCATGCAGCTTTAACCACTGGGTGAGGCGCGTGATGTTAACTCTTGATGGGTGCGTGACGATAGCCCTTGACGAAGTGCACAACGATGGCCCTTTACGAAGGCGCGCGGCGATGACCCTTGACAAAGGCGCGCAGTGATAGCATCTTATGAAGCGCACGATGATTGCCTCTGGGTGAAGCACGTAGTGATAGCCCTTGACGAAGGCACGCGACAATAGCATCTTACGCAGTTCACGACGATGGCCTTTGACGAGGGCACCCGGATGGCATCTTACGCAGTGCACGACGATTGCATCTGGGTGAAGCGTGCAGCAATAGCCCTTGTCAAAGGTGTGCGACGATTGCCTCTGACACAACGCACGATGATAACCCTTTCGAGCCTCGAGCTTGACCCACCCCGGCCCGATCTTATTGCTGTCTGAAGATGGGGATCGCAATGTCTTTTTGAACTTGTAAGGAGCAGTTTGCAGCACTGTTGAGTATAAAAAGGGGAAAAACCTCATTTTATTATTTTATCGAAGGGTAAAATAGTTGAAGAAAGTTTTTTAGAGAGAGCGAGCTGGAGCCTTTGTCAAGAGTTTTCTTGGTTGGAGTTTTCTGGCCAAAATTTGCAATACCTAGGACTTCAGGAGCTTTTTGACCAGCTCCAGCAGGTCGTGGAGCTTCACATCGTGTTTGTGAGTGGTTTTCGGGGAGTGTCAAGGCTTCTCGAGCAAGAGATGTGGGCTACTTAGAGCTTCACCGAGACTTTTCCAGTGAAACTGCAGGGGTCGTAGTGGTGTTTCGTTAGAATGTGGAGCTCTTCCAATAGTCCTGTGGTTGAAGGGGAGGATGCAGAGAAGTTAGGGCTAACAGTCCTTTGGTTATCAGAAGAAGAAGGAGGATTAGCAATGGGTTCACCGGAAAACTCAGTGGAATTCCGGTGAGATTGTGGCGAACTGCTGAAGTGCGAAAATATGGAGAAGGGAAATCCAGGGGGTCACAAGGAAGCTTTATAGGGATTTCGGTGGTTTTTTTGTTTTTTCCGGCTATTGAAAAGGGAAAAGAACAGGGTCAGGGGAAGTTCCCGATGGACAGAGGGAATTTTCGGTGAAACCCAAAGTGTTGCGGGGGAGGCAAAAAGTCGTGAGAAGGTGGACCGTCGGAGAGGAGTGAGGGTTGGGGAAATCGAAGGGGTGTGGGAGTTAATGCCTCCCGAGAATTGGAAACACTGGGAACCGGGGCCCCGTGAGGGCATGCACGACATTAAGTCGCATGCAGCGCTGCCTTCACGTGTCTCTAGGCCACGCATGGTGAAAGCCACGCTCGGGAGCATGCCGCTCAAGGCGATAGTCTCACACGGCACTGGCCTACCTGTGGTAATGGTAGCACGCGACATTGAGCTGCGCAGGACAGTGGTCATCTGAGGCATTGAGTTATACGCGGTGATGATCACGTGCGGTATTGACTTACGCGCGACGATGACCATGGATGGCGATGTCTTGTGGGGGCCAAAAGTGATGGCAAATCAGAAGGCCCGGTCACTGTGGTCTGTTGGAAGCCAATTCCTCCAGCACAACAATGAAGTCCATGTTGTTTTGGAGGAAGGGAAGCCATCTTGGGCCACTTCCTTGGAAGCTAGCCATGCCTCGTTAGATGAATTGAAGATGACGCAGAAATGTTTGGGCTTCTTCCTTTTTTTGGCCTGTAACCAACCTCTTCAGTGGTTTTGCTTCTTCATGGAGAGCATTTCTTTTTGGCCTACCGTACTCTTATTCTCGAATGCAAGAGTTTTGTAACCTCCCTAATAATGAGCTTTTGATTGTGGCTTGTAACTTTTTCTAATGCAATGAAAGAAATGAACTTCCTTTAAGTTGGCTTAATGTTCCTCATCTTCATTTCTTTCTTTTTATCGCACGCACTAGATTTTAGGGATATGTCAAGGATAATACTTCTTTAAGTACCTCCCATTGATAGGGGGCATCGCCTCTACTCCATCCAAGTTTTCCAGTATATAGGCCCCATTTGGTGTGACCTTTTTAATTATGAATGGACCTTCCCACTTGGGTTCAAAGTTTCCTTTGCGGCGCCCATGAATGAAAATTGGTCTCTTGACTACTAAGACTAGATCTCCACGAGTGAATGAGCGAACTTTGACAGATTTGTCAAAGGCTCTCATCATTCTCCCTTGATTGAGCTCGAGGTTCTGCTGGGCCTCTAGTATTTTTCGTCAAGGGCATCCAACTCCTGATAACAGAGCTTGATCCTTTCGTCTTCGGTTAGCCCCTGATGTATAGCGATACGGAGCGAAGGTATTTGAACTTCGATGGGTAAAACCGCCTCACCTCCATAAACCAGGGAATAAGGGGTAGAGTTTGTAGCATTGCGATTGGTGGTGCCATAGGCCCACAGAGCCTCAGGCAGCTTCTCATGCCAATTCTTCCTTGACTTTAATATTGACTTCCGGAGCACCACGCACAGGGTTTTGTTGAACGCCTCAGCTAAACCATTGGCTCGAGGATAGTACATGGTCAATTATTTCCACTTAAAGCTGAACTGGTTGACTAGGCAATCAACATGATGGCTTCTGAATTGAGGGCCATTATCAGAGATTATTCGATTCGAAACCCCAAACCGGTATATGATGTGGTGGCACACAAAGTTGGCAATAGTGGTCCCTGGAACTTGCTTGAAGGGGACTGCTTCAGCCCACTTGGAAAATTAATCTGTCGCTATTAGAATGAAGGCATGACCCAAAGTAGAAGGAGGATCGATGGGTCCTACTATCCATACCCCACTGGGAAAAGGGCCATTATGTTACTGTAGGATGGAGAGGCTCTGGGGGTTGATGAACGAGGCTTGAGTGCATTTGGCACACCTAGCATCTCTTAGCATAGTTTTTGGTGTCGGTCACCATTGAAGGCCAATAATAGCCGAGTCTGCATATGCGTTCGTAGAGCTTAGGGCTGGACTGATGCAGTCCGCAGATACCTGAATGCACTTCTTCGAGTACTTTGCTTACTTCTTATGTTTCGACTCATATGAGGAGAATCCCATCAAATGATCGATGAAAACGAACACCCCCATCGAGGAGGGTGTACTTGGTGGACATCCGCCGTACACCATTGCGTTTCCCTCGATCCTCAAGTGGCCTTCCATGCTTTATGAAATTCATGATAGGCTCCCTCCAGTCTTCCACTTGTTCTACCTCTGCACACATCAGGTCGAAGAATTCAGGGTCTTGCTTCTCGACCTTGGATTTTTTTCCTTGGGACATTTCATGCTCTGCCTTAATGACATCCTTGGGAACGAGGACTGCTCTGAATGAATAAGGCTGGCATTTGGAGAAGATATATCTCTCTTCATCTGTATCAACTTCAGTTCTCAAGTCAACATGTCTCCATTCTGTGACCCAAATAGGTGTGGGCCCTGATGAAGATAATTGAATGGTAGCCCCGAGCTTTGAGAGCATATCGAGATGCGAGTTCAGCCTCCTTGAGATATGACCTAGAGAGAAATCATCGAACTGAACCATGTAAGATTTGGCCGCGTCATGATATGGTTTGATAGTATCCTTCCTGACGTCATAAATCCCTTTAAGCTGTTGGATGACTAGCTCAGAGTGACCAAAGATGTTTAGCTGTTTCAGGTCTAGTTTCTGGGTGATCTCCAGTCCGATTATGAGGGCTTGATATTCAGCTTCATTATGAGAAAATGCCTCTGCAAGTGAGAAAGATAGAGGAATCATTTCACCATAGGGAGTGATGAACACGACTCCAGCACCCCCTCTATCATACTGAAATGATCCGTCGAAATACATCTCCCACGACTGAGCTAATACTGCACATAAAACTTCTTCATCTGGGAGATCACTTGACAGGGGAGATTCTGAAGAGACTGGGTGAGCCGCGAGAAAGTCTACTAGGGCTTGTCCTTTGACTGACTTCTATGGTATGTACATGATGTCGAACTCCATCAACAATAATGCTCAGTTGGCCAAGCATCCTGATAGGCATGGCCGGGTCATAACGAACTTGACCTGGTCCGCCTTTGAGATTAGTTTGACCTCATGATCGAGAAAGTAATGGTGGAGCTTTAGTACCGTAAAGATCAAGGCTAGGCACATCTTTTCAATTGGAGGGTAATTCTATTTGGCTCCTTGCATCCTGCGATTGAGATAATAGAGCATTATTTCCTTCCCCCCATCATTATTCTGTGCTAGGAGTGCCTCGAGTGACTCATCAAGGGTGGTCATGTATAGGATGAGAGGCCTTCCTAACACTAGCATAGAGAGCACTAGGAGATTCAACAAATACTTCTTGATGTCATCGAGTGCAGCCGAGCATGCCTCATCCATATGAAGGGAGTGTCCTTTTTCAGTAGGTGTGAAAAGCGTCTGCATCGCTCTGAAAGGTTTGAGATGAACCTTCGAATGTAGGTGAGTTGTCCTTGGAGAGACCACAATTCATGTAGGGTCGTAGGAGAACTAAATTGCCTTGATTTTGATCGGCTCGATCTTGAGCCCACGGTACCTCATGATGAACCCTAAGAATTTTTCTGAGCGTACGCCAAAGGTGCATTTCAAGGGGTTCATCTTGAGTTGGTGATGCCGTAGCCGTTCAAATACCTTTTAAGGTCTTGTAAGTGAGCATCCTTTGTTTCAGATTTCACCACCAACTCATCTACATAGCACTCGACCTCCTTGTGGATCATATCCTTGATGGTCGTCATGGCTCGTTGGTATGTGGCGTCGACGTTCTTCAACCCGAAAGGCATCACATGTGTAGCAAAAGACACCTTTTGGGGTCAAGAACACAATGGCCTCCTTATCTTCTAGTGCCATCCTGATTTGATTATAATCAAAATATCCATCCATAAAGGAGAAGATTTGGCAATGAGCTATGGAATCAACAAGCATCTCGGTGAACGGAAGGGGGAAGCCGTCCTTTGGGCAGGCAGTATTCAAGTCGCGGAAGTCAATACAAACTCTGATTTGGCCATTCTTCTTCTTGACTGGAACAACATTCGTCAGCCATCTCGAGTATTTGACTTCACGTATGAATCCAGCTTGCCTGAGCTTGTTCACCTCAGCATCGATTTGCATCGCGAGGTCGGGTCTAAACTTTCTTGATTTCTGTTTTATGGGTTTGATGGTCGGATCAATACTGAGACAATGTACAATGACTTGAGGGTCTAGACCAGGCATCTCATGATAATGCCAAGCGAAGACGTCCCGGTTTGCTCGGAGGAGGGCAATATAACTTTCTTTCTCTTTTGGGGAAATTTTTGTTGAGATGAAAGTTTGCATTAGGTCGGCCTCATCCCCTAAGTTTATCTCTTCATGCTTGTCAACTGTGGCTTGGCCACCCTCTTCCCACTCTTCCGGAGCCTCTTGCAACTCTTCGTCTAGGGATTCAAGATGCTTCTCATCAACCTCGAGTGCAGAGACACACGATCCTGACATTTCTACTTCTAGGAGGGGCTCAGTCTGAGAGACGATTTTTTATCCTTGGCGGACCAAACAATGAAAGGTTCGACTTCGAACGGGGAGTTCATGACTTTGTTATTAGGGTCACTCGGTACTTGCCCCGAATTGGGTGACGCTTCCTCATGGGAATAGGAGCTTGAAGATGGCTAGGTCTTGGCTTGGGTTGACAGGGCGTCGGCGACTGTCAAGAATCCAGCTGCCTGGGCCAACATCTGTCTTAGGCACTTTTGCTGCGACTTGCTAAGGTTGGTGCCCCCAAGCTCTCTGTTTAGAGTGTCGAAGTCTGGGCAATGTCAAGCTGCACCGGTGGAAGAAATACTAGAGGCGGGAGTAGAAGAAGAGTTAGAATGTTCCAAGCAGCTTTGTACGTCGTCGTCGGAATTGGACGTGTGCAGGGGGTATTTTAGGTCTTGCCCCAGATTTGACCGTTGTGGGGTGCTTATTGCATCATCACCATATTGGATGATTTCCAAGTTGTTGATGACTTGAGGACATCCGTCTGATTGGATGACAGGATAAGGCGACTTGCGTCTGGGATGAACTAGTGTAAGGTTGGTAGTGGAGGAAGGGGTCTAAAAAACTCTTCCTCGACTGGTGGCTGAGGGAGACGATTCCTTCGACGAGCAGACCTGGGTGCCTGTCTCCATTTGGATCCCTGAGGAAGGGTTTGGTTCATCCTATCGGGCTAATGAGTAGTCCTACCTTGGTGGACTGCCTCAAGCTTCAGGGATTTGAGCCAACTTCGCCCATGGTAGATTTTCCACGGCTGAGAGGTTGAGGGCTCTGAAGGGTCCCGTAGATGCTCCTAAGGGACCTGTAGCGGGATTTCCTCGTGAACAAAAGTGATGGCTTGGAATTTCTCTGGGAGAATTACACAAATAATGTGGCCTTCCTGCACCTTCTGTGAGACTATAGCTTCGAATCAGGAGCATTCCTTCAGCTCGTGGCCCCATACTTGGTGATATGGGCACCAGAGGTTTTCTGTACCCTGGGCAAGGCGCTTAGGTTGCCTGACGGGTTTGGAAAGAAGAGGGCTAGTAGAGGGTCTAACTCAGTGCTTTTCGGGGCTTGCGTCGGGAGTTCTTTTTGTACCGGTGAAGAGAGACTTGAGGGCATCCTTCTGAGTTACCATGAGCTTTTTGGCATTGTTGCATCTTCTTTGCCAAGAGTTCGTGGAAGCTAGTGCATTTGTACATGTCATAGCCTCGTATCAGGTGATACGAGCACCAGAGGTTCTTAGTTCCTAGGGGCAGGAACTTGGGCTGCCTTGTTGGCTTTGACGTGATGTGTCCCTCTTCGAGCATTATGGAAAATAGTGCACGGAGGATGGCGGGTGCCCCATCATCTTCTTGTATTGTCACTATGTAAGAAGCCTAAGTTTTCTTTAACTCTTCGAGCTTTATCTGACCCTTGTTAATGAGGGCTACAATAGTATCGTTGAGCTTATAGCAATCTTGAGTGGGGTGGCCTACTTTCCTGTGGTAGGCACAGTACCTCTCGTGTGTCTCTTGTCCAAACTTATTCTAAAGTGCTAACCTTTGGAAGCTGGATCATGTTTTGCACTAGTAGTAGTCGAAGTAGTGCAGGAGTCCACTCCTTATCGAAGGGGTACACATTATTCTGGTGTTGGGTCCAGAAGTCACTTCGCTTTATGTTTTTGGGAGGCAGGACCTTGTTGTAGGACTGCTGCTTGCCCCCGGACTGAGGCGTTTGTGCCTTGGAGAGGTCCAGGGTTTGAAGAGTGGCTTTGTTAGTGTCAGTCATGATGACAGTCCCACTGATCACTGTTTTTTGCTGGTTGCCCCGATTGTTGGAGTGGGAGTTTGAACCAGAGGGTTGCTGATGAGATCCGCCATGGTGCTTGGACAGACCCTTGATACGAACTTCATTAGAGATGAGCTCTCACATGGAGGATGGTTTGGAGGCCTCGATATGCAGGGCGATCTCGGGAAGCATGTTCCGTATGCAGGTCTAGACACCTTCTCTTTCAGTCATGGGGGTAGCATGAAAAGTTGCCAGCTCTCTCCATTGGGCTATGAACTTATCAAATGGCTCACCAGGGTCTTGAGTCAGAGTGATGAGCTTGATGGTTTCCACAATCCTTTGGACTTCGTAGAAGCATTGGTAAAACAACTGCTCCATTTCCTGCCCGGTGTGCAACGAGTTTGGAGGCAGACGAGCATACCACACGAAGGTTGGCCCTTAGAGGGTCTCGACGAATTGATAGAGGAGGAGTCACTCGTCGGTTGCCGTCTCTCGACAAGCCGCTTCGAAGTGAGCAGTTTGCTGGCGTGGGGACATAGTACTATTGAGCAGGAGGAGCTTCCCCTTTTAGTAGTTCAGGGGAAATGGCACTTGTTCGATGTATGAGGGGTACGAATTCTAGTAGAGCTGTGCCTCTTGCATGCCTGGGTCCTTGTTCTTGAGGCTATGGGCCACCATGGCATCTATGTCGGTCTGAGAAACCCTGCGAGAAGGAGAGCTGTCTTGGGAGACCGGTGGGGGAGTTTTCTTAGGAACTGTGTCTTCGCCAGACGGGGAATCGGTCTCATGATGAGAAGAACGGGACCTGGAGGCTTCTAGACGTTTCATCTTTTCGAGGATGGACTGCACCATTACCTCGTACCTGATCATCCACTCTTCTTGGGCGTCGTCCGGCTCGTTAATCACCATGACATTGACCGTTTCTTCTGGAAGGTCAAAGTTGGGTCGAGTAATGGATGGCCGGGGTTGGCGAGTCCCACGTGGCAAGTCGGTTTGTAAGGGCTCAACATGCCTCGAGCCTTGTACGCTGACCTTGTGATGACCGGTGCTTGACGGTCTTGGGACCGTGGCTTCTAGGCAGTGATCACTGAGCAATACTCTGGGACTAGCTCGAACTCTGGGATCCACAGAGGGAAGAAAGGATTACGAGGCAAGAGATCACCAAAGGTCGTAACCTCAACTGCCTTGGGGGCTTCTTTGGTCGGAATCTGTAGACCTTTTCCTGCTTGCTCCTGAGGCGACTATGGACCGCACTCTAGGACCGAGCCTGAGGCTTGGATTGCCCCACTTTTCTTGAGCTGATGAGGACTGTGTCTATTAGCTGAAGCAAAGAATGGGGTCCAACAACTGACAGAAACCTGGGTCACTGCCTTGGAGGCTGGAGGCTCCTGATTAACATCAGATCATCACCCCAAATTCCTTTGTGGGGCCCGACTGCACGGCTGACCTGAGACTGACTCAAGATGGTACTCTTAGGGAAGACCTTTGAGTACCAGGTCTCGAGGTGCATTCCTGGTGAGAGAGGAGTGACAGAAGAAGGAGCTGATTCGTGACTGGCCTGAGTCGGGGTCTGGGATGGAACCTGCAAAGTCAGTGCATGTGCACCTTTATGGTTAGCCATCTGGGTGACCTGAGGGTTAGCCTGAGTTTGCTCAACTGGTTTGACCTTAAGAAGTCAAGACCCACGAGCTTGTGTCTGTAAGGGACCGGATAGAAGCCCATCTCTCACAGGGTGAAGCAGTGTGTGGTGCGAGGGAGGACAAAGTGGTCGACCCTGATGTGCTTGAGCTGACACCGAACTGAAGCTGCACCGAGCTATGGGATGCACGGCGTGCCCAAGGTTTGGCCTGAGAAGGCCTAGCCATGAACACGAGTTCGAGGCAGCATGAAATTTGCCTCGAGGTGTGGCTCGAGTGGTCAGACCACAATCTCTTAGGTGTGTGCATGTGGTGGAGACCCCAAGATTTTTGCCTCCGTGTTCCTCCAGGTGTAGAGGTTCGGGGTAGTGTAGGAGTTCGAGGGGTAGCCTTGCGGCGACCCACAGAAGTGATGACAAATTAATTACCTTTCACGAGAGTGAACAGGGCAGCCATCTGGCGTCCCTAGCAATATGACTGGCAAGGGACTTGTAGTAGCACAGTGCGTGCTGTGTGCAGTAGTAGATGTGCCACCAATACAAGGGGCCTTGATGGAGGGGCCACCTGGGTGAGGAAGCAAGGAGTCAGGGACCTTGAAGTCCCTTCTCGCACCAACCCAAAAGGTCTCAAACTAGGGTTTTGTTTTTTGGGCTAACTCTTTTCTGACCTAATTCTTTCTCCCACAAATAGCCACAAATTTTCATTTTTATAGATTGGGAATCGACTCAAAAGGTCAACTTACTATCACCAACAAATCACTAGCCTGAATCTGCCATTTTTGGGGTCTCGAGTCTGAGCAACACTAGTGGCATCGCCCAACCAAAATTGGTCAAATTCAAAACATTTGACACAAAATAGTTGGGGAAACTTTCGCATGCAAAAACTGTCACTTCCGAGCAGTCAGAGCTGCCCATGTCAGGACTGCTTAAAAACAGAAATTTTTGATGCAGAGCAGATTCTAGTGCTGTGAAGATGCTGCCTGTCAAAAATCATCCATTTTGGGTCAGTCTAGGCTGGGTGACACTGATAGTGTCGCCCAAGCCAGAACTGCCCAAAATGGCAGATTCCCGTTCAGAACTAATCAATGAGTTGTCATGCCAAAAACTGATGATTTCGAGTCAAACTGGGTTGGGCAACACTGGTGGTGTTGCCCACACTGGTGGGCAGTACTAGTAGAATCACCTAGTCTAGGTTGGGCGGCACTACCAGTGTCGCCCAGAAAAAATCTGACCAAAATTGCCAATTTTCAAGTTAGGTATGTTCTACAGGCTCTTGTGATGCTTCTGGAGAAAATTTGGGTCAAAACAAGTTATTTTACTATTTTAGTGATTTTTTGATAAAACAGGGTATCAACAGGATTCTGGGTCACATGGTAGGTAGAATGGTTTTGGATCATAAGGTAGGAAAAATGGATTATGGTTGGGGGTTTACTAGGATAGTATGGTCTTATAGGTTCAGGCAAATCACAAAATTTGCCAATTTTAAAATGGGATGTCTACAAAGATAAATCACAAACCTAAAGCAAGGCTTGTCACTCCACAAGCCTGTCACCATAGGACCGCTAGGGATAATTTCCTACCTTGTTCTGCATGGCTCTACTTGATTTTATGGCTATTATTTGGTGGATTATCTTAGCATGGTATATGATGATTATTATTGGAAAGAAAAAACTAGTCACAGAAGCTATAAACTTGAAAAGGAAGAATACGCCCATAATGTCACATTTAAGTACTTGTGCTTACTCTTTATATGACATGATAACATAAGAGATGGATGTCTTGATTCTAGATTATTTGATCTTTGACTCAAGTATTAAATCACTGTATATGACCAATTCAAGTAAATAGCATTGGTATGAATCATATGAACCATGAGAGTATTATGTTGAATGTGGAACGATTATTTTTTATGTGCTATTTGTGACATGAGAACTTATGAGAATAATTTCGAATGGGTTGTATGCACCATGTGATTGACTAGTCCTTATGGCGTTTTGTAGCTCATATCTTATTCTTTGGTGCTTTTCAAAATGCCCAGATAATGAAGTCAAGATTTGTATTCTCATATTGTGGATGTTTTGTGATGCTGAGGTCCCGACACAATATACATATATGTATCAGATTTATTTGAGGATTATGGATGGCACAATAGGCTCATTGGTTAAGAACATAATTTTATACATGAAAGAAGATTTTCAAATGAAAGTTACATCGTTTTTCTACTTGAAAAATGTCAACATTTATAACGCATTTGAGATAATTGAAACCAAAAGATTTGTTTTTTCTAATCCCTCTTAATCTCAAATGTATGAACACAAATGCTATGGGAGACCAAATCGATTTTTTCCTAATGAGTTTCTCTCTCTCATTGTATTGTTTTCCCAACAAAGGATAGTGACTAAGATACACTTTGCCTCATTATTATTATGGATGAACACTCGAAAAGACTTCTTTAGAATGATGGCATGACTATGTGGATCACGAGTTAGTGGGGTATTTTATAGTCACTAATTATTGAAGGAAAAGTAAAATAAGTTTTTATTAAAATTATTTTGAGTATTTTGAAAGATGGGTTAAAAGATATTGTTTTACAAAAGGCTTTTGCATAAACAACCTTGTGTATTTGAGTGGAAGCATCTATAATAAATCAAATGATAAAGCTATTTTGAAGACGGAAAACTTGGTCTCAAATTTAAAAATATTTATCTCAACCAATTTCACATAAGAGATTTTAAACGAGGCATTATGTAAGAATGATTTGAGAGCTTTTAGCCTCTTGTTTGAAATTGGTCTTTCATTAAACCCTTGAACTGTATTTTCTTCTGTTGTATCATAATTATTTGTGCATTCGACATTGTGCCACATTGAAAAATAAGAGTCTCTTGATGAAGTGCCCCCTTGTGAACATTGTTAGTTACTCGTTTGTTAGAATCTTGATTGTTTTCAATGGTTGATTATATAGGACCAATGCATAGCATCTTGGAATACAAATTTGTGTTTATTATATGTACTTATTCTTATTTACCTTCACATGGGTGATTCACAAGATGGCCTCTGCCAATTTCTCGAAAAGGGAGCAAGTAGGCCCCTTGGTGGGAGCATTCATGAACTATTTGAGAATGTTTTATTTGGCATATATGGGGCTACATTTTATATGTGGATCATGATAAAACCATGTGATAGAAGAACTCCTCATATAGTGGGCAAGTCACAAGGGTAGCGATAACCTATGGGACATACTTTGGGCCAATGATATAATTGGTTCCCACTATAAGAAAACCCAATTGAATATTACTAACTCCCACATTTCATGAAGCTTTGTCCTAAGATATTCCAAACCTTAAATATGCGTAGTTGCTTGGTTTCCTCTACTTTTGTATTAGGTGAACCTCTTTGATTATGGGAAAGGATTGATATATTTGATCCATGATGAAATTTGCTTCCCATGGAAACCGAATATGATGTTTATGAAAAGTTAAAAGAATCGAATTATAAGAAACGAATATGAGTTCTAAGAATAAATGTCTCATAGGTGAAAAATCCAAGCACGAAACCCCCACCATAAGTCTTGAATGAACAAGGTCTTTTTTTAGTACCTGTCCGTGACTAAGGAAGGATTGAGAACCATGCATGAGAAAGAGAATATGATTATGGGAATGGATATTTGTATGAGTTTTAATAAGAATACTTATAATGAATACAAGTATATATTTCTTGGCATGGGGATGAGATCGTGGGCATTTGTAGGCTTACATGAGAATTACTGAGATTTGTGGTCATATGCATGGGTATAAAAGGTTGAATAAAGAAATGGAAGGTGTACCATATAAAAGTGACATAGGCTCCTTTATATAGGACTATGGCAACTAGACTCGATCTAGCTTTTTCTCAAAGCTTGATAGGAAGATTCCAAAAGTAATGCCGGTATAGAACATAGGAAATCCATTAAAAAAATTTGAGGTACTTAAGGGAAATTTGTGATTATGCATTTACTTATGAGAATGTTGGTGATTCTAATGTGTTGAGATATGCTGATGCTGATTTTCAAAGAATCCATATCAGTGTAAATCTACTGCGAGATATGCTTTTTGGCTGTGTTTAATTTCATAAGAGATAAGATAGAGAATGGAGAGATTGATGTGACCAACATACCCATTGAGGCTATGCTTGCCGACTCCGTGACCAAAGGCACTGTCCACAATGTTTCTATGAGACACGTGCATGGGGTGTTAGAAAGATTACATGATTACTCACATTTGGGGGCACACTTTTACACTTGTCTTATGGAGCATATATGTGGCTTATGCTCATGTGGTACATACATGTAATTTATGATTATGATTATGATTGTGATTCATGCTTATGGTTTATGCTCATGAGGCTCATGCTTATTAATCATGTTATTGGATCATAGTTATTGATCATGTTATTGGATCATGCTTGTTGATCATGACATTGGATCATGCTTATTGATCATGTCATTGGATTATGCTTGTAGGGCATACATATGGTTTATGTTTATGGAGCATATATATGTGATTTATGGAGCATACTTGAGATTTATGTTTATATATGGTTTATGCTTATGCTTATGGAATATGCGCATGGTTGATGCTCATGTGGTTTATGCTTATGATTATGAAGCATGCATGTGGTTTATGAGAATGTATCCTATGAGATGAGCATATGGTTTATGCTCATATATGTGGAATATGTGGTTAATGCTTATGCATATAGGTTATACATATGATTTATGCTTATGGAGCATTGATACGGTTTATGATTATGTATCATGCATGCGATTTGTGCTCATGGATTATGAGATGGATTATGTGAATGTGGATTGTGTATGTGGATCATATGATATGATGAGATTTAAGGCCACAAAAGGCCAAGTAGGAGGCTGGAATTACGATCTTTCAAGACCTTAAATTCCTTCATTTTCAATGGTTCTATGTTTGAGTGGGATTATATGAGCGACATGACTCTAGGATCTTGGCACATTGGGACCAAGAGTCATGGAACCTTGGTATGGTCATGGGAGGATTTTGATATATGTAAGGTACCATGGGGGTTGATGGTTGCATCTTAGTCGGGGTCGTTTGTTTTATCATGCCTCATGGGCATGTGATGTGTCAGGACAATACGATATATGTATGAACTCGTTGACACAAAGTCTTGTACAGAAAGATTAGACCAACATAGGGCATTGGTCTGAATCCCTAACTCTTATAAATATTCTTTTGCACATAACAGTAGCAATTCATGAGAATCTTGCTCTTTCACGGATCTACTAGATTTGAACTATGCACATGTGCCAAGAGAAAAAACCCCGCACCTTGTATATTGTGTGCATCTCCTATAAGGGATACATTTGAAATCCACCTAACCCTTGGATTCAGGGTCATTCATTGACTTGAATTTAATATGACTAACATCATGAGTCCCTAATTATACATTGTGGTTAATGATTCTGTTGGGTCATTTACGAGAAGATGATTTTGGGTTTTGGGACTAATCAGGTGGAGTGCTTCTAGTTATAGTTGAGCTCCTAGGATTTTAATTTATCTTGAAAATATTTTTAATCATT
Organism: Amborella trichopoda; assembly: GCF_054954075.1. Taxonomy (NCBI): domain Eukaryota; kingdom Viridiplantae; phylum Streptophyta; class Magnoliopsida; order Amborellales; family Amborellaceae; genus Amborella; species Amborella trichopoda. Next base: position 33,780,481 of record NC_142348.1, on the reverse strand, counting down.
GTGAAAATGATTTATTTAGATGAAAATCATTAATATGATTTTTCAGGAGTTTTTATGATTTGTTTAGATTTTTTAAAAACAAGAAAAACCGATTTTAAAGTTCTTTGGGCAAAATGACACATAAAGACCGTCCCCCTTAGACTCACGCAGGACACCCAAACGGCCAATGAGTGTCCACATGTCATCCCAAGGGGACCCATGTCACCCCACTTGATCATGATGTGGGGGTGACATCATTTCCTAAGTGGGAACCCACATGTCATTTGATTATCCACTATCTGTGTGGAAAAAGGAATCCTCAGCCGCTCATAAACAATGCCCTCTCAAGTAAACCAAACCGGCGTAAAGAGAACCCGACCAGAGCGGTAGAGTCCTAGCTCCTCTCTTTGACCGTGGAGGCCGAGACGAAGAAGATGGTTCATCCGGATTGATGTTAGACACATGCCCCGGTTCCTCCTCAATCACTGCCATGGGCGGTTCATCGTCAGCAATGACAATGGCATCGTCTTGGGTATAATTGCCCGCAGGATTTCTCATCCGTAGGCCACCAGAGGCCCTCGCTGCGCGACGGGTAGTCATTCGAGAGGCACGTCATCTAAATAAGCACGAGAAAGGACAAAGTCTCAAATAAGTTAGTGATGCACAAAAAAGCCTGTAGAAAAAGCAAAAGAAAGAAGACACAAAGCCTAACAAAAATTCGGCAACACCTCCCCTGTAAACCGGACTCTCACAAAAAAGGTGCTCTATAAGCATTGGAGGGAGTGGGCTTACCTAATTCCCGAGTACTAGATGTCCCCCGCCATCGATCCTCTATGAGCAAAACGAAAGCCCTTTGAAAGCCCCCTAAAAACCCCACTTTCTCTCACTACAATTTAAAACATGAGTGAGAATGACTAAAAATGAGCCCCCATCCACTCTTATGTACTCCCATTAAAAAAGTGATTTTTTCACTTTTCCCCCATAACTCCTTACAATGTCAGTATTCCAACCAAGTCCTTGACTAAATTTTGGGTCATTTCAAGATAAGAAGGACACTTTGGGAATGGATTAAGCAAAACGATGAATTTGCCTTGAAGGTCCTTTAAATCAAAACTTGAGGAAGGGAAATGGTCAACGGGATTCAAACGGCGTCAGAACCACGTGAAACAAGAGCCAGGACGTGTAGAAAAATTTGTCGAGCAAGAAGGGCCCCATGTATGCCAAAACCGAGCTTCCGGATCGGGCCACTGGCCTTATTTAGAGCCCAACGGATCCTCTTTTTCTCTTTCTTCCCTCTCGCAGTGTGGTCGGGCTGGGCCTTCGACCTCGACCCGAGTCCAAGTCCCCATCTTTCTCTCCCACACGTGCCTCCGTGCACGTGTGTCTTCCTCCGCCCTTAGCAGTGGCCAGGCGGGCCTTCGGCCCGAACCCAAGTGCAACCTCCTGTCCTCTGTCACGATCATGTTCACACGCGCGCTTCCCTCACCCCCTTCCTTTGCGCACAGGCCAAGCCGGGCTCCTGCGCTGAGCCCGAGCACGCGCGACCTCCCTCTCTCCCTCTCTGAAGCTGTGCACGCACGCCACTCTCTCTCACATGCGCCGTACTCCCTTTCTCTCTCTTCCGATCGCACAAGCGCACGCCCCATTCTTGCACGCGTGCTCCCACCCTCTCACGTGCGAGTTTGTGCGTGCTTCTCCCCCACCTGTGTGCAACCTTTTCTCTCCCTTGCGGGCACATGTGCCCCCCACTCACGCACATCGAAATCTTTCTCTCCTCCTCTCGTTTTTCTCTCTCCTCTTCACACCTCCTGGCACACTTTTCCACCATGTGTGCCACCTCTTTCAAACACACGTGCACCCCTCCATGTGTGCGTACCTTTTTTTCTCTCCTCACCGAACACCATCTTTCTCTCCCCTCTTCGCACCGGTCCCATGCTCACTCCATTCATCTCTCACAAAAACTCACCCCATTCCCCAGTGAGTCATAGCCTCCATCACCAACCCTTCATCACTCATAAGAACTCGCCCATTCCCTAGTGAGTCGAATCATCCCATGATCACCCCAATCATCTCACAAAGACCACTCCATTCCCTAGTGAACTGTACCCTTTATGGTCACCATGAGAGCACCACCCACATACAAGTTCATCATCTCCTAGCCAAATATCACCCTTCACAAACCCCCACAATCACCAGTAAACCCTCAACATGTTTAGAGCCTCGAAATGAGCACCACCACCCCGATTACCCATCTTCACCCCTAATGAGCCATGTCAAAGGCGTTTTTTGAGAGCTCCAAAGATAAAACCTTCGAGACCACCATCCACGTCCATCATTAACCATTATCCACACCAGTTCCATATATATAATAGTAATAATAAACATGAGCGTACATGGTCATGAAACCATAGGTAAAAATTTTTAAAGAAAAAAGGGCATGATGAAAACCCGAAAGGGCGCCATGAGTAAAAATAATAAACATGCATTGTCATGAAACCATGAGTAAGAGTGTTCTGTAAAGAAAAAAAACTGGGCATGGTGAAAACCCGAAAGGGCGCCGTGAGTAGAAAAAACGGGAAAGAAAGCGGATGTGGAAGTGAGGTCATAGGTAAACGAGCCTAATAAAAGAAGGAAGTTGGTGAAAACCGTTCTACGGCGCCGCTTCCCCTCTGTTTAGGTGTAAACCTAAAAGGGCGTTTGAACCAATAAGAATGTTGATGCAGTGCTCACCTCCACAGGCAGTTTCAGCCGCAGTCCAGACAAGAAAACCCAGTAGTTTGGGAGTCAACACACTCCATAAGAATGTACCCTACTATTGGAACCAAAAAGACCTTAAGAAAGCAGTCTGGGTCAATCCATGAGACGAGCCCCGACAAAAGAATCAACAAGGTGGCAAGTTAGAGCCCCATGCTAAAAGAGCTCATTCTCAAGAAGTCACTAAAAACAAGAAAATCATGCCAACAAGCCGAAGATGCTCCCAAAAGGCAATTGACTGTCAAGCAGACCAATACCTCCACTGACATCCACGGTAACAGTCTCCCAAAGGTTCCCAGTTGCTGATAGTTTAGACTTTTAAGGATGGCCAACAAAAAGACCCTGACTAAACCCGGTGAAACTGGGGCTTCAATCCCCAAAGTGACCATCTCGTCAATTCCCCATCTATCGATGGTTTAGACTTTTCAAGATGGCTAACAAAAATCCCCTGACTGGATCTGGTAGATTGGGGCCCAAAGAGGCACCCCGCTTGTCAAACAAACTTCAAACCCTGGCGTAGTAGTTCATACGACTCATTAAGGGCCCTCGACTGTCTATCTGAAGCACAAACATCTCTTGAAGTGGGAAGAAACCCTTAAGCAAGGACCCCTTCAGAAGACTAAAAAGAGAGCCTAACTGATTGGGCAGTAAGCCCTCAAGAAAGGCCCCCTACTATCAGACAAACCCTGATTCTAAGAAAGGCCCCAAGTTGTTGAAACCAGAAAGAACTACTGAAGTGGGAAGAAAGCCCTTAAGCAAGGCCCCCACCAGTAGCTCAAGTCTCTTCTCCCCTTAAGTCTTGACGACCCTGGGTCTACAAGCCCTTAAACAAAGCCCCTAGTTGTCGAAGCACCTCGGTCATCCCCCAGGGAAGAAGCTTGGCATGATTCCACCATTGCTGGTCGTGTTGATGCTGATGGCCGAGAAGAAAAATGAAAGCCGAATGACCAATTTTGATTCAAAATGTTTTCCTTCTCATTTCTCTCAAAGCACAACATTCAGCGAGGCAAGCTGTTATAGGGTATTTTTCGACACTTGTATCCCCCGGTGCGCATATGGAGAAAGCTAATTGTGATATAAGCCCACTGGTACCCAAATGTATACGGACTAGGGAAGCACTATTAAAATAAACCCTGATCTGGAGTGAGTTTTTTAAGGCCGATGGATGGGTCCCAAAAGCATGTGGGGGTAGAACTTGACTCCCTAAGAACACCCACCAAATTTTATCATGATCTAATTAAGCAATGTGAATCAGACACAAAACCAGTTTTCAAATCCGACCCCTAATATGCTGAAAATGCACCTTATAACTACAGCCCTATCATTGGGTGCTCAGATGAGCACTAGATTAATCCCGTTGGATTTAGAAAGTCCGAAAACCTCTACATATCAAATTTCAGCTCATTCGGACGCTTATGGACCATCTTGCGGCCATGTTACTAAAAAAAGATAAGTTACACACTATTCTAGTGCACCCACGGTGAACCAGTTTCCATAAATGGAAACTGGGTCTTATGATTTCAATATCACCTTCAAAAGACCATAATTTCTCCATTTTAAGTCAAATGAGTCCAAATTTCAAGAGATTCTTCATCTTGTTGACACGCAGGTTTTGATATATGGCACGGCCTGTGACACAGCCCAAGACGGAAGAAATCCTAAAGATAAGTTGTTTAAGAAAAATCATAGATTGCAGATTTTTACAAGAAGGAGATCTCTTCAATCAAATGGTCATATCACGAAGTCCTGATCTCGGATCGCCTTGAAAATGGGTCAGTTGTGATCGTGATGTGGGGTTCGATCCAAAGTAACACCATATGTGATAAAAAACGGAAAAGGCTATATTTTGAGGTTATAAGAAAGAGTGATTTTCGACAATATTTTTCAGCGATCGGAATCCATATTCGGGCAACTTCCCCAATTCAAAAAGTGGTGGTCCGGTCACCAAATCGAGCCATTCTTGTCACAAAACATCATGGAGGCTTCCACGTCATTCTACGATAGAAAGATTGAACCAAAATGTCAAGGAATGGACAAGATCTATGATCTAAGATTGCAAATTTATCATATTTTGCCGGATTTTGTCAAGAGCTCAATACTTCGATTTGAGGATCAAGTAATATTTCAAAACGAGAGCCTCCCTGATTTCAACACTTTTGTGGCATTCTTTTCACCAGAAGGCCCCAAATGACCACCGTAGCCCATGGACCCTTTTTGGGGACCATCTTGCCATTTTCAAGATTGTGGGTAGGGGCAAAATTGTCAATTTGCCCCAAAAACGGGATTTAAATTTAAATCATAAAAAATGTAATTTTTAGTAATTAGGGTTAGTTTTGAGCATGCACCTTTGTTCCAAGGGGCTGCTATATAAGCATTGCATGATCATTTGTAAAGAAGCTCTCCGCCATAAGCAAAAAAATTAATAGAATTAGCTTGAGTTCCCCTTAGTTGTCAATATTTTTATCTCTACCCTTTTCACTCATAGATATGAGAGATAAAACTTTTCCCCACAAGCCACTAATCCTAGAACTCCTCACTTCCTACTTGGAACTCTTTGCTCCCAACCTTGGCCCCGGTCCGATTCAAGGGCCACACTAGGTAACCCCTCATTCTTTCTCTCTCTTCCCCCTCCTCTCTTTCTCTCTCTTTCCCTCTCTTTTCTCTCTTTTGCTCTCTCCTCTCCTTCCCTTCTCCCTCCTTCTCTATCTTTCTCTCTTCTTTTTTTCTTTCTCTTCCTCTCCTTCTCTCTTTATCTCTATCATTCTCTCTCCCCCAAAGCCTCTGGCTCACTTCTGTTCTCTCTTCTCCAACCCGATCGGGCTGGTGGCTTCTCTACTCCGCTTCTCTCTCTTTCTCTTTCTCTCTCCCCAACCAACCGACCTGCTTCTCTCACCCCCCTCTCCTCTCTCTCTCTCTCTCTCCATATTCAACTGGGCCAGCTTCTCTATCTCCTTCTCTCTCTTTCTCCCTCTCTCTCTCCCTTTCTCCCCACATCTAACCAGACCTACGGCTAAGCTGCCTTCTTTCTCCTTCTCTCTCTCTCTCTCTCTCTCTGTCTCTGTCTCTCTATGCCCAATCGGGCCGACGGCTAAACCGTTGGCCTGCTTCTCTCTGCTCCCTCTCCTTCACTTTCTCTATCTCTCCCTCTCTATGCTTAACCGTGCTGGCGGCTATGCCGCTGGGCCGCCTCTCTTTCTCCTTCTCTCTCTCTCTCCCTTTCTCCCCACGCTTATCCGGCCTGGCAGCGGCCTGCCCTCTTTTTCTCTACTTCTTCTTCTCTCACTCTTTCCCTTTCTCTCTCTCTTCTCTCTTCCTCTTGTTGTCTCTATCTCCCTTTTCCTTGCTCCCCCTCTCTCTTTCGTCATCGCTTTCTCTTTCCATCTTTCTCTCTCACTCGCTTTCTCTTTCTTGATCTCTATCTTTATCGCTATGTTTCCCTCTCTTTTCACACTTTCTCTCACTCGCTGTCTTTTCACTCTTTCTCTCACTCGCTCTCTTTTCACTCTTTCTCTCACTCGCTCTCTCTTTCGCGCTCTCTCTTCTCTCTTTCGCTCTCGCTTTCGCGCTCTCTCCTCTCTTTCTCCCATTCACTCTCTCTCCCTTTCCTCCTTCTCTCATTCTCTATCTCTCTCTTCCCTCCCTTTCTTTCTCATATCTCTCCCTCTCTTTCTTTCTCTCCCTCTCTCGCTCTCTTTCTCTTACTCACTCTCTCTTTTTCATTCTCTCTTTTCTCTCTCTTACTCGCTCTCTCTCTCACTCGCTCTCTGTCTCTTCCTCTCTCTCTCTTCCACACTCTATCTGTCTCTTCTCCTCTCTCTCTCTCTCTCTCACTATCTCCCCTCTCTCTTCTTCATTCTCTCTCTTCATTGTTCTCTATCTCCTTCTCTCTTCTTCTCTTTTCCCTCTCTTTTTGATTTTCTCTCTCTTCTTCATTCTCTCTCCCCCTCTCTCCTCTTTGCCCCTTTCTCTCTCTTTCTTCATCTCTCTCTCTCTCCTCCTCTCTTCTTCTCTCATTCCCTCTCTACCTCATTTTCTCTCTCTTCCAAGGTTTCTCTCTTCCCCTCTCTTCCCCCTTTCTCTCTCTCTCTTTCTTCCTCGCTCTCTCTCTCTTTCTCCTCCTCTCTTCTTGTCTCTTTCTCTCCCTTCTCTCTCATTTTCATTTTGTCCCTTTCTCTCTTCTTATATTGTTTCCTCTTTTATCTCTTCTTAGCTCCTTTCTCTTTCTCCCTCGATCCTCTACTTTATCGACTTTTATTCAATCTCCTCCACCATCATGATGCCCTTCTCTTGACCATATGACTTATCTTATGTAATCTTTTCATTTATTTATTTATTTATATGAGGTTGTTTGTCAAAACGACATCGAAAGGCTGTCAAATTAACAGATAATCTCTCTTCATCCCAACACCTCCTCCTTTCCTATTATTCTCACAATAAATTACCCAACTAAGGACAAATCAAGAGAGTGTGTTCAAAAGGCGCAGAGTGTAAGCAAGGGAGCGAGAGCTGAACCAGCCTCAAGCTAGGGGGCCTTTCCTTCATGATCTAAGAGGGAACCTGCAAATACCTGAGCATGTCATGAACCAACCGTGACGTAGGTCCCACATCACACCCTATAATTCTCTCTCATTAGTTGGTACATGCTCGCACATGCACCCCACACACTGCAGTTTCTGAGAGAGCGATCTCGAGCCGAACCCATCCATCCGGGTCCCCGCACGGTCTTATGACCCGATGAGATCGAGGCCCAACCAATGTCAAGACAAGATAACCATTTGTTGAAGAGATTCTTGAATCCAAGACGTTAACCAAAAACAGGAACAACATATTGACAATTCGAGATAGAAGTTATTATAAGGCAATTGATTTCTTAGCCTGGATTGATACCCTGGATTCGAGGGTAACTGTCTTATTAAGGTTTGCATCTACTGTCAGAGTTAAGACTTTTGGGATGGCCACTAAAATTCTCTCAATTAAGGCCCTGTATGATCGGGGTTTCAAGCCCCAAAAAGACTGTCTTATTAAGGCCCCAGTTACCGACAGGTTTAGAATTTCAGGATGGCCACCAAAACGCTCAAAACTATGAATGGTATATTAGGTGTAAGCCCCCAAAGAGACACCTCATGTGCAATCAGTCCAAGTACTGGTGAAGTAGGTCATGTGCTCCATTAAGGGCTCTTCTCGATTGTCTATCTAAAGCAAAATAGACAAATCAAAGGTTCAGTGTAAAAAGGGAAGGAAGCCCTTAAGCAAGGCCTCCCGTCGCTAGCCTTTCAAAAGAAAGATCAAAGGTTCATTGTAAAAGGGAAGGAAGCCCTGAAAAGGTCCCCCGCTGCTAGCCTTTCAAAAGAAGGATCAAAGATTCAGTGTAAAAGGGGAAGGAAGCCCTTAAGCAAGGCCCCCTTCACTAGCCTTTTTAAGAAAATTTGATTGGGAATGAAGTCTTGAAGCAAGGCTCCCGACTGCCAGACGCATATGGAATCCGATAATACTAAGTTTATCAAGCCCTTATGCAAGGGCCCCAGTTGTTGAAACCAAAATTACCATTGGATTGGGATCAAGCCCAAAAGGCACCCACCAATTGGCTCATTAGGAAGTATTGTTGAGTTGGGAAAGAAGCTAGTAAGAAAGGCACCCGGTCAGCATGCTCCCCCAAAAAAGGGATTTAACAGTATTAGGTTTATCAAGCCCTTAAAGGGCCCCCAATCATTAGAATCTTCTCCAGGGAAGAAACTTGGCATGGTCTTGCCCTCAAGGATCGTATTGACGCCGATGATCGAGAAGAAAAAGACTGTTGAGAGATAATAAAAGCACGTCAGTAAGGATTCGAAAGATGAACTCTGGCAAAGTTTTGTTACGAATGTTACACTTCTTGCTTCTCTCAAAGAGAAGCATTCGGCAGGGCAAGTTGTTAGACGTCATTTTTGACGTACTTATATCCCCATGGTGAATAAGGAGAGAGCCAGTAGTAACTTGGTCCCGCCGATGCCCAAGGCGTTGTCAGACCACGAGAGCATTGTAGCAATAAGCCTAATATTGAGTGACCTCTGAAGAAGTGTCAGAATGCCCCAAACTGCACGAGGGGGTAGTTTTGTCGCGTTCTGACAAGTTTGAAGATGATCAAGATGAAAATCAGTTTGCAAATCCAGTTCCTATCATACTGAAAATGGACCCTATAACTATATCCTTATTTTTTTAGTGTTAAAATAGTATCCGACCACCTCCATTGGATCCAAAACATCGGAAACCCCCAGGTACCAAATTTCTGCTCCATCGGACTTTCCGAAACTATTCTGACCCTAACTCAATATAAAAGGGTGTGTTTTATACTATTGTGGTGCAGCCTTGGTGAACCATTTTCCATTTATGGAAACTGTGTTTTCTCATTTCGTAATGATTTTCAAATATTTATAACTTACTCATTCTGGATCCAATTAAGCTCAAATTTGGATACAACCTAGATCTTGACAATACGCTCGTTTTGATATATGGCACGCATCATGGCGTGGCTCAAAACGAGAGATTTTTTAGAGTGAAAATGGGCTCAAACACTAAAATTCAGATTTTTACAAAAAGAACATCTAATTCTTTGAGAGAGCATAGCTCAGGATCCCGATGTCGAATCGTCACAAGTATTGCTCCGTTGCGACCATGCTTCGAAGAGCTATAGTTTGATATGATTTTTGTGAATGATCGGATGATGAATGACACCGATTTTTGAGGTTGAAAATGACATACTTTTTCGGTTGTCGAAATCCCATTTTTCGACAACTTTCCAAAATTGGAACATGCTAAAATAGAGATCAAAATAGACGAAATTTATCACAAAATGATCGTGATAGTATCCTTTCAATTTTTGATCAAAATGAAGTCTCAGATCATCATTAATTGGGCCAGATCGGTGGTGGAAGATTCACATGTTTATGGAACTTGGCCGGAGTTTGGGTTCTTCCTTAAAAATTCGTTTCAAAACGTGCATAATGGTTGCATCAATTATATGACATTTGATCGCACGAATTACCACCGTAAGTGTCTGAAAAAGCTCCCAAGGCCTGGCAATAGTAAGAGGCTCCTCATGGAGGGATGGTTTTATTATTTGTTGAAAAGTGTTGAAGGGTATTTTGGTTCAATTGGTCTCAAAACGGGATTAATATTTTAATTCATAAAATGGATATTTTTTTAACATATTTGGTTGTTTTTTACCAATCCACCCTTGTTTTGTAGTTGCTCTATATAAGGAACTCAAGTCATTTGTGATTAATCTCATGGAGATACTCTTTTACTCTTGAATTCTTAGTCATTTGCAACCAAGCTCTTGGAAACTCTTGCTTGTTCTATAGCTTTGCTTTCATGTTCAAGACCCAAGATGGGAGGAGAGAGAAACATTTCCTAGAGAGAGAAAATACCATTAGGAACCATTCACTCCCTAGAACCTCAAAGTCCCAACCCCCTTTAGGATTCCCTACTCTCAATCGCATACTCCCTAGAATTCCTAGCTTCCATAGACCTTAGGAGTCTTAGCTCCCAATCCAACTCCATACATCCTATACCCTAGTCTACACCATACACCACAGTGCCCCATACTCCTAGCTAAAAAGAATCAGGGGACAATAGTAGCTCCCAGTTAATTATAGGATATATAACATATATTCTCAACATTCTTATGCCTGTCATGAGGTAGTATAGCAATCCTTCATAATAAGAAAGATCTTTGTGAACCATAAAAGTTTAGCCACACTAGTCTTCTTCATAGTAAACCCATACAAACCAAGTTGTCTAATCCACAGGTTGTCTAATCCACACAGCATGTGTCAAGGAAGCCCACCAAGATGGTCTTCCTATGACATTCCCTATGGTTTGTGGTCTTAGGTAATCGAGGATTCTAAAGAACTCAAAAATAGGTCACATAGTCAGTACTATGAAGTATGAGTCAAGACATATGGGTATTTAAAAATAGTTCATAAATAAACGACACATTCTCATATGTATGTAAAATACATTCAAGACCCAATGTTTTTTCCTTTTATCAAAAACGCTTGACTTGGTAAATTTTCACAAACAATAGTTAGAAAATAACATAGTAGTTCAAAACGATCTTTCTTAAATACTTAGTGGACCTCTCAAGACTATGGGGTTTTCTCAAAACCATATGCATAGACATAGGATTTTCACAAATAATCCGATTTATTTTAAAAATACATGTTTAGTCTTCATAAATCATTTTACCACATTCACCTTTAAGTACTTACCAAGTCATTTTATAGCCAAAAAAATAAATCATAAAGTCCATCTTATAATTTTATCTAAAATAAAGCACGACTAAGTAATCGTTATCAAAAGCTAAAAAAACACATCTTATTGACAAATATAGAGACTTTATCATGAGATCATCATCACATGCATCACATCATACTACTGGATATTATCGGGAGGATGGTCATTAAGACTAGGTTCCAACAGAACACTTTGTGCTCACATATTTGAATGAGCCACATCCATCCCTCGTGTTTGATACTTACGTTCATAGTCCTTGATCAAACCACATCTCCATGTGTTTTACTACCTTAAGTAGTTCATTATTTTTCATAATAGAGTACTTGGATATCTGAATTTTCAAAATAAAGTACTTGGATATCTGAATATCTAAGGAGCTAAAAAGAATCGTGGGACAGCTGTAGCTTCCACTTAATTATAGGACACGTAAAATATACATTATCAGCATTCTTATGCTTATGTCATGAGGTAGTATAGTAATCCTTATGCAAATAAAATAAAATAATAATTCAATGCCCGATGATTTGATAATACACAAAACCTTCGTGAACTGTAAAAGTTTAGCCACACTAGTCTTCTTAGTAGTAAACCCATACAAACTAAGTTATCTAATCCACTCATCATGTGTCAAGGAGACCCACCAAGATGGTCTTCCTTTAACATTCCCTATGGTTCGTGATCTTAGGTAATCGAGGATTATAAAGAACTCAAAAATAGGTCACATAATCAGTACTATGAAATTTGAGTCAAGAAAATATGGGCATTTAAAAACAGTTCATAAATAAATGACATGCTTTCATATATATGTGAAATACTTTCAACACCCAATGTTTTTTCCTTATATAAAAAACTCTTGACTTGATAAATTTTCACAAACACTAGATAGAAAATAACATAGTTGTTTAAAATGTTTTTTCTTAAATACTTAGTGGACCGTGCAAGACTATGGGGTTTTCTCAAAACCGTATCCATAGACTTAGGCTTTTAACAAATAATCCGATTTAATTTTAAAATACATGCTTAATCTTTATAAATCATTTTACCACATTCACCTTTATTTACTAACCAATACATTTTTATAGCCACAAAAATAAATCATAAAGTCCATCTTATAATTTTATTTAAAATAAAGCATGACTAAGTAATGGTTATCAAACCCTGAAAGAAAACTTCTTATTGACAAATACGGAGACTTTATCATGAGATCATCATCACGTGCAACACATCATACTACTGGACATTACCAATAGGATGGTCACAAAGACTAGGTTCCATCAGAACACTCATTTCGTGCTTACATATTTGAATGAACCACACCCATCCCTCGTGTTTGATACTTAGGTTCATAGTCATTGATCAAACCACATCTCCATGTGTTTTGCTACTTTAAGTACTTGAATGTCTGAATTTTCATAATAGAGTACATGGATATCTGAATATCTAAGTAGCTAAAAAAATCGTGGGACTATAACAGTTCCCACTTAATTATAGGACACATAACATATGCATTCAGTCTTATGCCTATGTCATGAGGTAGTATAGCAATCCTTATGCAAATAAAATAAAATAATAATTCAAACCCCGATGATTTTATAATATGCAAAACCTTCATGAACCATAAAAGTTTAGCCACACTAGTCTTCTTCGTAGTAAACCAATACAAACCACGTTATCTAGTCCCCACAGCATGTGTCAAGGAGGCCCACCAAGATGGTCTTCCTAGGACATTCCCTATGGTTCGTAGTCTTAGGTAATCGAGGATTCTAAAGAACTCAAAAATAGGTCACATAATTAGTACTATGAAATATGAGTCAAGACATATGGGTATTTAAAAACAGTTTAAAAATAAAAGACGCGTTCTCATATGTATGTAAAATACGTTCAAGACCCAATGTTTTTTCCTTTTGTCAAAAACTCTTGACTTGATAAATTTTCACAAATAATAGTTAGAAATTAACATAATAGTTTAAAACGATTTTTCTTAAATACTTAGTGGACCTCGCAAGATTATGGGGTTTTATCTAAAACGTCTGCATAGACCTAAGGTTTTCATAAATAATCCGATTTAATTTTAAAATACATGTTTAGTCCTCATAAATCATTTTACCGCATTCACCTTAAATCACTTACCAAGTCAGTTTTATAGCCACAAAAATAAATCATAAAGTCCATCTTATAATTTTATCTAAATAAAGCATGATTAAGAAATGGTTATCAAAACCTAAGAAAACACCACTTATTGACAAATATGGAGACTTTATCAAGAGATCATCATCACAAGCAAGACATCATATTATTGGACATTACCAGTAGGATGGTCACTATGACTAGGTTTCATCAGTACAATCTCTTCGTGCTTACATATTTGAATTAGTCACACCCACCCCTCATGTTTGATACTTACGTTCATAGTCCTTGACCAAACCACATCTCCATGTGTTTCACTACATTAAGTAGTTCATAATTTCTTAGAATAGAGTACATGGATGTCAGAATTATCATAATAGAGTACTTGGATATCTGAATATCTAAACAGCTAAAAAGAATTGTGAGATAGTAATAGCTCCCATTTAATTATAGGACACATAACATGTACATTTTTAGCATTCTTATGCCTATGTTATGAGGTAGTATAGCAATCCTTATGCAAATAAAATAAAATAATAATTTAATGCCTTTCATAATATGCAAAACATTCGTGAACCATAAAATTTTAGCCACACTAGTCTTCCTCGTAGTAAACCCATACAAACCAAGTTATCTAATCTACACAGCATATGTCAAGGATGTCCACCAAGATGGTCTTCCTATGACATTTCCTATGGTTCGTAGTCTTCAGTAATCGAGGATTATAAAGAACTAAAAAATAGGTCACATAATCAGTACTATGTACTTTGAGTCAAGACAAATGGGGATTTACAAACAGTTCATAAATAAATTACACGTTCTCATATGTATGTAAAATACATTCATGACCCAATGTTTTTTTCCTTTTATAAAAAACTCTTGACTTGGTAAATTTTCAAAAGCAATATATAGAAAATAACATAGTAGTTTAAAACATTTTTTCTCAAATACGTAGTGGACCTCGCAAGACAATGGGGTTTTCTCAAAACCGTGTCCATAGCCTTAGGTTTTTCACAAATAATCCGATATAATTTTAAAATGCATGCTTAATCTTCATAAATCATTTTACCGCATTCACCTTTAATTACTAACCAAGTCATTTTTATAGCCACAAAAATAAATCAAAAAGTTTATCATATAATTTTATCTAAAATAAAGTATGACTAAGTAATGGTTATCAAAACCTGAAAAAACACCTCTTATTGACCAATATGGAGACTTTATCATGAGATCATCATCTCATGCAACACATAATACTATTGGACATTACTGAGAGGATGGTCAATATGACTAGGTTCCATTGGAATACTCATTTCGTGCTTACATATTTGAATGAGCCACACCTATCCCTCATGTTTGATACTTATGTTTATAGTCCTTGATCAAACCACATCTCCATGTGTTTGACTACCTTAAATAGTTCATATTTTTTCATAATAGAGTACTTGGATATATGAATTTTCTTAATAGAGTACCTGGATATCTGAAGATCTAAGCAGTTAAAAAGAATCATGGGACAGTAGTGGCTCCCACTTTATTATAAGACACATAACATATACATTCTCAATATTCATCAATCCTAATGCAAATAAAATGAAATAATAATTCAATGCCCGATGATTTCATAATATGCAAAACCTTGGTGAAGCATAAAATTTTAGCCACAGTAGCCTTCTTGACAGTAAACCCATACAAACCAAATTATCTAATCCACACAATATATGTCAAGGAGGCCCACCAAGATGGACTTCTTATGAAATTCCCAATGGTTCATGGTCTTAGGTAAATGCGGATTCTAAAGAATTAAAAAATAGTTCACATAATTAGTACTATGTACTTTGAGTCAAGACAAATGGGGATTTAAAAATTGTTCATAAATAAATGTCACTTTCACAAATGTACGTAAATACTTTCATGACACAATGTTTTCTCCTTTTATCAAAAACTCTTGACTTGGTAAATTTTCACAAACAATAGTTAGAAAAAACATAGTTGTTTAAAAAGATTTTTCTTAAATACTTAGTGGACCTCACAAGCCTATGGGGTTTTCTCAAAACCGTATCCAGAGACTTTGGTTCTTCACAAATAATCTGATTTAATTTAAAATACATGTCTCCATAAATCATTTTACCGCATTCTCCTTTTATTACTAACTAAGTCATTTTTATAACCACAAAAATACATCATAAATTCCATCTTATAATTTTATCTAAAATAAAGCATGTCTAAGTAATGGTTATCAAAACCTGAAAAAAACCTCTTATTGACAAACATAGGGACTTTATCATGAGATCATCATCACATGCAACACATCATACTACTGGACATTACAGAGAGAATGGTCATTATGACTAGGTTCTATTGGAACACTCCTGTGCTTACATATTTGAATGAGCCACACCCATCCCTCGTGTTTGATAGTTACACGAGTGATCAAACCACATCTCCAAGTGTTTTACTACCTTAAGTAGTTCATAATTTCGCATAATAGAGTACTTGGATATCTTAATTTTTCATAATAGAGTAGTTGGATATCTAAATATCTAAGCAGCTAAAAAGAATCGTGGGAGAGTAGTAGCTCCCACTTAATTATAAGACACGTAACATATACATTCTCAGCATTCTTATGCCTATGTCATGAGGTAGTATAGCAATCCTTATGCAAATAAAATAAAATAATAATTCAATGCCCGTTGATTTCATAATATGTAAAACCTTCGTGAACCATAAAAGTTTAGCCACACTAGTCTTCTTGGTAGTAACCCCATACAAACTAAGTTATCTAGTCCATATAGCATATCTCAAGGAGGCCCATCAAGATGGTCTTCCTATGACATTCCCTATGGTTTATAGTCTTAGGTAATCAAGGATTCTAAAGAACTAAAAAATAAGTCACATAATCAGTACTGCGAAATATGAGTCAAGACACATGTGTATTTAAAAACAATTCATAACTAAATGACACTTTCTCATATCTATGTTAAATGCTTTCAAGACCCAATGTTTTTTTTGTTTATCAAAAACTTTTGACTTAGTAAATTTTCACAAACAATAAATAAAAAATAACATAGTAGTTTGATACGTTTTTTCTTAAATACTTAGTGGACCTCGCAAGACTATGGGGTTTTCTCAAAACCATTTCCATAGACTTAGGTTTTTCACAAATAATTTGATTTAATTTTAAATACATTTTTAGTCTTCATAATTTACCTTTAATTACTTACCAAGTCATTTTTATAGCCACAAAAATAAATCATAAAGGCCATCTTATAATTTTATCTAAAATAAAGCATGACTAAGTAATGTTTATCAAAACCTGAAAAAATACCTCTTATTGACAAATATGTTGATTTTATCATGAGGTCATCATCACATGCAGCACATCATATTACTGGACATTACCGAGAGCACAAAACTGATGAAGAAATACTTGGTCATCATCTTTTACAAGTCGATGAAGCATCCACGTCTTTGCCCTTCGGATTCTCCCTTACATAAATAAAGAAATACTTTTCTTCATGTCATCATACTGAAAATAACTATATTGATATTTCCACTGATCGCAAGGTATCTATGCTACCACTAGGGTACTCTGCACATCGCTTCATTGCAAATAGAAACTAATATGATTTTTATAGGTAATGTGTTTTTCATTCTTTCTGCAACTCTTGGATTGAGCACTCTTCACATAGAGTGTCATATCTCGCTAACTTTGCATTACCTTTTTCTGAAGATTTACTGTTATAAATTATACTCATGGCACACTATAAAACTTTTGAATGAGCCCTAAAATGGGTTCCCATTTTGAGGAACACAAAAGATGTCCTTTAACATGCCTCATCTTTTAATTTACTATAGAATAGAAAATGATAAAAATACGATATCTCTCAACTCATAAGGGGTTTATCTCCAAAATGTTCAGAGTATTGAAATAGATTAAAAAATATTGAATATTTCTCAATTCTGTCCCTTAATCATATTATTTAGTGACTCTATGATTTAGTGGCATTCAAGTCACAAGAGTTTTCACCTCTTAATAAAATAATTGTCGCTCTCAATTCACAAAGGATTTCTTCCCCAAACATTTTCTATTCAAATCTAGATTCAAAACTAAAAGTTGAAATCATAGTGTAAACTCCAAATAATATTTTTTTCCATGGAAGTAAATAATTAACATGCATGTAGCAAAATAAGTCATACTACAGAATTTCAGAATGAAAACTATCTAGCAAAATTGCCTTTCCTCTCTACCTTCATGGAGTTTCCTTTTCAAACCTATTTTGTTCAAAAGTAGACACAGAATGAAAACTAATATGTTTCTTCAAGTCTCATATCACTCTATTTAGTATGCTTGAAAAATATATTCATTCACATCTCAATGGAAACACACCAAAACTGCAAAAATTTAAGATGACCTATTTCCAATAAAAAATATCTATTCCTTATTTTTCATGGATATTTCTCTCTCAAATAATTTTTATTTGAAAATAAACTCAAAATGGTTGTCTATAAACTTACTATGGTCCTTAAAACATTCTTTTAAGAATGAAAATAAATTTATGATTTCCAAGTCATTGAAATAATTTTCGTTGCAGGAAACAACACTTGCGTACCCTTCAATAAAATGACTATATCTTTCAAACCACAAGGGTTTTTTCATGAAATTATTTTTGTTTGAAAGTAGACTAAATTTAATCAATTATAATTAAGAAATAAAATCATTTGATTGGTGAAAAATTCACAAAACTCATTGGACAGTTCCTGGATTCTGTAGGGTCAGAACTCTGATACCCCTCAATGATGAGTTCAGAACCCCAATTCCCCAAACATCTCCCACTGAAATTTTGCAGGTAGATCCTACATTCAAAAACATATAATATAACTGAGTTATGTATCAAATAAGCACCTCATTATCTTATTCATATCAGTGCTCCAAAATGGCAAAGATTACCCGATTCTGCATAGTGCCTTTCTGGTGTAGGAGTCATGTCACTAGTCATATCGTAGGTTTTGCCATAAGACCATAAAGCCATTGCTATTCAAATCTCTAATTTTAGCTCACAAAAAAGAGTGAAACAAAAGAGAGATGGTAGCAAAAAACCTTGCTCTGATACAAATGAAAGGTGGACAATGTGATAAAGCACGGTATATATAAATTTAAAATTTTCTTTTCTTTCACATGCAATATCACTTATAATGTCCAATTACAAATAAAATCACTCTTGAAATAAATAAATAAAAATGGTTCTCAGTTGTTACCACTTAAATACAACTTCTTTATTCAATAAATAAAACTTGACGCATTGCTTTATGGGAATAGAATAGGACAACAAAAAGAAGTAAAATAAAACAAGTAAAATTATTGGAGATTACTTCAATCCCACATTGAGTCTCCTCCTTGCAATGATGTTCGGGGTCAATGATCGATCTTGATTCTACTAAGTTTAGTAGAAACCCTCCAAAAGCATATAGACCCTATCTTGAACCAAAATGCTACGGCCTCAATGCCTTAGCCTTCTTTAAGCCCCCTCGGCTTAACCTAGAGAGATGAATGAGAGAGAGAGAGAGAGAGAGAGAGAGAGAGAGAAGAGGAGAGTTGTATAGATTTAGGGAGAGAGGGGCCGTATTTAAAAACCTTAGGGTTTGCTATCTTTAGTGAGATCAAATCTAGATTCTTGATCTAAGGAGATTTATGGGGTGAGAGATGTGAGTCATCAATTTTTTAGATCCACCATCAAGGTTCAAAAGAATGTGTTAAAACTTTATCCTCCATTTTCTAAACCTATTCCTATCAAATATTTAAATAAAAAAAATATAATCGTACTTTCTCTTTTTATGGATATTCAATCCTTATTCACATAATCTTTGAATAGTCTAATATATTGATTCACAAGATACACCAAATTTTATTACCTTGATTCTTAAACAAAGAAGGCTTAACATGAAATTAAAGAACTAACTTAGCATGCGGTTTCAATCCACAATATAGAAAGCCAAGCACCTATGTGTGGGGCGTGCCACCATAGGTGGCCCCTCATGGGCCCCACCCAATTTTGTAATGTGATATTAAATGGGTCCCCATACCAGATGGGTCCCTCATATTTTTAGTGAATATTTAAATTGATATTTTAGAATATTAAAAATAGAACTTATTTCTCTTTTATAATTTTAAACATTGATAATTGATTTTCTCTTATGCTATAAATCTAAATGATAAAAATAAAATAAAAAGATAATCACAAAAATTCAAATAATCATTTTAAAAATCATATAACATAAAATTGATTAAAAAAATTTAATTTTGATGGGAATTAGATCTATATAGGTTTAGGAATTATTATTATACAATAACACTCCACCTACAATTGTAGACCACAATCCACGCTAGCTTTCTTAAATTGACTCAGTGGTTCCCATGACCCATATTCCACTGCAGGGGTTCAAAGTTGCTCCACCAAAGTTAGCCAATAGGCTAGCAGACGTAATCCCAATTTATGGACTACAATTCTCCACTAGAGACAAATCCATGGTCTCTCAAACCATGATGCAACCACGGCTCCATGGTACATAAGGGTAATCTTTCGTACAACTACACTCTTCTCCCTCAATGGTGTACATGTCGTGTAATAATTCAGGGATGAAGTTTTGGCCCAGTTTCTAAAGGCCAACCATTACACACAAGGGCCACACAGTCTCTCGGCTCACATTTGGGCAACTCGGACCTCATCAAGGGATGACCCACTAAATCCTAATCGGTTTTACTCTATGCCCAGGTACTTTAGATATTTTAACTCTACTGGTCTAGCATGTTAAGCCAAATCCGAGTATCGGCAAATAACATTCACCTAGTATGATCCACAAGAGGACCACACTCCCATTGAATTTATGTCTCACTATATAAAATGTTTATATAAAATCTCATAAGGCCTTTAATGGCCATGTAAACCCAATACTAAATACAATGTTTTTCATTCCATTTCTAATTGTAAAATAAAACTTAATAATATTGATGGTATCCAAATTCATAACATTGAAGATTACCTTGATCAAGTCAACTCCTTCAAGTAAACTATTTTCAACCTACCACTCTATCTTCTTTCTCGGTTGGGTCATATTACCTTGATAAAGCTAAAGATTTTCAATCTGACCAAGCTATCTCCTTTCTCTTTTCGTTCTTTCAAATGATTTGGTAAGAAAACATAAGGAGAGGATAAAGAATTTCTTTTGGGGTGGGGATAAAAATATGAGAAAATACCATTTCGTACGTTGAAAAAAAGCTTGCACCCAAAATGAGATGGCGTTTTAGATATAAAAAGACTACGAATCATGAATAAATCTCTATTTACCAAGTAGTAGTTTTGGAATACTAAAGGGCAGAGCCAACTTTGGAGGGATATCTTTCTAGACAAATCTGGTGTGGATAAGGACTTCATGCTAAATTGTAAATGGAAATAGAAGAAGGGAAGCATCCTTGATTTGGAAAGGGATTTCATGCTGTAGGAAGGTTTTCTAAGGAATTCTAGGTAGGTGGTGGGTCGAGGAGACAAAATTGTTGTAAATGGATTGATGATGCGCCTCTCAAGATCTATTTTCCCAATCTTTATAGAATGTCTAATAATCAACATGTCAATGTGAGGGAGGCGGTGTTAGGAAATGGTTTTCATACACTTTAGGTATTGTGGACCATCTGAATTTGCATAATTTTTGGAAAATTGGCAATATTATTTGGAATGGTTGAAGGGTTCATATTTTGTGGGAAACATCAGAGAGAGGAATAGAAGAGTATTTGAGGTGCCAGTGTTAAGCGTGGAGCTTGTAATTAATAAAATTTAGGATACTCTTTTAAGCTGGGTGAGTGTTCATAAAGAATGCTATGGGATATCAAAGGTTGATCTTCTATGAATTTGGAGAGTGTGATCGAATTGGCTGTGGCTCCAGTGGAAGGTGTTGTGCATGGAATCCTCCTCCTCAAGGTGTGCTAAAATTAAATTTTTGCTGGAGTTCGAGGAGAAATCCTGAGTTGGGAGGTGTGGGTGGTCTCTTTAGAGACCATAGGGGTACTTTATTGCTTTCTTTCTTAGGGCCTTATGGATCGCTGCCTACTAATGAGGCTGAGTTGGAGGCTTTGTTACAAGGGGTGAGGCGTTTTGTTGAGTTTACGTTGGGAAATGTGTTACCCATGGAAGTTGACTCTCAAAATGCTATTAGATGCTGTCCTAGAGAGCATTCAGCGCCTAGGAAGCTAAGATTTATTCGGAGGACAAGTTTTTATATTACTGAAGTGTTGTATATATCTTTCAAACATGTGTACAGAGAAGCCAATTCAAAAGTGGATCAGTTAAAGAAGCCAATTCAAAAGTGGATCAGTTAGCCAAATTGGAGGTTTCATGTTCAGATTTGATGATTACTTCTCCCTCTTTGTAATTGTGTTCCCTCATTTACTGTTGTTATGTTTTATTATTAAATCTTTTAGTTCATACAAGCATAGAAAGGACGAAGCTCATGGGAATTCTGTCTCACAAACACATGCAATTAGAAGTACGTCCATCTCCAAAATTTGCATGGACATATAGTTCCAGTGTAAGCAACCTTATATCTTTAAAATCTATTTTTATCCATAGTTATGAAGTTTAAAATTTCAAAATTGGAACAGGTCAAGAAAATCTATAAATACTGGAAAATCTTGAAAATATATGGTTTAAATACTTGTTGCAAGGTGCATTATTGTAGGAGTTTGTATTCTTTTTTTCCGTTACATTTGAACATCTCGAGGTCGAAATGATAAATTTGAGAGTTCTCCAAAATCGGATGACTCTCTTCTAGAGAATTTTCTGATGTGCACCTTACTTCAATAGTATAAGTTTTCACCCCTATAGAAATTTTTTTATTGTAATTATGTCATGACTAATGTGAGCTATTACCGAGTCCTTTTTGAGTACATATGGAGAGGGTTATGGGCCATACATGTAAAAAGAAACTACGTCCCATATGAGTAAAAAGGTGGAGAAGTATCCTACTATATCTTATGCGTTAATGCCGATATAGAGGTCTAGGTTCCATGGGCATTCTGAGTCCCTTGTAAGGCTCACACAAACATTTAGATTTACCCATCCATAAGAGTGAGAAACCTATAATTACACTGTGAAGTAGTGGTATTCTAGGAACTCATAAATAGTGTTTCGATCATAGCAAACACAGCCTAGACAATGATAAATGGTTAGGGATGATTCTTGATGACATTCAATGTGTAGGATGGTTGGGGGTGAAAACCCTAGATTGCAGTCAAAACTATGTAGGGATGAACTCATACCTATCCTCAGCAAGATGGGCTGGCCCTAAACACTTTGTTTAAGCAACACGAAAAGATTTACGATGCAAGGCGAGTTTCATTCCATGGGAGTTTGATTTTGGATCCTCAAAACCACCAATCCTCAAGGAAAGGAGCCAATTTCAATCTCTAAGAGAGACAAAACACTCTTCTCAGAAATTGGGAGGCATGAAACCGCTCTTTGGAACAGGATTTTTTGTTTTGTAACGGCAAGAAATTAAATACGGAGCATGGATTTTGGCATGAAAAATTACAAAGCAAAAGAATCCATGTTAGGTTTTCATGCAATTAAAACTTTCGAGAAAAATAAAGAAAAAACGGTTGTGAGATCACTTAAAATGGGTTATAAGATCAAAATACAAACATAGTATGGGTTGTAAGATCACAAGATCGAACTCTAAAAGATCACGAAACACTAGAAACCCAAGAGAAGGATGTTTAAGTTGGGGAATAACCGCAGTTTATGGAATAAAAAAGACTAATACAACCTGTGGGTAAGATTTTTTCAGGTTTTTGCTAGTTGATATCGAAGTTAGTGAAGATAGTTAAGGACAATCAAGAACGTTTGTGGAACTTGGCGCACACTAGGGTTTAGAGTGAGCAAAAGCCCAATGGCCCTCAAAAAGTTTATACATGGTTGCAATCGTGAAATATAGAATTAAAGATGCAACTCAAAAATTCATCGTAAAAAGTTGTTTTAATGTTGAAAAACCCTCTAATCGATAATCTCAACATCGAGATGTATGAACATGAAAAAAAACTAAAACAAGATTTGGACCGCCCATTTTCAAGCTTTTCATATGTTTATAGATTTACTTGATTTTAACCATTTTTGGAGTATAAAATTTTATAATTAGATATGAAAATAAATTTTCAGATAATCCTAAGGATTTTTTACACCAAAATTACATGTTATGATTAAATTTAGAGGTACGTCTTAATTAGCTTGTTTAAAGTTGTAACTTTATAGAAACCACACCCAAAAGAGAATTCTAGTCTCTAGAAAGGTATTCCCTATGACTAACAACTCAGAACTGCAGACCACCAAATTTGCACAGCCAGAAGCACCTTGAATAGCCAAGGCATTAGATAGGGGTGGTTCTAAAAATTTTGTGAATCAGACCCCAAGTACGCCAATGTGGTCATGCCAAGGTAGAGGTCCAAGCCTTGGGCAACCTCATGCAAGCAGGTACAAGTAGGGTTACCTCGATGATCAAGAACCTCTAGCTGGAAGTAGGGCCATTAGTAGAACTTCTGGTCGTACATCTAGTCATATAGCCACCGAAGGCAGTCTCCAATCTCCACCTCCACCCAAATACCCAACTAGAGGGTAGCCAAGCCACAGACGCTTTTGTCGACTCCCTCATGCAAGCTCTGAATACGTGACTAGCGTTAGGAGCAATATCCGACTCGTCTCAGTCTAATAGCTTGGGTTACTCAGTTCTGAACCAAACTTGTTTTCAATATGTGGCAAGCCCTAGCCAACCAGCCCAATAACAACATTCATACGAACCACCACATATGGTTCATCCGACCTACCATCCTAAACCCGTAGGTGATCCATAGCACGACACCCTTGACGCACATCACATCCAACCATCATCTGTCTATCCACTAGCCAACCAACCCATTGTAGGAAACAACCCAGCCACCCAGTTCTTTTGTTGACATGGATTTGTGGAAAAAGACGAAGGGAATTGTCTAAGTCTTTTAGGACTTTGAACTGCCCAAATCCTATAGAGAAGAAACCATCAAAAAATTTGAGGATCTCCGACAAGGTTTTGAGTTGGCCAATTATAAGAACAGATTTTCAGCAAGAGATGAGCCTAATTTTTGCATTACTAGGTATTTATTAACCAGCCTGCACTGTGGGACAAACCAAACGGCCAGAGGGATAACCTTCAAGCTACTTGTGTTATTTTCCATTATCATGGGGTGCAAACATCAACCTATTTCATTGGGGAACCCAGTGTCGCAAGGCAAGAGATTGACAAGTCGTTCATTAACTTTGCCATAAGATTCAAAGGTGCCACATTGCAGGTCACTAGGTTCCTACTCAATGAGCTTGCGGAGGTTCGTTTGATGCTAGAAAATGTCACCTCAGAAAAAAAACTCTTTTTCAATCATGATGGCATACCACTCTTAGTTGAATCAATGCTAGAAAGAGTTGCATTATGCATTAGAGCAAAAGGGAACTGGCCAGTAATTGCCCACATACGACCCAGCACCAGCTCATCCTTTATGCTAAAAGGACATGGCCTCACCTAGCAAGGAGGTCAACCAATTTATCATAATCAAGAAGCCTAAGACCCAACACTTGCTAGAATCTCACCCAACATAGCCTTGGGATACGGGAAAGGATCAGTAAGAAGAACTACCAATCTAATTCGAGCATAAGCTCACCCAAGTCCCTACGCCTAAGGATCCTCGAGTCCACATTGAGGATTGCCTTAACCTAAAGATCACACTCCAAGACCGTATCGGAGAGCAAACTATCCCATGGAAAACTCACATAGTGACCAAGAACACTATCCCAGAAAGATACATTGTTACTTTGATAATTGAAAACATAGGGGTAGAGTATCTGACCCCACTTGTTATTCCTACCAAGTGCATTGTCTTACCTACTCACTTAGGTACCTCAAGAGACCTCTTTGAGATAGGCAGAGGTATGCCTGCACCATTATAGACACCCCACTAGGGTTAGTGAGAAACCCTAACCCTAGTTCATTTTCTGCACCATATCCCTAACCCCTGTTATACAAATTACTAAGCTACCCCTCAACAATCATAAAGAGAGAACAATTACCAAGTACCCTATAACGCTTTCATACTTAGTTTATCAGGGTACCCGTCCCCACTTGGGGCTTACAACCCATATACTTTGGTGGAAATTATCCACTGCAAACCTCATATAAGTTACATATTTACTTCTAGCCCAGTTATCACCTCAAAACGCCGTAAGAACCTTCCCAAGTTTCTGATTTTTTCCTCAATAACATCACAAAAGATGAGATTATCAACTACATATTGTAAATACGATACACTCACCTTATTATTTGTAATCTTGAGACCTCGTATTAGCCCTTCGGCCCTCATTGATTGCATCATTGTCCTAAATGCTTCTCCAATTATTGATTGTAAACAAAAATGGGGATAATGGATTCCCTTTCCCTGCTCCTCTCGTGGCTTTAGAAAACCCCATGGATATCCTATTTATCGAGTAAGTACGCACTTGACAAATATACATCTATTTGTGACATCTACCTTGATCCAAACCCCAATGGCAATCATAATTTGTGTCAACATCCTCTAATCTACCATGTCATATGCTTTCTCTAGATCTATTTTACAAATTACTCCTTGTTTGTTTGTAGCTTCCATTGAAGATATGCATTACTGAGACACCAATATACTTCTCATCATTTGTCTTCATTTAATAAAAGCTAACCAAGAAATTGATATCATAACTGACATGACCTCTCTTAGTCTTCTTGCCAACAACAATGCATTGATCTTGTACAATGAAGTGAGAAAACTTATAGGCCCTAAATCATTTTTCCCTTCAATTACACTCTTCTTTGGGATCAAAGTTATCAATGTTACGTAGATTGCTTCATTTACATTACCTCGGTTATAGAACTTTTCTACCATTAGGATTGTATTCTTCTTCCTTATTTCCCAGAATTTATAAAAAGGATCAAGGGGAATCCATTAAGGCGAGGTGCTCTATCAACATATAGACTAAGACTACTTCTATCTCTGCTTTTATAAACCCTGCTTTTTCACCCGATGATCTTTTGAAATGGATCACGTTTATAAATAATTTTTTTATGTATTTAGATGAAAAGGTCTAAAGCGCTTCGCAATCTGTTCTTCTTGTGCAAGAGTATCTTAATTCCATAACATTCAAAAAACAAAAATTATCTCAAGTATATTTCACTGAGGCGCATTGCATACTCTTGTCTTCCTTTCTCCTAGTTGTGATAATGGGCTTAACGTTGCAAAAGTTTACAAAAATAAAAGTAGAGTTAATTATGTACGGATCCTATGCTCCTCTTATATGCGAATATTACAACCAAGGTCTGTCAACCCGATTTTTTTTAACAATATTACGTAACGATTCTCGGACCGCATTTTAATTTTCTTTTTCTTTTTAATTTTTTTTGGTAGGGCAGTGCCCTACGAGATGGGAGAATTGTCCACACCGTCTGAGGTCCATATCCTCAGACTACTAAACACAAGAGGTCTGAGAATGGTGATATCAGGCCGCACCATAAACTAATTTTTTACGGTTGTCTGAGGTCCCCATCCATGGACCGCTTGTTATTTATAAAAAAAAACTACGGTATGATAATTATAACCTCAGACCGCTTGTTGCTTTTTTAAGAAAATAAGATCTCATAATTTCAACCTCAGATCGTCCTGTGATCACTTTAAATGCAGCCAACCCGTTTTTCATTTCGTGCTCCCTTCTTTTCATACTCTCTCTCTCTAGCGCTTATCTCTTTCAACCCTCTCTTTCTCTCTCTCAACCCTCTCTCTCTAAATTGTTGAGGGGCGAATAATCTAAAGGCAGATTTCTAACAGTATTACCTCGATTCTGGTGAGAATCTAAGAATAAGGGGAGTTATTTTTTCTCTTTTTCATATTTTTTTACAAACTTGGATTGTAAGATTTGAATCTAGTGTTTTTCAAATGGGAAGTTGTATTGAGATGATTAGGGTTTTGAGAATCTATGGTTTCACCTCAAAAAAGAAACGAAAATGACTTAAAATTATTAGGGCTCCTCAACAATGTATTTAATTTTTTTTTGACACATTAGGGTTTTGTTTTTTTTTTTAACCTAATGGAAAATCAGTGCTTTGTGTGATATCTTTTCATTTATACATGTACTTTAATTTTGAATTTGGTTGTATAGAATATTGTTTCTTTTTATGTATACATATAATTTAATTTTTATTAATGTAGTTATACAATGCAATTTATTGTAGTTGCACTCTTATGTTAGTGTTAGGGTGTCTTTAATCGAGGCTACCTCATGTTGACTCTACAAACCCTTCGTTTGAGTGATAAGAATAGCCATTGGGGGAGTTAAATTGGTGTGTCGTTATGGTGGTATTTTCATGCAAAATATAAATGATGGGAAAATTTATTACAAGGGTGGGAATATAAAAGCCACATTGTATAGGTCAGGTTAGTCATCAGAGTGATTGAAAGCGCATATGGCGACTATTGCACACTGTGACCCAAGTAATTTGACAGTTATGTATCAAGAAAACGACAGTTTATTATAATTAAATGAAGATGGAGATGTGACATGTATGCTAGTAGCAGCTTCTAGTATTCGTGTATGTGTTTCAAAGATACTAGTAGCGAAGATGATAATTCATTTGAATAGGAGAGCAAAGATGATACATGTGACGACGAAGTCAGCGAGTCTGGGGAGCCTGTCTATGGAATTTCATATGAGGAATGAAGTCGATGTGTTTGGGGCGTCTGTCAGTATTGTTTTTCAATATTTTGAGAAAAGTGAGTGTCTTTTCATCCTGTGTATGAATCACTGTTTTTTTGTTCAAACAATGTTTTCAATTATATGATTGTATTTTTTCGATTAAGATGAAGTTATATTGTTGTCAAACATTTTGGAATTGTGTTCACATCTGGCTCGTTTGAAACTAATGATTGTAAAGACAAAGTTATACTGTTGTCAAACATTTTGTTTAGATGAGGCATCTATGAGCAGCTGAGTCAATTTTTAGAGTCTATGAGAAGCTGAGTCATTTTAATAGTCTCATGATGTACACACATTTTTTTATTTTTTTTAAAAAAAATAGCGATATGAGGATGGGTACCTCGGACTACCTCGGCAATTCATTATTTGAAGTCCATAAAGCAGTCTGAGGTTCCCATACTCGAATCAGAATTTTCAAAGAAATAGGGTCCGATGATGGGGACCTCAGACTGCCCTGGTAGTTCATGCTTTTGAAGTCTACATAGCGGTTCGAGGTCCCCATCTTCGGACTGAAATTTTAAAATAAATGGAGGTTAGACGATGGTGACCTTGGATTGCTCTCTGGACTTGAAAAAAGGAGCGGCCAGGATTGTCCGAGGTCCCCATCCAAAGATTGAAATTTTAAAAGAAATGGGGGTCTGAGGATGGGTACCTCAGACCGCCCTAACAAATTCTTTTTTGAAGCCTAAAGAGTGGTCTGAGGTTCCCATCTTCGAACCAAAATTTTAAAAGAATTGGGCCCAAGGATGGGGACCATGGACCACACTGGCAATTCATGTTTTTGAAGTCTAGATAGCAATCCGAGGTCCCCATCCTCGAACCGAAATTTTGGGTTTCGAGGATGGGGACCTCGGACCGCACTAGCATATGTCTTTTTGAATTCTAGAGGGCCGTTCAAGGTCCCCATCCTTGGACCGCCCCTTTTTTCAAAAAACAAAACAAAGTTGTGTATATGATTTTATTTCATACATTCAAAAATTTTGTATATAATACACCTCGGATAAAAAATCCCGTATATGATATGTGAGACATAAATGCCAACCCAAATCACCGTAATAAAATTTCAAATGTGCCAACAAAAATCACATAAATACCAACTAAAATCTTTCCTCTTATAGTTTTCCAAGAAAGAAATACATTTCCAAATACCAACTTTAAGCTTTTCCAATACATTCCAAAGAAGAAATGCATTCCAAATTTAGTTATTCCTTGTATATATATTTAAAAAGAAGAACTACATTGAGAATCAATAAAAACAAAAAATCGTATGCCTCAGTTCATAGGGCTTCTTCCTTGATTGCACGCTGGGGCACACTTCTTATGGGGGAGCCTAAGACCCTTCAACTTCCTTCTTCTGCACCGAAATTGAAACCATGGTTGTGCTACCTGTTGTGTGATAACAAGTGCTTGCTTTTGAGTCACAACAGGGACCTCCTCCTCTTCCTCCCCTGTCTACTGTTCCCATACCGTATCTCCCCTAGCCAATATCAAGTCCCTTCTGACAGCTGACACATACTGACGCATCAGGAGCAGCTAGTGCAGAGCTCAACATCTGTATCGCTAAGTGATGTACAATCCACTGCAGCAACGAAAGAAATGCATAGGAATATACACATTAACAAATAGATATCATTTGTATAGTCTTGCTGCATATAATAATAAATGAAATATAAAAATAAATTCAGACACTTACCACACTATCACCATAGCCTTGAGGAGCATATTTTATCGATGCACTAGAGATCAATGTTATGAATCCTAGGTCTAAAAACCCTAGCGTACCATTGTTTATACTCCAATGAGGACAAAACTTACCATTCAGGTGTGTACTGCTATGTTAAAACATATCAAGGGCATTTTCCCAGTCAATGATCTGATCCTTCAACTCTTCCTCTCAATTTTCTACGAACTTACCAGACCTCTCTAATCACTGCCATCTACCACGAATCCTTGGAATGGGTTCCATAAATCCAAATTGACGAAATACTCGATCTGCCAAGTATCTCTCTGCTATATTATCAAAAATAACATAAGTATCGCACATCACAATACTATATGCATATATCGTATACAACTCCCCGTCTTGGCCCCGCGCGAGGTTTTTAATCTGAAGTAGGGTGGTCAAGCAACTTAAGTGACAATGTGGGACTTCATCAGGTTTCCATGTTACAAACTTTTGAAGCGACCCAAACAGGTATATGTTAGAGCCACGGCCCCCAAGGCATATGATCCCGTGCATTCCAGATCTTCCAACAAAGTTGCGTATCTCATCGGCACTTCATTGCCTTTCACATTGGAAAAGATGGTGTGGCCAACTATGTAGAGCAAATAAGCCCTCATATGTTGCATTGTTACCACATGTGTTGCATCCTCAGGTTGCTCCATGACTCTTTCTTTCAACCATTTATACTTAAGTGTATACAGTTTACTCTCCTCTTGGCAATCCCCGAGCCACTTGTTTATGTATGTATTATATGGCCAGCAATCTCTGGTCAACACGGGATTACCAATGACATTCAGCCAGTGTATCTTCCATGTATCGTACAACGTCAGCATCATCTCTCTGATGCATGTCATCAGATGTGTGATGTTTGTCTCAAGATGCCACCTTTCCGTCGTAACGATCATCAATGGATGATCAATTGGGACGTGCTTCTGCTAGTTGCACCAATGGCAACAAGCCCACCCTCTCAACAATCTCACACTGCTCCTCTCTAATGGACCATGCCCTGACGGCAGTAAAGGACTCGTCGATGTAAATCCTTGGTCTCTCCTGTAAACAACAATAATACTTGACGGCAATAAAGGACTCGTCGATGTAAATCCTTGGTCTCTCCTGTAAACAACAATAATACTTTAGTGTGTAGGTTGTTAAGAACAATGTATATTATGTGAATTTTGTTACGATACATCATCCTATCAAAAACAGATATAAACAAATATCTTTCCTGAGACACCAATTTAGAGATGTGATTCTCTTTCAAGTACAATAGTATACCATCCTCTAATCATCTACCAATATTCTCTTGATTTTCCATCTTATCTACAACACTAGATTCAAATTTAAGAAAACAAACTTACTATATATGCATCATAACAGAGTGAATGAACTTAAATCAATTATATTGGTCTAAGGAACTTAATTGAGGAAACAACTAACATTTTATATATATTAGTTAGCTTCTCATTTATAATCAATTATGGATACTTGTACATGCATGAAAACAACCATTCAAATCAATTATGAATCCTTCCAATACTTTTAGGACAAAACATTTAGAACAACATATCTTATCAAATGTTATGGTTGACATTAAAGATTGTTCTTATATCGCGTAATGCTCAGTGAACATTTAATGTTTCTACATAATAACAAGGATTCGTAAAAGCACTATTCTCAAATTATAAACCATCAATTCAACTTTTCGTCATATTCTCATAATCAAATCAAAGCATTATTCTCCAATCATAAACCACCCATTCAACTTTTCTTCATGTTCTTATAATAAAATCAAAGCACTATTCTCAGCAAATCAAATATAATTCATGCGTACTAAATAAGTTTAAAGTCCCATCCCCAAAATTCTTCAAAATCCAAATAATCCACTGAAACTCTATTAAAGACGATAAAATAAAAAAATCTAAAGAAAATTTATCATTTTCATTCTAATTTGACCCTAACTCTTGATTTTAGAAAGAGCTATTACAAATTGAGCATGACACATTGTAGAGTAACTAAATTAAAAAATAAATTACATGTATAAATGCAAACATAATACAAAAACCATTGATTTTAAACTATATTCACGTGATAATAAAATAATAATAATAATAATAAATAAATAAATAAAATAAAATAAAATAAATAAATAGAAAAAAAAAAAACCCTCATATATCAAAAAGAAGAAATTCATGATTTTGTTGATTTCCCTTAATAATTTTTTCTCATTTTCGGTTTTTTTTTTTTTTTTTGTTAGGGGAAACAGTATCAATTCTAGAAACCATAATCATCAACTTTCGATTGCAATATAAAATATAACAATCCAACTTCCCCTTCAAAAAACCCTAACATCACATTTAACAATCTAAAATTTTAAAACACGGTAAAATAAAAAAACTCACCTGAGTATTGGAATCATACTAGAATTGCAAAAATGTGGCCAAAGATCCTCCTGTTGAATCTGAGGCCGGTCGAGAGTAGAGAGAGAGAGAGAGTGAGAGAGAGAGAGAGGTCGAGAAAATGAGAATAAAAAGAAATTGGGGCTTTCATGTTTAAATTGGATCAGAGAACGGTACGAGGTTCAAATTCTCGTACGAACCTTTTTTTTGGAATTAATCTCAAGTGATCCGAGTTTCGGGTTCTCGAACCGCATACTTAAAAAAATTAAGTTACGGTCCAAAGCTTCAAACCCCGGACCAGCGTAAACATTAACTCATCGATCCAAGGATTCAAACATCGGATCTGAGGATTCGAACCTCCGCCTGCGAAGTACCCCAAACCTCCGGGCACTACCCTACAGATGAAAATAAAAGTAGAAAGAAAATAAAAAGTACCCAAGGGTTATTTTGTCAAAAAATAAAAGGTTGTGTATACCCACTTTAGCTGTAATATTCGCCTATAAACAAAGCATACTATATTTTCTATACCTTTTTAGGGTCCAAAACCATTTAAAAACAAAACTTGTTTATACACTATTTTTTTTTTTTTATTATTTTGGATAAATATAATTTAGGGTTTTTCAACATCAAAACAGCATTTTTTTTGGAAAGATTTTTTAAGGTTACACTTTAAAGCTGCAACCTTGTATAAACCTTTTCCCTCATTTTATTCCTTTTTTTTTATTTTAGTTGATTCCGTGCCATAATGACTGGGTTCGAGCCACCTTTTCGGCCACCAATATGAACACACGTACAACAAATTTAGAGGTTGATCTCTCTCTCTCTACATTGTGCAAACAATGCCGTAAGGCATACGAGGAGACTGATTTTTTAGGCAAGGAACTGATCCACGTGATGTTCATGTGGCAGGAGGATGGGCAAAGGCCCCAGTGCTGGGTGGTTAACCCACACATTTAGACCCGCCCACCTTCTCTCTGTCTATCACCACCCTTTGGATTTCGGGGCCTCCTAACATACCCATCCTTTGGACCACCAACTCTCTCTCTCTCCATCACTATCTGGACCACTGCTTTACTACTGTCCCTCTATATATCTTTAGGACCATCCCCTCTCTCTCTCTATCTCTAGGGCATTTGAAATGTGAAGAAGCAAGGGCCACAAATGAGATGGATGGGGGCATAAGTCATGAATTGAATGATGTAAAGTGTCCTACATGAGGAGTCATGGGAAGTTTGAAATCCAAAAGGATTAGATGTATGTCTTGTGAGCCACGTGCAGACAAGGATTTGTATTTATAGTTGCCACTAGTGAGCCGACAGCCGTAGGACTTGTCCCATTACAAACACCCATTTCTACCTTCCTCTCTAACCCATGTTAGGTTTGGGTGTGTTCGTATAAGGCTAATGCCCTAAACAATCAAAGTAAGATACACCTTCAAATAGTGCCGAGAGATATTGTTTTAGCATCGAAAATTGATATGATACCTAAAAATTTATTTGTATCTTTAATTATAAAATTTAAAGTTTCAAAAATAATGTGGATCAAACAAATATATTAATACTTAAAAATCTTATAATTCATTACAAGATGTACTATTTTCGAGACTGATTCCTTTTGTTTCTTTTACATTCATGCATCTCCAGATCGAGTTGATTGGATTTGAGAGTTTACGTCTTTGAAATAACTTCTCTAGTGACTTTTTGAGGTGCGCCATAGTTTGATTGTTTAGGGCTTCAGCCTTGTATAAACTTTTTCCATTAGGTTAAGGGTTCCTTTCAAGACATGGATAAAACTAATGTTTGTGGTCCTTTGTTCCTCCAATCCATTGCCTGAGCCACAACTATCTATCCATTTCGAGGACATTTCACTTTCACAACTACATTTCGATTACTAAACAGTGCTGTTATACCCTTTTCAGTTCATTTCTTGTATGATAATTAAACAAGCATGTTTTCTTTTTGTTTTAAGAGCATTCAAGTTTGGGGCTTCAATTGGAATGTTCATTATAGATAAATTCTAGGTCCCTTTTTTTTCAACTCCATATCACGTGTTATTCACATTATAAATCTTTGGAAAATACTTACGGCTCATATTTGGTCTCTTATATTATGGAATGATTCCACAATTTTGTGAAAATTATGTAGAGACCACTGTCGCCCTGTCACCTCTTCTTTTTATTTTATTTTTTTCTTTTTTTTTTTCATTTATTTATTTATTTATTTATTTTTATGTTTTTGGAGAATTAGCCACCTTTCGAATATTTCAACTTCAAATTATTGCGAAATTTTCCAATTTTCCTAATCTCATTTATTCAGGGCATATTTGATATCAAAAAATATTGAACCCTATATATTGGTTCGTTCGGTATTTGCAATGTCACACAACCACAAAAGTCAAGATCCTAGGGCGGCAGGATGCTAGCAATATGACATAGCATGAGTATGCCGTCCGATGTTGCCAATAGAGAACATTGCATGTGCATTTTCTTTAAGTTGTCAGATATTTATATTACCAAACAACCCTATCTATTGGGCTGTCTGAAATTCACTATGTCAGACAGCCCACAGGAAGATTAGTCTAGTTATTCCCCATTTGCAAGGTAGTAATGGCCCCTCTTCTTTCCTTTCCCTTTCCAATTGATGTAGTTTTCTTTTATTTAGCATGACCTGGCCCGGCCTGAACCTGAGAGGGCTTGGGCCATGCCTTATTAGCCCGGTTAGGACAGGCCAGCCCTCGGCTAGCCCCGTGGCGACCCATTGCCAGCCCTACCCTTTTTGCTTGTCGGGGTTTTTGCATTGTTTCTCCAATGTGATTCAAATATTGGATCTACATAGAACGGCGATCTCTTCACCAGGTGTTTCTTACTTTGGTTTTTGTCGTTTT
Source organism: Amborella trichopoda (assembly GCF_054954075.1). NCBI lineage: Eukaryota > Viridiplantae > Streptophyta > Magnoliopsida > Amborellales > Amborellaceae > Amborella > Amborella trichopoda. Next base: position 33,745,502 of record NC_142348.1, on the reverse strand, counting down.
GGCCAAAATTTTGATGATCACATTAGGTGAAGGGCCATGTATTATGAAATTGAGCGGATACTCTTGTATATCACCACTGCTCAGTGTGCCTTGCTTAAAATCTACAGCAATGTGTGTACTCTACTCTTATCTTCTACAGCTATGTGTGTACTCCTTCATGCATGTGCATTGCTGATACAGCTATCATCTGTACCTTAGAATATGGGGTTTTAGTGATTGCAATAGCATCTTACATCGTGGCAATCTCTTAGCAGTTTGACACCTTAACATTTCTAGGAAATCCATAAAACAAATAAAAATTAAAAATTTAAAAAAATAAATAGAGAAAGAATAATCTTATGGCCACTCAAGTTGTCTCCAATGAAATCAATCACAACCAGATGAAGCAAAATGATATGCAGTGAAAAATCATTGACCATGTTTGTTGTACGTCACCTAATGTCATTATTGTATATCTATAGGTGCTTTACTGTATATTAGTTCATATATTTTGTACACACCTTCCCTAGTCTATTTTCTTCATTTCATTTAAGTGGTGAAATGTTTCAAGACAACTATTCTTCATTTAAGTGGTAACGAGTAATTCCAGTATGCTAGATTCGGCCGAGTCCATTGGGACTGGGCCGAGGTTCTCTGAGTTGTGTGAACAACTCTGGGATATCAAAAAAAATATTTAAAAATTTCAAGAAGTTGTAAAAACTGTGGGATTGATCTATAATTTCGTTGTGTATGAATTGTGTATTTTTGGCTATGATTGATTAGTGTTTTTGCCACAAATCCCTTATTTATATTTTTCCTTTTTTGCAGTTTTTAAAATGTCCCTAACTTAATCTGTTTTTTTTTAAATCCATTTTTTCAGTAAATTTTTAAGCTATTTAAACTCCTTAAGGTTCTTTTTCGCTTTATTTTGCTTTCAATATATATTTTTATTTTAAAATTTAATCGAAAATTACAATTTATTGCGGGCCTTTCTGCCCTGCGAAGGACTTGGCCAAATCATGACCACTTCATCAAGTAACTCGCGTTGGCCTGAGCAACTCTAAGAAACACTTTGGTGGATGTATGTTAGCTTGCTCTGTAAGCGGAACCATTACTTCAAAAAGCGGAATTAGCCCCAAATACTCAAGTTCCTCACTATGGATTCGCCAATCCGACTCAAGTGATTCCCGAGTAGAATCTTCATACAAATACACTAGAAACCAAAAAACCAAAGAGAAGCTAAAACATCCAGACAATCAGACGTGTTAGTGGTTCTGCAAATAAAGAAAGTTTGACATTTTAGAGGTTTTGCGAACTTGAATCTCCCACTTCCTATTTCGTATCCGAGTTGGGCAATTCCAATTCGGATGGGCAACTTTTCGAACATAGCTCGGAACGACAGACTACTTTGGTTGGGCCCAATATTTGGTTGACTAGTATTTTTAAAGGAACTTCTAGATATTTGTTGTAGACGTAGTTTCCGTCGTTTTATGGAGTTCCTATACTTGTAGGTATGAAATGTTTTAGGCTTAGGAATGTTCACGTCAGCAGGGAGATAGAAACGTTATTTAATTCCTAAAGGAATGGAAGAATTGAGGGAGTATCACGTGGGTCTCCTCATTAGTTTGTCTTTATAAAAATGTTTTGTAAAGAGAGAAAATGTTTACGCAAAATCAGAGAATGCAATATAGGGCGGTTCAACTCGAAACTGGCCGGTTAGATCGGAACTAGCCATTATTCTGATTTTGACCAGTTTGAGTGATCTAGCACTGCTTTTTTAAAATATAATTAAAAAACCTATATTAAATCCCCAAAAATAAGGGATTTAGTAGTAATGCATTTTTAAATTTTTTTTATCAATTTGGAAAAGATTGGAAAGTGTATCTATTATTAATAATTATTTTTACATTTTTCCTATCTTTTTTGAAAAAATTCAAAACTACGGCTGGGCATGAATCAATTTTTTAAAATCTATTTTTTCTCTAATTTTCAACTTCATTTGGATGTGAATTTTTCAATCCAGTGTTCGCAAAATCGAACCGGAACGGTTAACTGGACATGGGCCCGAAAGCGATTTAACCGGTCTAACCGGTAAACTGGCTGATTCAACCGCTCTAACCGGGCACGTCCCGAACAATAAAAAAAAGTGTTGAAAAAAATAAAAACGATACAAAAAAAAATCTACTAAAATTTGAAAAGCATATAAAAAATATGATTAAAACAAAACACACTCAAATGAAGTTGAAAATTATTGAAAAAAATGGATTTTAACGAATTGATTTGTTCCTAGGGGTATTTTTAAATTTTTTTGAAAAAGAAGGGAAAATATAAAAGTGAGTATCAGTGACCATAATTTTTTTTAATCTTTACCATAATGTAAATAATATTAAAATAGTGTTAAAAAATCGACTTGACCAAAAATTGTTTTAAAAGAAAATGAAAAAAAATTAAGTTATATACAATATAGACTATTCTTTTTGTAAATACGTAGTAAATGACATATTGGTTAATAGATCTAATAGGCAACTAAATAGTATATGGTGCGGTTAGTGGGTTTAATAACAAATTATTTCTTTACGAGAACTTTGAAGTTCGATTTATGTGGGGAAGTAAATTTTTTGAACTCACCAATGTAATGAATTCTTAGAATAATTGTTAAAACGAACCACAACAATGTTTAAAAAGAAAATCGTTGATGGCAGGATTCGAACTACGGTTCGTATCGCATATAGTCGCCAACGCTAACTAATACACCATTCTAAAATATTTGATATAAATGTGAAGTAGATTTAAACTTTAAAAACTCGGTTGATCATCAAAATCGCCCAAAACCAAAACTGGCCGGGTCCGATCGAACAGGGCGGTTAGCGGTTAGATCAGCTGGTTTTTCAAACACTGGTTCAATCATGTTGTAAATAAACGTTTCATATTTTTTAAATTGTTTTATATTTTTTTATTTTTTAACATTTTTTTGACAGGCCGGGCCTTGCCCGGTTGGGCCGATCTAACCCACTGGTTTATTGGTTACTTAGAACCAGCCCTTGGCCAATTTCCTAAGCCGGTTTGATTTTTTGAATATTATGCATAATAGAGAGGAAAATATGAGTTTCTTTGGTCCTTTGGGTGTGTATTCTTAGAGAGAAAAAAACCATATTTTAGGGCTTATGAGAAGGAGATTGTAAACCCTTGTATTATCGATACTTGCATGACACTTTTCTAATTAGTGGAAGAGAAGCTTTTTACCCTATGGATGTAGGAAATATGTCGACGCACGTAAATATTGGAGTTTTACTCTGTTCAATTTTTCTTTTGATTTTAATTTTTCCTCAAACATTGGTTTTTACCATCTACAATTGGTTTCACAGCCTTAAGGCTTAATATCCTTGATGGATACAAGGTTTGTGACAGATCGCATATCTTTGAAGATGATTGGGGAAATTCAACAAAATATGAAACCCTAAATTTTGATGGTTCAAATTTTTCAAGCTAGAAGTTGAAGATGCATATGATGTTAGTGAAAGATGATTGTGCAGTGCTTTAAATGGGGGAACAAAAAAAAAAACTACAAGATGAATATTGAGGAATTTAATGATAAGGATGAATTAACTAATGCATATATTTTTTAGCCTTACATGAGTTTATTTTATTCAATGTATCCTTAAAAAATATGACAAAAAATATATGGGATAAGCTGAAAATTACTTAAGATGCTAAGCTCATCCCAATAAAATTTTCTTTGTCAGCAAATTTATAATCTCAAGATGAGTGATGGTGCTTCTTTTTAGGGATACTTAAATAAGTTTAATATATTATTTAGCAAGTTGATAGCACTAGTTGAAAAAATCAATGAAGAAGAAAAGGTAATCATATTTTTTTGTTTTATGTTAGAATCATGGGATGGATTGATCATGAATTTTAGTATTGAGAAGTTTCTTGGACTTGATTCGATTGTTTTAGCACTTCTTACAAAGATTTCTAAGCGAAAGTCTAGTCAGGAAACCTAAGTCCAAATAGAAATCCTTCATAAATTTGTTTGTAGAACGGGTCTATAAATGGAGAGAACTACAAGAAGAGGCTAATAATCCAAGTTAAAAGGCCATAAGGTGAAGTACTAGGCAATGGAATTATGGGCCATGTGAAAAATTATTAGATGGCATAAAAAAGAAACCCCTAAAACTAGTGCAAGTCAGAAGCCTAGTTCAAGTGAGTCTTAAGGAAATCTAGTAGAAGAAATTTTTTTTTCAGAAGATGAAGTTTTATCCATGGATAGGAAGGAAGTTTTGTAGTATTGGCTACTTGATTTCAATACAGCATTTCACAGTGTACAAAAAAAATTGTATTTTAGAATATCTGTATTGTGTACAAGACCCTTAATTTATAGGGTTACAAAGCAGTGTAGAATCAGTAACCTTCCTAATATAAGTATAGAGAATAGGAAAGAAAATACAAAGGAAATATTGTACATAATGGGTTGCTATAATTTCACACTCCCCCTCAAACTCGAGATGGTTTGGTAAAAATCAATGAGAGTTTGGAAAGAAACCGAGAGAATTGACGTGCAATATGTGTTTTGGTGAAGAAATCAACAAGTTGCACGGATGATGCAATATATGAAAGAGAAATGGTATCTGCCAAAAATTAATGCTGGACAAGGTGACAATCAACTTCAATATGCTTAGGGCATTCATGAAACTCAAGATTTTTAGAAATGTAGATGGCACTCTTATTATCATAGCATCAATATGCTTAGGGCATTCATGGAACTCAAGATTTTTAGAAATGTAGATGGCACTCTTATTATCATAGCAGAGTGGTGTGGGAGTGGAAACAATAATACCCATATCAGCAAGAAGCTATCGAAGCCAAATGATTTCAGTTGTGGTTCACGCCATAGCCTTATACTCTGCTTCTGTTGTAGATAGGGCAATGCATTTCTGCTTCTTACTTTTCCAAGGCAAAAGAGAGTTACCAAAAAAATGTATAAACCTGTAGTTGATTTGCGGTCACTTGGGTTTCTTGCAGATTCTGAATCTGTATATGCCTGAAGTTCAACAGAGGAAGAAAAAGAGAAAAAGAAAGCCTGGTGTCGAGCATCCCTGATATAACGAATGATTCTCAAGACTGCGGCTAATTGAACAAACTGAGGAGCACTCAAGATCTGGCTAATGAAATGCACAACATAAGCAATATCTGGATGAGAGATAGTCAAATATATCAATTTACCAATAGGGAGTAATTCACCATTTGTTGCATGAAGTTTGATATTCAATTCAGTGGGAGCATCAACTCTCTTATTATCACCCATGAGGTAATCTTAGGAGACAATTTTCGAGACATAGTTATGTTGAGATAACAGATAGCTGCGAGAAGAATAAGCAACCTCTAAGCTAAGAAAATATCCCAAGATTCCCAAGTCCATTTCAAATACTTGATTGAGTTTTTATTTAATCTTATAAATGGTGCCCTGATCAACACCAGATATTATCATATCATCCACATAGAGTGCTCGACCAATAGTAGTGTCAAACATGAATAGAGCTAGATCATGATAGCTTGTCGAAATCTCGTTGACACAACTTCATGACGAAAATTTTCAAACTAAGCACTGGATGCTTGTTTGAGTCTATATAGGGTGCGGCACAATCGTCATACCTGATTCTGAGAATCTGTAACTCCATGAGGTAGCTTCATTTACATTTCTTCGTCTAGATCACAATTAAGAAATGCATTTTTTGACATCTTGCAAATATAAGGATCATTGTCGGATGGAAGCAACAAAAATAAGTGTCCAAACAGTTGTCCTATGAGCTACTAGGGCAAAGGTTTCGGCAAAGTCAATTCCATATTGTTGATTGTATCCTTTTGCGACCAGACGGTCTTTATATCTTTCAAGGCTGCCATCCGCTTTTGATTTGATTTTATGGACTTGTCGAGAACCAATCACATTCTTTCCTTTTGGAAGAGGGACCAGATCCCAAGCATGCATCTAATCAAGAGAATTCAATTCTTCGGTCATTGCCTGCTATCATTCCACTTAGTTGGCAACTTCTTTGTAGGTTTGTGGCTCAGAATAAGAATGAATGGAGGCATGAAAGGCTTGATGTCGAGGTAAGTAGGTTTCACAATCAGTAAATCGAATAGGCGGAATAGAGACATGCGTACTATGGTACATAAGATGTGCATGTGCACGATCAGGAGGTGCAGGAACTTGACTAGGATCTGGAGTGGTAATAGAAAGATCCGACTACTGGGAATTTGTTCCAGAGATAGAATCAGATGACTGAGATGTAGAAGGTGATGAATCATTATAAAAAAAAGGTATAAGAAAAGCAAAATCGAAAGGATAATTGATAATAGTGGTCGGGGCCTGATTTTCTTTGGTTCCCTCACACAGGGGCATAGGGAGAAGATCCTCTCTCAAACAACCTCCGAAGGCTCACGCGCATGGCGCGTCGGGTGACGCGGACACACTAGATTACTAGAGTACGGATAAGCTACCAACAAAGAGAGAGATTATACAATGGGGAAGGGTTGATTTGCTTACCTCGTCGTTACAGGTTCTAGGGACATGTCCGATTGGCTCTCCCTTTTAGATCAGTTACAAAAGTCCTCCGGCTGTTCACCAACACGGTTTAGTCACGGACTCTCTTCATACGTTACCACCCTCTTCTCTCCTCTCAAGTCTAGGTTTTGATGGATGTCTTGATTCTTCATTCCGGGGTTGGCTTTCGTTTTCGTTGATCAAACAAGCGTGTGGGGAAATTTGTCATTCTTATCAAACTATCTAAGCGAGGAGAAGGGTTTAGACATAGACGCTCGTTGGTCTGAACCCTTTCCAGTTTGCTCGGGTCTGCTCGGTCTTGCACGCGTATGGGATTACGTGTGTAGGAGATGAAAAGAAAAAGTTTCGGAAGCGATAAACATCGCTTCCGAAACGGTGTGTACCCACGCGATCGGGGGTATTTCCCTCTCCTGCAAAAGTTTTCTCTCTCTTCTCCTTGGGACGCTATGGCTAAGAGAAAAGACAAGAAGAATCAAGCGTAATGCCTCTTCTTTATTGAATATTAATCCCCCTTTTACAATTGCCTTAAGCCGGTTTATATAGAGTTTTCTACAAATAGGGGTGGATACTCAAAAAATAAGCCTAAATACAATTAAAAGCAATTAAAATAAAGTCCTGAAATTGGGTATAATTACAAAAATCCCCTAAAACTCTTTTACACATATGACAAACGCGTCCTTCTCTGAGGAGCTCGCCGCCATCATCAAAACTTCGAGAGTTCTTCCCGGGCACTTGCAGTATGACATGGATTGATGTATTGTTACTTGATGTTCGTTTCCTTGTGATCGTTTTGATCCTTTTTTATCATTTTGTGGCAATCTCCTTCGTGAGTGGAGGTACTCGGTTCATTTTTACGAACTCTTTAATGGTCTCTGTGGTGTTTCTGAGACGATTGGGAGCCTGGAGAACGTTTTCTTCGAGTGTTTTTGCAAGAGGTTTGATTTTCTTTTGCATTGTTTCTTGGACTTTTGGTGGATCGTCAAAACATAGATTTCCGATGATAGGGATCTTCTTTCTTTTTATTGTTGTGACCTTGGGTTTCGTGTCTTTCTCTGTTTTACTTTGAATGTTGCCTGTCGTGTTTTGACTTGGGTTTTCTTCCATGAAGTATTCTTTTCTCGATATTAGTTTTCGATAGCCGAGTCCTCTTCTGCGAAGGGCTAAGACATCATCCTGAATATTCCGGTGTGTATGGTTTTAGGCCTTCTTTCTTTCTCTTTCGTGGAGGAGGCTTGTCTTTCGTGCTTGTTCATCAGAGGGAGGGATTTCGTCGAAGTTTTCGTGGGTGTCTGAGGCCTTCAACTACTGTTCTGCTGCAGGGAAGAAGTTGTGAGCTTGTCGAGGGGTGGCCGAGGAATTGCCATGACTGTGTACTGGTTTGATGAGGCTGTACGGTGGAAGGCATGCCTCTGCCCTACTTCGTGATGGTCCGAGCTTAAGGCCACTGGGTCGGTCCGTTTGAGCTCGGACCAATTTCTTTTTCTTGAAAGATGATGACAGTCGTTTGGCATGCCTATTCGACTCCTATACATACGGGGGCAGGGATAAGGCTTCAAATCTTGTTCGAGTAGGCATCTTTATTCGTTAGTCATCTCTATTCGAGGCTTATTTCCTCTACAGCAACTGTTTTCCATGCGACTAGGTCTTGTGCACCGTGGTGATCGGGCTGTTGCCAGCTCTCTGCCTTTATTTGATTGAGGGGCTGTGGTGCGTCAAAAATGATGTATAACAACTTGCCCCGACAGATGCTACATTTCGAGAGAGGTGAGAAGTGGAACACTTGGAAAAAAGTGGTTTTTGAAGTCGAAGCTCATTATTTTAGAATACTCGCCAGGACATTATGGAGGCATGTGCCTTAGATAGACGGTAGAGGAGCCCTTGGCAGGCACATGAGCTGCTTCATCGGAGTTAGGGGTGGTTTTTGCTATTTAGGGTACCTCTTCCGATTCCCATCCTATCCGATCCAATCGGGGCCTTTTGTGTGGCTTGTCCCAAATAGTCTGGACTAGTCTATATGAAGGGTTTCCGAGGTGGTCTCTTTAGTGAGACTTCACCCTGAGTTTTGGCGGGGGGTGTTGTACCTCTAACTTGGCAATCGTGTGCCCTTGGGGGCATCTTCTACCCGTCTGAGTGAGTTTCCTTTTTCTGCTTCTTTTTTCTTGTTTGACCATTTTTGGGATGGCACTGGGCCGAGAGGTCTTTCGTAGTGGCATTAAGGCTCAAGAAATTTTGGAGGGTGGTGCTGAGGCACGAAATTTTTGGAAGGCAGCGTCAAGGCCTGAATTTTGTTTTTGTGGGGTCGCGCTGAGGCCTGAAATTTTTAGAGGGTGGCACTGAGGCCTGAATTTTTTTTTGTGGGGTGGTGTTGAGGCCGGAGGTTTTTGGAGGGTGGCGCTGAGGCCGAAATTTTGTTTTTGTGGGGTGGCATTGAGGTCAAAAATTTTTGGAGGGTGGCATTGAGGCTGAAATTTTGTTTTTGAGGGGTGGCATTGAGGTCAGAGATTTTTTTTGGAGGGTAGTGTTAAGGCTGAATTTTTTTTTTAAGGGGTGGCGTTGGGGCCAAAGATTTTTGGAGGATGGCACTGAGGCGTAATTTTTGTTTTATGGGGTGTAGCTGAGGTAGGAGATTTTTAGAGGGTGGTGCTGAGGCCGAAATTTTGTTTTTGTTGGGTGGCACTGAGGCCGAAATTTTGTTTTTATGTGGTGGCACTGAGGCTGGAAATTTTTGGCGGGTGGCGCAAAGGCCAAAAAATTTTGAGGGTGGCGCTGAGGCTGAAAGTTTTGGAGAGTGGCGTTGAGGCTGAAATTTTTTTTTGAGGGCTGGCACTATGGCCAGAAATTTTTGGAGGGTGGCGCTGAGGCCGAAATTTTACTTTGAGGGGGTGGCATTGAGGCCGGAGATTTTGTAGTGGCACTAAGGCCGGATTTTTTATTTTTGAGGGGTGGCGTTGAGACTGAAATTTTGTTTTTTCTCCAAGTGCCATTTCTAGGTTTTCACTTGAATTAGGAGTGGTGCCATGGTGATGGTTTTCACCAGCTTCCCTTTTGAGTTATTTTTGCTTGTGACTTCGGGGTCACGTCCACCTTTTGCTATCTTTCCATTTTTACTCATAGCGCCCTTTTCTTTTTGGGTTTTTGCCATGCCTATTTTTTTTTTTTTTTTACTCACCATTGCACATTACAAATGAAGGTTGTTGAGGGAGAGCTAGAACGGGAGCCTTGGGTCTGCTCATTTTATTTTGAGGACTTGCTGCCCGTTGGTGATGCGTGGTCGACGAAGATGAAGGAATTTAGAAAGGCGCGGCAGGCCTTCCTTCAGTGAGGTGACATTTCTGGCAGGTGAAGCGTCGACGTAAAATCTGCCTCGTGATCTGGTGATAATGGCGCAGGAAAGGTGTGGCGGTGAAGATGCTGACTGTTTGAGGAGTCGGAGTGTCGTTCGACAACACATGTCGGTGTAGTTGTACGAGGCGTCCTTTCAGGAAATGGCAGGTGTTTTTATGGTGAGCCTGCAATTTTCTTTATAAAAAGGAGCGTTCAGGAAGAAATGCAGCGCAAGGAACTTTTCTTTGCTTGTTTAGAGTTGTGATTGCTCCAAGAGGCTCGATAAATGGGTCACCTTTTTTATAGAGGGATTGTCACCGTGTGCCCAACGTCAGTCGTTGTCGGACTTAGATTCGGTCTCGTTCATTCGAGGATGGGTCATGAAGATCGACTAAATGGGAAGTCTGGTCGTGTTCGTGGTCTGACGCTTGGATGAGTCATATGTTATAACAAGAGGGGTGTCATGTTTTAGCCTTCTTTGGATAGCGCTCCTTTTTCACCTTCACTTTGTCGTGAAAAAGAATAAGGAGTCTTCTTTGTTTTTTCTAAGGCCTAGTTAAGGGAGAACTAAGGCCTTGTTAAGGGAGAACGAGGCAGCTCCTTGGAGATGGCTATCTGCATAGGTAGGGGGAGCTTCATCATTCACACAAGGGAGGTCCTTCTATCTAGGCATTCCAAGTTGTCTTGTCACGATCCTGTCGCCTGTCCCCTACCGTTCATGCCGGAGGGCAGCAGAGTGTGGGTCCGTGATCTCAAGGTAGTGAATTCCACTCAGGTTAGAATGCCCTCATCACTTTTAGAGAAGCAGTAAATAAAGCAAACCACAAGAAAAAGAAAACTCTAAACACAACCATACAAGAAACTGAGAGGAAAAACTGAAACTTATATTTATACAAATACAACTTAGAGTATTACAAGTGTCCAAGGCATCAAAGGCCCAAAATACGACAAATACATATCTTCAACACAAACAAGATGATGGCCCACAGCCAACAAAACGCATACAATCAAAAGGGTCTCCTTGGCAGGTGTAGGTCTTCGGCCACCAGAACGATCATCCAACCAGTTGTTCTTGACCTGTAGCTTCTACACTATAAGGATAGAAAGTAAATGAATGAGCTATAAATCCCAATAAGTAGAATCAACTGCCATGTTTCACTATTATATTCAGCATGGAGTTATGAGTAATTCTTTTCAGAGATAAGCAATAATAATCACACAGGCATTATCGAAAACACCTATCTGTCAGATCTCATTAGCACAAGTATCACAACGAATCACAAAAGCTATAAATTTGAACCAATACTATTGTATATCAATATTAACATGTATTTAAACCAACTCACTCTCTAAGTCATCTACTCCCGAAGTAGAGGCCTTATTCATCAGGCCAAGCCAATCTCATTGTTTATGACCTCTACCATCCCTTAGGAGGGAACACAAGGACAAGTGAGTGTCCCACTTCGTAATGCCTTCACACACGTACACACACAATCCTCAGAGCACTTTGGAGTTTTCGATAGGTGGTGGCCTTGCAAGACACGATCCACTTATTACACAGAAATTTGGGGGGTACGACCCTCTCATCACACACTCTTCCTAACTCCCTTCCTATCATTGGGGAGTCAAGGAAGTTGCTCGCACTAGTTGGCAATGCAATACGCTCAAAGCACGCCACTGGATCATAGATCACTTAACACCTCATGGGCATGCAATACGCTCAAAGCATGCGAGTGAGTCATAATTCACAGTATAGTAATGCAATAAGCTCAAAGCATGCCAACAGTATCACATATCACAGTATCACATATCACATTACGGTCATGCAATACGCTCAAAGCATGTCAATCAATCACAACAGGACACACATCATAACAAAGCATGTCTCAACATCATGCACATTCATTTTCACATAGCACTTAGCACTTGCACTTATCACATGCACTCATCACGTCATCACATACTACAATTGGATGATCTATCATATTCGTAGTTTGCTACATCTGAGTCAGGCATATTAAATAAGCACTCACTCATTCATTAGCATACATGTCTTTCATAAACATGCCTCATGAGCATTCGTTGTTTTACAAGCATTAGCATTCACTATTTTACAAGCATAATTGATTTCAACCATACATAGTCAATAATTTCATGAGTACATACCATTTCACATCATAAGTATGTCTTATTTCAATCATACTTATATTTAACCAAGCATTTGTTAGAACTGATTTGGGGCTAAATCAGGGAATTTTGGTTGACTAAATAACCATTACAATAAAATTGAAGGATTTTGGAATTCTCTACATTCATAACAGTGACATTGCTCTAGAAAAATGAACACCGTTCCCAAATCTTAGAAAATCTTGACATGCTTTCAAAACCAATTTTATACTAAACACATGTATCTTTCAAATATGGGTGTTTGAAAGCATTTGGACTTCATTTAATCAGTCAAAAGCTCGTATAACCAGAGGTCAATTTCTGAATTCTACTTAATTATGCTAATAGTGATATATCCCTCTTCATAAAGGCATAACTTTCAATCTAAAAGGAATTTCGAAATAGTTTCAACATGCAACTTTTATTACACATACATATCTTTCAAATGGAAGTGGTTGGCAGCATTCGGGCTCCATTTGGTTAGTCAAAACTCGTGACAACAGAGGTAACAGTTTTGAAATCCAGTGAAAACTGTTAACAATGACATATTTGCACAATTTGAAGCATAACTTATCATTTATGAAGAATTTGGACAACGTTAAGACATAAACATCATAGTAGACTCATGTATTAATCAAATGGCGATGACATGGGAGCATTTAAAGGCCATTTGACTAGCCAAAAGTGCATTTCAAAAACATGCATTTTCCTGGAATTTCACAGCATAAACATGGCACACTACCAAAACCACTTTGCAGCCTCCAATTCATGAGGAATCACAATATGAAATCTTCTCACCAAGAATTATAATCACTTAAATATCATCTAATAAATTTTCCAGGGCCAACAAGAGGGATTCAATTGCCCAAGGTGTCATGCAATGAAGGCCCCAATTTCTTGGAAAATGAGACCCCCCTTCTGGGATAAGTTGTGAAACATACAACCACATGCCCATGATAATTTCATCAAAATTTGTCTGGAACTTCAAGCATTACACATTCATTCTCATAGTTACAATCACACGCTTATAGCTTTACTTGGATGTCATGCTTGAATGAACTAGCCAAAAGCATCCATCACAAAACATGGAAGCATGGATATGAATCTACTTATCTAAGGGCTCAAAGGGAAAAAACGTGGCTGAGAGAGAGAGAGAGAGAGAGAGAGAGAGAGAGAGCAAACCCTTGAGAGGAGTGTGAATGGGTGAAATAAATAGGATAATGAAAGGGGCAGCATGCAACAACAAGTGGCATCAAGGGACCTCCACATGGCACAAACTTTACAAGTGGCATACACAAGGCACACAAATTAACAAGAAAGGGACAAGTGGTTCACAAACATGATAGAAAAGAAGAGGAAGTCCCCCAGAACCACCCTATAAAGCTGTGCCTGACGGCCCACATCTCACTCGGTAGCTCATACTCACATTGCGCACCACGACACTCTCCTTCTGCTTCCTTCTGCCGTGTGCTCTCACTGTCGCGTGCTCTCTCACCGCCACACGCTCTCACTATCGTGTGCTCTCATTGTCGTGTGAGGGTCGATCGATCATTTGTGCCTTGAGGAAATCGTCGTAGCTTTTCATAGCAGTTCCATAGAAGCAGTCTTTTCTCCCTTGTAATAGAGACTTGTATTCCCTTTTTACTTTATGGAAGATGACCTCATTGTAATAGAGACCTGTATTTCCCTTTGTTTATGAATAAAATCTCTTTCTTCTTTTCTGGATTGGGTATTCCACCTTTCCTTTATTTTTTCAGCGTTTTTTTTCTTTGATTCTTTTTCCTTAGCAGGAGATATCTTGTTCCGTTTGGACAGCTCAGATGCCTCCTTTTGAGTGTGTGAGTAGTGAGAGGAACAAAGTCCCTCTCTCTTGTGGGTGTGTGATTGTGTGTCGGGCTACGCAGAGGAGCGATATGTCCCTTGGGGTAGTCTAGGGTAGGGTTTTGTGTACCTGGGTGGCGCTTGGCCTGGTGCGTGCGTGCCATCTCTTCGGGTGTGGCGTGGACAAAGGAGGACCACAACTCGGGTTTGGTGGTGTTCTTTGATTACTGCATGGCTACTCTTCTTTGAGAAGAGCACCATCAACCTCGTGCATGTGGTGTCTTTTATTGCGCGTGCATCTCAGTACTACCGTACGTCTTAACTGTGTGGCATTTTGCACGTGTGGTGCTTCATGGGCCTCTTTCTGCAGGGTGTTTCGCCTTCCTTGTCGCTTGGTGTTCCTCTACGATGGGGACGTGTTTCTGGCCACCTGTTTCTCCACATGATTCCTCTTCCTCTTTTGCTTATTTATGAGCAGGATAGGGGGAGACCTCTCTTACTTTCAAGAAGGGGTCATTTATGTTGGAGAAAAAGAAGAAGAGTTGCAGCCTTCATTGTTCTTTGTCCCTCTGTGCATCCTTCTTTCTTTTCTTGTCATCTTTATCTTGGGGAGGGCCCCTTTTGACATCTGGATGTTTCGCGACCACAATGGCTGGTACGAGTTCAGCCCCTCCTCCTGGTAGGGTTTTTATATGTGTCTGTCTTTCTTGTGCTGCTGCTTGTGGTCTGGCAGATGCGTTTTGTCTTACCCTTTCCCCGTCTTTTTGTGTTTTTTGTTTTTGTAGTGCAAGTTCTCAATGTGAGCCAACTTCCTCATGTTGGCAAGTTAGGGTCTGATCTCTATACGGCGGTGTCTTTGGCATGGGAAACTTCGCTGGGAGAGCTCGAGCCTAGTCAAGAGATCACCTGGCCTTCTCATATCACCTATGAAGGCGAGAGCACGCAGCTTTGTCTGTATGGGGAAGTCGACGGGGAGCCTCTCGTTTAATGGGATGGTGTTCCCCTTTATCATGCTTTGCATAGGCACTCTTCTTCTGATGAGAGTATGCTTACATTGGGATAGAGGATGTTGGTGAAGCCCGGTCTTCAGTGGGTTGTAGAAACTCTTCATTTTGAAGGGGAGCACCAGTATCTGGCTAGATACATCACTTGGACATCAGACGTGTTGGATTCTTTCATCGGTACCTTGAAGGAGTGTGGTCTAGTTGCGGCATGTAAATGCTCGGCTGACTATTCGAATACCATGAAGTGTCTACTAGAGACATGGTGTTTACGTACCAACAGTTAGCTTTTGCAGGAGGGTGAGGCAGGGATTACCCTTCTGAATTTGTATTTTGTAGGTGGCCTCCCTTTGCTGGGGGAGGAATACGAGGAGTTTGTTCCCAGCAATGGGGTTATTTTCGAGGGTATGCCCATCAAGGGGAGGCGTGCTCCTGCGAGTTTTAGTGAGCTGTTCGAGATCTATCAGTTCCTGTGCTCAGAGTCACAGCCCTCGACTGGCGAGGTACATTTTGAACTGTGGAGAGATTACTTTCAAGGTAACTGCCAAGAGGATGAGGATGTGGGCTCGAGCACTTCATGGGCAGACGAGTCTCAACGGGTGGAGGCGATCAAAGCCTCAAAGAAGGCGGTTTCCCCTCTGAGGCGGAGTAAGGGGATTTGCATGACCCTGAGGCTCTTGGTGCGAGCTGGGAGGTCTGGACCGACCTTGTTATGTGTATGGCTTAGAAGACTTGTCTTCTTCTCCCAAGTCATAGCAGGCTTGTGGTTCCTATTATGGACGTGTGTGTCATACGACTGCGAGATACCAGCAATGGTGGGATTCCACTAATGCTAACTATTGGGATGCCCTCATCCATGGCAAGTCACCGGTGGCTCCAGACACGATGGAAGGGCTGGTAGACGCCTCGTCCCTCCTCCTTTTTCTATCATCTTCGACTTGGATGATCATCTTGCTGACTGGTGGAAATTGGCCAAGCCCCGTTTGTTAAGCGAAGACGAGGATGGAATGAAGCTGCTCTCGTTGAAGAAGAAGACGCGGTCTTTCTTCAATAAGCTTGATGCGATCTTCGGCTGGGGTGAATGGGGTGTGGCCCCACCTCAAGAAGAAGAGCTTGCCTCGGTTCCACGTGCTTGCCTGAGGGTGAAACTCATTCTGACTCGTCTGGATGGGTCAGTTGTGCTCTAAGGCTTCCTGCTTCTACTAAGCCCATGATTGTTCCTCCTAAGGGGAGGGAAGATAAGGAGAGGGAGAGAAAGAGAAAGAGGAGGACAAAGTCTTCACCCGTTTCTTCTTCTTCTTCTCGAGAGAGAGAGACATTCGAGAAAGGGAGACTTGCCCTCCAAGGCGGATTCCTCAATACTGTCTCATGCAAGGCAGGCTCGATCAGGAGCTCATAAGGCTCCAGATTCTCCTCCAACGGCAACGTCTTCAGTTCCGGTAGCGACATCGCAACCGGTAGATAGTTGGCCTGGATGGGCGAGTGCGCCGCCTCTTGATCCAGGGCATAGCTCGAGAAGCCTTGCATCCAGGGTCGAATTCGGCATGACCTCTGCTGCCAGCGCTTCCGTGGCATCTCCTGCAAACCCTGCAACGTCTATTTCACCTACTTTAAAACTTGAACAGAAGGAGATGGGCGCTTCGAGTTCATCCTCCTGTCTCGTCAGTGGCGCAGGCCTCGGGTTCGCATGCCTCAAGAGGGCCTGTGGCAAGCTCGCCTCTTGGGCCTCACGCTATTGTAAGGGCTATGATGCCTCTTGGCTCTAGGAATCTTGTGCTTGATGTGCCTCCACTAGATGTGGTTGGCTTCCCTGCTGTTCCATGGTCGTCTACGGCTTCAAGGCGTCGATGGTGAGGGGGGTGCTCTGTCCAGGCCTTAAGGGATTGAGGAGTTGTCCCTTATCGGAGCTCAGGGAACAGATGGATGTTTTCAAAGCATGTGTGGCTAGTCTGAGGAGTGCGTGGCCAGATGGTGAAATCTTCGATTGTCTTGATGGGCTGCTGCAAGATCTGAGTGATTGGGGCACCGAAGCTCTTTCATGCAAGGATGCAATGCAAGCATCTTTTGAGACGTGTTTGGCTGTTTTGGAGTAGGATTTGGCTTACCAGCAAGGCCTCATGCAGCAGCACGCACAGGAGCGGGCCCGGCTCACTTTCAAGCGGGAGTCCCTGTTGAGGGAGGTTGCGAACCTTTCTAGGGAACTCGAGGTGGTGAAGGCTGACATGGAGGAGTTACAAGCTCGGATGGCTTCCCTAAGCACTCTTCGAGACACTAGCTGAGAAGCATTGCATCAGCGATCGTGCGAGCTAGAGCAGCTGGACTCTGACTCCGCGGCAGTCACCTCCTTGACCAATTCGACTGCTCAAGAGATTTCTCACCTCCAAGAAAAGAAGCAGGCCCTATTGCGGTGCGCGGTGGACCTAAAAGAGATGATTGAGGATTCCCTTGACCGCTTCTGAAGGCGCGAGGCCTCTTCACCACTTTTTTGTGGACTTTTCTTTGAGCTTTTATACTCGAGCCCTCCTTTTGAAACCTTTCCAGTATGTAATTGAACGAGGAGTTGTTTCTTCTATCTGATGGTGATGATTTTTTAATTTTATTTTTTTTTGGAAGGAAAATTTAAGGTCCTGCCTTCGGGACAGATTGGGTTCTTCTTAGGTCCTCAGATTCTCCTCGTTCGTAAAGCGCGGGGGCTGAGTGGATTGGGATCCTTGTTGTGAGAAAACATGTTCCTCCCGGTTTCCTCATGGTGAAGAAGGTCATCCATCCGTTAGGACTATCTGACTGATTTGGATGTAGTTCTTCATGATAGAGCGGAACGCCCTGTAGTTGGCCAAGTCATGGCCCCTTTGTTGGTGGTATTTGCACCAAGGGTTTTGGCCTTTTTGCATGCTTAATTCTTGTCTTTTGGGAATGCAAGGCGCTCTCATCTCAAGCTGGGACATCATGTCGAATAGGACAGAAAGTCGCTAGGGAGGTAGCGTGGCTGGAGAAGAGTTGCTGATGGATCCCTCGTGGATCGTGACCATGTGAGAAGTTTCTGGGGTCTCGAAAGATTTTTTGAGGCCTTCTAAGTCAATCTGTCTGTTTCGAATCAGAGCTTCGATGTGTTTGTTTAACTGGATGCAATTCTAGACTGGGTGTGCCCAGCGCTAATGGTAGGCATAATATTGTAGTCGTCAACGAGCTCTGCTTTCTCCAGCTTCTTGGCGTCAAGGAGTACCAACATCTCTTGGTCAAGGAGAATTTTCAGGAAGGTGGGGAGCCGCTCTTTATTGAAGTATATTTTTTATTTAGTCTACGCAATAATTCCTCAGTTGGATGGCATTTTTGCGGCGGTGGCACGTTATTGTAATTCTTCTTCTGAGGGGCTTGCGGTTGCACATCCATCTTGGCTTCAGTCGATATCCCTCGTGACATGTCTAGGGTCGGCAGAGGGGCTGCATTAGCCGCAGGTTTAGCTCTGAGGGCTGCAATTGTGACAGCTGCACTGATTACATTATTGGGTTGATTGTTGCGGGGGTTCGACCTGTTGCCACCGGCGTTACGAGCCTGACTGTGCTTGAACTTTGGGCTCGGTCTCGTCCATGGTGTTTTAATAGGCTCTCGATCTTGGTAGTCTTTGTGATCAGGTCAGAGAAGTTGGTAGGGTTGGATGCCGAGACGTGTAGGGCAATCTCTTGTTTCATATTTCTCATGCATGTTTGCATGGATTTTATCTCACTCATAGGGCTGCTCAGACACATGGCGAGGTCACGCCATCTCTGGATATATTTTCCTACTTACTCATCTGGTTCTTGCATCATGGTGAGGAGCTCTATGGTTTAGACTTCCAATTCAAGTTCAAAGAAGCATTTGTAGAAGAGTTATTCTATTTCTTTGCACGAGTGGATTGAGGTGGCAGATGTGCATACCATTTGACTGCAGGTCCCTCGAGTGTTTTGACGAACTGTCGCAAGAGTAGTCTGATGTCTACAGCTGACTTTTGGCGTGCAGACATGAAGTGGGCTCTGTGTTGTTGTGGTGACCATGTGCCGTCGAAGGCCGGCAGTTTCCCTGTTTAGTATCCAATGGGGAAGGGGACTTGGGAAATTGAAGGTGGGTAAGGCATTTTGTATTGGTGATTCTTGGGCGTTTTCAACACCTGGAGGCCTTGGTTGCTCTTGTTGATCATCGCTTGGACGTCTTCTTGAGTGAAGATTATTGAGGCAACCTGCAAGGTTGTGTTATGTTGGTCATAGAAGGAGCTACTGATTCCTGGCCAGTGGGAGGTGGCTATGTTTTGTTCCTCCCGGTGGAGAGACACCATGGTGCAAATGTCCTCCAGTCTTTTGATCCTGTCGAGGATATCTCTTAGGATGCTCTCAATGCCTGGAGGTGGATCTTCCTTTTTTCCTTCCTCGTGGTTCACCACCATTACTTTGACTCATTTGCCTGGGCTCGATGATTTAGCTGGTGGGGCAATCTTAGGCCTCTTAGTACCTCGATCTGGGACACCGGTTAGAAGTGGCTAAGCATGTCCTCCCTGAGCCTGAAATTCCCTCACAACCCGAGAGAGCACAGGTTCTGGACGGCCTGGAGGACTAGGTTTTGTCAAGCATGGTGCTTTGAGGCTTTGGGGCCATTACTCGTCCTTGATGGGTGTGTGACAATCTTGGGAGCATATCTCTTTTACTTGATGGGAGCACATCTCTTCTATTGAGCTTTGCGAGTCGGTCGGGTTGGACTCATCTTTGCATATATCGACGACATGACATTCAACTATGTCGTCCATCACGAGAGGATCTGTGTCTTGCAACATGTAGAATTGGTTGCTCTTCAGTAGACCTCTATGGTTGAATGTTCAGCTCGTCCCCCTTTTGAGGCTACTTGGGTCTGCCTTGCCTGCGCGTGTCGAGGGAACGGGTTGGTCTTCATTGTGGACGATCCTACGCTCGCTTTTCGCGAGGGTCGCGTTTTCGAATAAGGGGACTGCTGGCAAATCATTTTCAGATACGGCCTGCCCCAAGCTCCATTCTAGGGGGGAATCCCATGAGTATAGTGTGAGCGGGGTTGAAAGGACAATGCTTCCTGGGAATTTTTTCGAGAGCCAAGCAGTGGTTGTACTTGGCCGCCGGTTGGGTTTTCAGTATGTCTTTCTTCATGCTAGTGGGGCGTCCATCCCTACACAGTTGTGTGCGAGCATTCAGTGTGTTTCAGATGGGGCTAGGTCCATCCCTTCGTGTTGCACAGGACTCGACACTTGAAATGCCTACCCGTCTGGTTTGGTGGGCCATATGGCTTTCGACATATATGTGCAAGGGCATTTGTGACGATCGATTGATCTGAAGGCCATGTGCCTTCATGGGCCTACCGTGTGGATTTCCCCAAGAGGGGAGTTTGTCATGTGTCATGGAGGCAGTCAGCGGACCGCGTGTGGTGAACTTGGGTCTGTAGAGACTCGAGGTGGGTCAAGGGATCGACATGGGTTGCCATCCACCCCGACTTGCCATCGCGATGGTTAGGCCATCGACAATGACGAGAGTGCACGTGAAGGAGGATGGACCTGCACGAATGGCACGTGGGACAGGCCGTCCCACTTTACGAGCATCAGTGGAGGTGGCTGCCCTGTTGAGTTCACTGAGTGGCGAGGTAGCCCACGTCTAGGTCTACGACTTACTAGGTGTCAGTTGTGAAGGTATGGAAGAGCGACCGCGATGCTGTCCTTGAAGGTAACCCTAGTGGGTTCTCTCCTGTCAAGGGTGGAGGAAGGAATAATGGCATGGATGCCCATACTCTGTGTTACCCTAGATTCGTACTAGGGTGGCAAGGCTAGTTAACCATGAATGAGTCACTGATATGGAGGTGAGAAAGTCCTCGATTTGGAGGAGAGGAGAAGAGTGAGAATCCTTCAAGATTTTAGAAAGAGAGGAGAAGAGGATTTTGTCTGAAAATAGTCTAAGCCAACAATAGGGTGGCGTGTCCCCAGTGGAGTCACCAGTTGGTCAGGGCCTGATTTTCTCTAGTTCCCTCGTGCAGGGGCGTGGGGAGAAGATCCTCCCTCAAACAACCACTGAAGGCTCACGCGCATGGTGCGTCGGGTGATGCTGGAGTGCTAGCTTTCTAGAGTGTGAATAGACTACCAACACAGAGAGAGATTTTACGACAGGGAAGGGTTGATTCGCTTAACTCGTCGTTGCGGGTTTGTGAGATACATCCGGGCGGCTCACCTCCTTAGATCAGTTACGAAAGCCCTCTGGCTATTCGCCACCGCAATTTAGTGAGGGACTCTCTTCACATGCTACGATCCTCTTCTCTCCTCTCAAGTGTAGGTTTTGATGGATGTCTTGATTCTTCGTTCCAAGGTTGGCATTCTTTTTCGTTGATCGAACAAGCGAGTGGGGAACTCTGTTGTTCTTATCAGGCTATCTAAGCGAGGAGGAGGGATTAGACACAAACGTGTGTTGGTCCAAACCCTTGTCGATTTGCTAGGGTCTGCGCAGTCTTGCACGTGCATGGGATTACGTGTGTGGGAGAAGAAAAGAGAGTTTTGAAAGCGATAAACATCTTCAAGAACAGGAAAGTGCGTACTCGCTCAGTCGAGGGTATTTCCCTCTTTTGTTAAAGTTTTCTCTCTCCTCTCCTTGGGACGCTAGGGCTAAAAGAAAAGACAAGCAAAATCAAGCGTAATGCCTCTTTTTTATTGAATTGTAATCCCCCTTATACAATTGACTTAAGCCTGTTTAATGTTTTCAACAAACAAGGGTGGATTCTGAAAAACTAAGCCTAAATACAATTAAAAGTAATTAAAATAAAGTCTCGAAATTGGGTATAATGACAAAAATGCCCAAAAAGTCTTTTACACATATGACAAACTCGTCCTTCTCTGAGGAGCCCACCGCCATCATCAAAACTTCGAGAGTTCTTCCCAGGTACTTGCAGTATGAGATGGGTTGATCTATTTTTATATTCTTGATGTTCATTTCCTTGTGATCGTTTTGATCATTTTTGTCATTTTGTGGCAATCTCCTTCATGAGTGGAGGTACTCGGTTGGTTTTTACGAACTCTTTGATGGCCTCTGTGGTGTTTCTGAGATAATTGCGAGCTTGAAGAAGGTTTTCTTCGAGTGTTTTAGCACGTGGCTTGATTTTCTTTTGCATTGTTTCTTAGACTTTTGGTGGATCGTCAAAAAAAGGATTTCCGGCAATGGGGATCTTCTTGTTTTTTATTTTTGTGACCTGGGGTTTCGTGACTTTCTCTGTTTTGCTTTGAATGCTGCCTGTCATGTTTTGACTTGGGTTTTCTTCTTGGAAGTATTCTTTTCTCGATATTAGTTTTCGCGTGGCCGAGTCCTCTTCTGCAAAGGGCTAAGACATCATCCTAAATATTCTGACATCCATGGTTTTAGGCCTTCTTTCTTTCTCTTTCGTGGAGGAGGCTTGTCTTTCGCGCTTGTTCATCAGAGGGAGGTATTTTGTCGAAGCTTTTTGTGGGTGTCTAAGGCCTTCGGCTACGCTTCTACTGCAGGGAAGAAGTTGTAAGCTCGTCAAGAGATGGTTGACGAATCGCCATGGCCATCAACTGGTTTGGTGAGGCCGTACGGTGGAAGGCGTGCCTCTGCCGCCCTTTGTGATGGTCCGGGCTTAGGGCGGCTGGGTCGGTCCGTTTGAGCTCGGGCCACTTCTTTTTCTTGGATGATGATGACAGTTGTTTGGCATGCCTATCTCGCTCCTATACATACGGGGGTAGGGTTAAGGCTTCGACTCTTGTTTGAGTAGGCATCTTTATTATTTGGTCATCTCAAGGCTTATTTCTTCTACGGGTACTGTTTTCGGCGCAGCTATGTCTTGTGCACCGCGGTGACTGAGCTGTAGCCAACTCCCTTCCTTTATTTGATTAAGGGGCTGAGGTGCGTCGAGAATGACGTATAACAAATAGTGTATGTCGAGTAAAAAGGATTGTACTCAAAGAATACAGCATGTCTAGATACTTGAAGTCTCTAGATAATAGCACCTATACCCTTTTCTATAATCAGGATATCCTAAAAAACAACACTTTACAGCTTTGACCAATAATTTGTCTCGTTCAGATGCAAGCAACAAAACAAAGCAAGTACAACAAAAACACTAAGGGTAGAGTAATCAGGGGGGTGTGAAAAAAAATCTCTCAAAAGGTGAGCACCCAGAGAGGACAAAAGAAGGCATAATGTTTATTAGGTAGGCAGTGGTGTGAATTGCTTCAACAAAAAAGACTTTGGAACAAAGCTAGACAAAAGAAGAGCCCTTATGGTTTCTAATAGGCGACGATTTTTATGTTCAGTAACACTGTTCTGTTCAAGAGTATAAGGGCAATATTTTTTATGTTGAATATTTATATCTTAAGGAAATTTTTGAAGCATCTCACTAATATACTCCCCACCAAAATTTGAGCACAAGGTTTTAATTTTAGTAGAAAATTGAGTTTCAACATAGGAGTAACATTTGGTAAAGCCCAGTGGTTTAAAAAATGGATCGGTGCATCGAATCGGGCACTCTGAAAACCCATCCGAATCTGTGAATTGGTGATCCGGATCGGGAATCGGCCGAATCGGTCAAATTAAGCCTTAAAAAAAATCCAAAAAATTTATTAAAATTCATTATAAATGTTGTTTTCGAGGAATTCAGTAAGAAATGGGGTACTCCATTAATAACTTTCATTTTTCCGCATCAATATATGAATATTGAGATGTTCTTTCTCTATATGAAGATTCTCATCAAACATTTATTAAAACCTAACTAACTACAATATTATACATTGAAATTAGAATAATTGGTTTGTATTTTATTATTTTATCATTATTTTACTATACAAATAATAATAAATTTGAAATTTATCTTATAATATCATCTAATTTTAAAATCTAATTTATAACTATAACAAAAAATAATACATTGCTTAATTTATAATGTAAAGAAATCAATAAATAAAATATAAGATTTGATTATCATTGTAAGTAGTATAATTGTTAATTATAATAAACATGATTAAAAAACAAGGGTATGACCCTCACAAATAAATAAATTTAATGTGTAATAATTAGTGTTGATAGAAATATAGAATTTAGTAACATAAATTTACAATCATATTTTAATAAAATTAGGAAAATCAATTAAAAAATTTCATGTTTACAATGTGAGATAATTGATAAACAACTTGAAATAAATTCTGAAGTGGTATGAACTGGTGTTAGTTTCTTTCTTAAAATATCCCATAAACTAGCATTTTTTTAAATGTTCAAAAAAACATTATTAGTATTATTTTTTGCTTTTTTTAATATCCTATGACCTAGTACAATAATTTCATATAATTATGTTAATTTGTGCAAATTATTATATGAAATTTTATTTTTGTAATTATATGTAATTAAAGATTAATTATATGTCTGTATGTTTGTATGTTATAAAAATAAATATATGTAATTAGTCGTAATAAGGATTAAATATTAAAAATAAATAAATATAAGTAATCTTAAATATAATTATAGATCATTTTATTTTATAGATGTCCTTGTTTATGATAGAAAGATATATTTATAGTACCCACCCATCCCTGCCTAATACAAACACCATAAATAATTTGGAATAATTTATAGCCATCATTTAAAAGGGCACGTTAATTTGGAGCAATGTTAGACCATGAGATTGTCCCACATCGAAGACAATGGGATGAAAGATGTTTAATATAAGGCGTTGCATGAGCATCAGATGCGTGCAGGTGTTTGGGTTGGGAGAGGGTCACATGCAATGTATGTAAGCATAAGATGCAACTAAAAAAGAACAACATTGAATAAAAAATTGGCGAGTCTCGTTGGAGCCGTGATTCTGTGACGTGAGCATGGTGTTATAGGAATTTTTTAATAATGAAGTAGTATGACCGGTTGAATCCGTTTTTTCTATGGAACCGACACGGCATAGGCGATACCCGATCCGGATCACCCGATTTTGGATCTGATCGCCAATTGCTCAGACACTGGTAAAGACATTAAAAACTTCAGTGCAACTATTCATAAAAAAGACCTATGTATACCTCACCTGATCATCAATACAGGTAACAAAATATCTTAAACCCCCTTTTTGAAGAGATAGGAGCAAGCCCACATAAGAGATAGGAGCAAGCCCACATACATCAGTATTAAAAACTTCAGTGCAACTATTCATAAAAAAGACCTATGTATACCTCACCTGATCATCAATACAGGTAACAAAATATCTTAAACCCCCTGTTTGAAGAGATAGGAGCAAGCCCACATAAGAGATAGGAGCAAGCCCACATACATCAGTATGCACAAGATCAAATTTAGAAGTAAAAATTCTACTACTTCGATTAAATAGCAAAGCATGTGACTTAGCAAGCTTACACAGTTTATAATGTTTAACATCAAAAGACATTTTATTAGTGGTGGGACCAAGAACACCACGAGACAATAAAAATTGTAACCTAAAAGTATAAACATGACCGATATGTTGATATCATAAAGTACTAGTATCAAGAGCAGACATAGAACTAATAGACGGAGGTATTTTCAAATGAAGGGAGTCCAGAGAGTATGGATCACCAGTTTTATGCCCAATCCTAATTAATTTCCCTGACTGTCGATCCTGCACATAACAACCAAAGGGAGAAAAGATAACATCACAATTAAATAAAGTAATTTGACCAACATAAAGTAGATTCATGGTGATAGATGGAACATGATAAACATCATAAATGTGTAATTTACCAGAGGGATAAAAAACAATAGTAATAGAGCCAACCTGAGAGACTTTTATAATGGCCCCATTGGGGGTGCGAATAGTGTCAGAAATGGGTTTGCAATCAACTAGAATATACTCATTAGCAGTCATGTGTCGAGAAGCACCTGAGTCTATCAACCAACAGGCAAAATTATTGTTACTTGCAGTGGACGGGCAGGATTGAGAAGAAAGTCGAGATTGAGAGAGCATAGATTGTAACTACTCAACTGTGAGAGTTACTAAAGAACTAGTAATAGCAACATGTATGGCAATTTTATCATGAATGCATCTTTCGAAAGGCTGCCTTGACTCTGCAGCAACTTCCATAACATGTTTCTTCTTCTTCTTTGGGCATGTGTATCACAGATGCCCAAGTTCCTTACAGTAATTGCATTTAGAATATGACATATCCTTGTGGGGTATGTAAGAAGAACATTGTTTAAGGTCTTTGTATTCGAAATATCTAGTGGCAGCAAAAGTAGATTCTCCCTTTGAAACAATACTAAGAGAATTGATCTTAGTTCCTTCAGCAATCAACTCAGAAAGAGCGTGAGTGAGAGTAGAAAGAATGGCTCTGTACAACATGACATTCCTGGCACTCTCATTTCTTGATTTTTCGACATTTTTTTATGTTAGGCCCATCAATAATTTCAGGCTCCATAAGGGCTAGGGCATTCCAAAGTACCTCCATAAGTGCCATTAACAACTCAATAACTTGAAACTCACTCGTGATTTTTCGACAATTTTTATGTTAGGCCCATCAATAATTTGAGGCTCCAAAACGGTTAGGGCATCCCAAAGCACCTTCATGGTAGAATAAAAGTCTTGAATGGATCGATCCCCTTAACAAGGTGAATAAAGTTCCTGCATTAAATGATATTTCCTTGTGTGGTTAGTATGATGATAGATTTCTTCTAGAAAGACCCAAGTTGTTTTAGCATTCTGAAAAACACTTAAATTGACCCCACCAACTAAGCTGTCATCCTAGCATTATTGACTACCTATTCAACTAGCTTTTCTGGATCATGTGGTTTCTGTCAAGTTCTATCTATATGTCCTAGGAGTCCCTTTCCATGAATTACATTTTTCATAAAGGAAGCTCAAAAAGTGTAAATATTTCCATTGAGTTTCAATGGAAAAAGCTTATAAGAATCTAAAATTTCCATTATGGAGAAACCGGCTAATAGATCCGAAAATAGTTGATTTCAGATGTTGGCTTTCGTTATTTTCAAATGGCAGTTCCAGATCCAACGATTTGAAGAGGTTTCGAGAGCGGTTTTGTCAGGCGGTTTCCAGATTTGCAGTTGCATATTTGAAGACTTTTTTCGCAGGGTGGTATTTATCAGCGGTTTCAGATTTTGGCAGGTGCTTTCAAGTTTGAAAGCAGTTTTGGCAGGTGGTTTTAGATTTTGGCAGGGGTTTCAGATTTGAAGACGATTTTGGTAGGGTGGTATTTGAAGACGGTTTTGGCAGGGTGGTATTTGTAGGCGGTATTAGATGCCGATTTCAGAAGACTGATATTGCAAGACCAATAATCCTTGTTATGATACCATGTAGAGAAATACTATATTTCTGAATATCTGTATTGTACATGACCCTTTATTTATAGGGTTTGTAGAATCAGTTCCCTTCCTAATATGAGTATAGAAAATTGGAAAGAAAATACAAAGGAAATATTATACAGAACATGTTACTATAATTTCACAAACATGACTTCACATAAGGATTGCTTCTATGAAAACCAAGATGCTCAAAATGACTCACATCAAATAGTGCTAGTTGGAAATGTGAGAATCAAGATGTTTAATGGAGTAACTTGCGCAATCTCATGTATCCTATATATTATAGGTCTCCAAAAATGTCTCTTATCCTTGGGAAAATTTGATCATCAAAGTTTCAAGTCTGCAGGTGGTAATAGATGTATAAAAATTTGAAAGGGAGTCTGCAGGTGGTAATAGATGTATAAAAATTTGAAAGGGAGTATTATTAGTTGTAAAAAGAGAGTTAGTAGGCAACTTGTACAGACTTGTTAAAGAAACAATTTTAAGAGATATTGATATTGTAGAGGTGGACTCCGTAGTCACATGGCATACACATTTAGGCCACATAAATGAACATGGATTCAATGTACTTCTCGATAAAAACTTCCCCGATTTGAATCTTTCGAATTAGATTTTATAACTCATGCTTATTTGGAAAGAATAATAATTGTACTTTGCTTTGTCCATCATTAGAAATATGAAATTCTGGATTTGATTCATTTAGACAGATATGAATCATCACTTATTTCAATGGGTGGCATTGTATATTTTGTCACTTTTATTGATGATTTTATCAAAATAAGTGTGGTATATACTGAAAAAGAGATCGAAACCTTCAATTACTTCAAAAGGTTTAAGGCCTTATTAGAAAATAAAAAGGCAAAAGCATCAAATGTCTAAGAACTAATAATGAGAGAGAATTTTGTTCTAGTGAAATTCGCAATTTTTGTGGCGAGCATGGTATTGCTAGGAAGTTGACAATTCCATTAGACCTTAGTAAAATAGTGTTATTGAGAAGATGAATCATGTCATTAGGGAGCGTGTCAGGTATATGTTGAGTGCTACTAAGTTGGAGCAGTGTTTCTAGATAAAAGTAGTTTGTACAGGTTGTTTCCTAATTAACTAGTCTCCTAATATTACTATTGACTACAATACACATGAAGAGATTTAGGCATGTGAACATGTTGATTATTCTTTCCTCTATTTTTTCTTATATGATGCTTATTCTTTGATTCCAAAAAAGAAAAGAACTAAATTAGATTCAAAATCCAAAAAGTGTGTTTGTCTTGACAATGTCGATGAAACAAAGGGGATTGTGGGATCCTACCAACTGTAAGATTATTATTAGCCGAGATGTAATCTTGAATAAAAAATTCATGCTAAAAAAGAAAGTTGAGCCAAAAAAAAATGTTGCGCTGAAATGCAACCATGAGAACCAACAAGATGGTGGTCAAGACCATGAACTTGAAATTGCTCAAGAGCTTGAATATTTAGGTGGTATTGAATTGAGAAGAAATGAAATTGTGAGGCTTAATGACGATCTCTAGACCTATACTTTTCTAATATAGGAGGATGAGCAAGTTTCTTATCGTGAAGCATGTGAGGTCAATTAAGCCAGTGAATTGGTAGCATCCATGGAATAAGAGATGGAGGCCATTGGAAACATTAAACATGGGACCTCATCAACTTACTAAAAGGTCAAAAAATAAGTGGTTGCAGGTGGGAATTCAAGAAAAGGAAAGGACATGATGAGTTATTAAAAGGCACATAATTCGCTTGGTTGCAAAAGCTTATGCTTAGAGATAAAATTTTTGTTGTACGCATGACCACTATTAAAGTTTATTTAGCTATAGCAGTTGTTCTTGATTTATTATTGAAATACTTAGATATGAAAAGTGCTTTTCTACATGGAGATTTGAAAGAATGAGATTTAATGATCCGACTTGAGGATTTTATTAAGGAAGGAAATGTGAATTTGGTTTGTAGGTTTAAGATATTATATTATGGGTTGAAGCATATGCTGAGGTTTTGATACAAACGATTTGAGCTTTTTATGTTAGGCATGAATTTTTATAGATGTAAAGCTAACAATTGTGCTTATTTTTGCGGCTATAGTGATGGACGTTTTTTATATTCTTGTTGTATATTGATGACATGATTGTTGCGTGACCATATTCATATGCTGTAGGGAACCTTATGTTTGAAGTTGATCTTTCATTAATTGAAGGGAATTTGTAATGCTTATATTTGTTAGAATAAAATGGATATGATAGTTGCTGGTTATGTTGATACAGATGCTACAAGTAACTTGGATAAAAAGAAGTTAGACTATTGGGATTGTTTTTCCTTTAGGAAGTGGTGCAGTTGATTGGTTATCGAAGTTGTAAATAGTCGTGACTTTGTATTTTACAGAGGTTGAGTATGTATCATTTACTCATGCATCTAAAGAAGGAATTTGAAAAAGGAATGCTACTTCATTATGATAATCATAGTGTATTGTTTTTAGCAAAAAATCTAGCTTTCCAAGGTAGGACTAAGTATATTGATGTTCAATATCACTTTTTTTATGATGAGGTAGAAATAATACGAATGACAATTCGACAAAAATATTGGCCATGCTTATTGGAAAAAGTTAACTTAGTGCAAAAATTCCTTGGGGTTTGAGGTTTCTTGATGATTAATAATTAGTGAGCAACAATTAATTGAAGCGGACTAGTTAGATGAAAACATGTGTTCAAGTGGGAGAAACTTAAGATATTTGATGTATACCTAATTTCCCTTCTTCTATGGAGTTCCTACATTTTGGGTATGAAATCTTTTAGGCTCATAAGTTCACGATATTCCTACGGAAGACAGACAAGTAATATGATTCCTAAAGGAACGGATGACGGAGAGAGCATTTGCATGGGTCTCCTCTTGCGTTCCTCGTTGTAAAAGTGTTTTGGAGAGAGAGAGAGTATACCTATGTAAAGGACAAGCTTCCTATGCTTCCCCTACAACATAGAAGTTCTATCCTTCTTCTTATCCAACCGTCCATTCTGAATAGAGGGTTAAGATTGCCCCAATCATAATGTCATGTCTTTCCACTATTTTATTTTTAATTTTTTTGCTATAAATTATTTTGACACCAAATTTTAGACGTTCATTCCTCTATTAAACTCGCACTAGCAACAAATATATAAAAAAAATATTTTCAATAAAATAAAATGATCAAAATACCCCTGAAAGATTCAAGGGGTATTTTGATCATTATATTTTATCGAAAATTATTTTTAATATTTTTTATAGGTGCGCCCCAATGAGAAGATGGCTCGTACCCAATTTCATATTCATACAATTTGTATAAAAAAAAGCTAAAAATAAAATGCTTTGAGACGTCTCTACGATCAAATGGTGAGTGGCTCTCTTGATTAAAATTGAACGGCTGGATGATAGGGGGAGGATAGAACTTCTATACTGTAGGGGAAGCATAGAAACCTTTTCCATATGTAAAACAGAGAGGAAAAGCGAGTTTTTTTTAGACCTTTGGGTTGATACTCTAGAGAGATAAAAACCCTATTTTAGGGCTTGTGAGAGATAGTCTTATAAAATAATATATTATCCATACGTGCATGGTATTTTTCTTATTAGTGGAAGAGAAGTTTGATGTCTTATGAATGTACGGAATTTATCGAACTATATAAATATTGGTACTTTACTCTCTCTTTTTTTTTCATTGCTTTTTATATTTTTCCAAACCTTAGTTTTTATCAGATTATAAAGATGCTTTCTTAGAGAAAAAAATCCGACAAAAGCAGACTGTAACCATACCACGTGGAGTATGAAGTTCATATGTTTTTTAATGTGAAGTGTTAAGCTCATGAATAAGAATAGGACCCAACTCATGCATAAATATTACATAAGCACCATATTGCTCATGCCTTATGCTGCACGTGAGAGGAGCAAAAAATTGATTTATGGAATCTGGATTGATGGACGGCAGGGATTTGCACCTGGTTAGCCTCTTTTGGAGTATTTGGAACTAAGCCAATCGACAGCTTGCCTTATTTGGAATATTATATGGCCATAAATCATGTTCAGGCAGCATTGAAACAAAAACATGTGGAAAACATCAATTTATAATACATGAATGTCATAATCGATAGATCTATGTTACTTAACGAGTACACTATGCTCCCTCGGGAGCATAGTTTACTTCGACTTCTTTGGTCCAGAGACCTATTTTTCAATACGAAATTTTGGGAACCACTTAGGTTTTACCTGATGATTATTCTAAAAACGACAATTTGAAATTCGAATTTTCAAACACGTAGATCTCACCATCTAAAAATTAGACAGTCTCTATTTAATCCCAAAGCTACTAGTATTTTCAAGTGCATAAACGATCAATGAGGAAATATTTTTTATTGAGATTAATGGATAAAAAGGTTACATCCTAAAATTTGGGATCCTAAAATTAATTCTAGATAGAAATTTACCCAAGGGAGTAAATGAGCAATCTACTCCTGCACGAGCATTCTACATCTTTTGGCATTACTCTATACTCCATTCGGGTATCATGTTTCTTTCCCCTTACCTTTTTGGAATTAATTGATCCGTTTTATTGAATATTATTTAAACCTAAGCAACATTTTTCATTGCTTAAGCCGGCCTCAAGGAGATGTGGCCGAGATTCGAGACATGACCCTCGAAAAATTAAGGAAAAAAACAAAAAAAGGGACAAAGGAATAAGTTCAGGCCTAAAGTATTTGTCCCATCAATGCTATATATTAGTGATAAATAATAATCAGCGTGTCATATTGTATAAAGGAAAAATACATAACAATTAATGTTGCACATAAATATGTTTTTGCAGGTGTTCAAATAAGGTGTAAATATTGGACAAAAGTCTGACAGGCTTGGTGAGCTTGTGCCAACTCATGCCACTGCACATCTAATAGAATGTGACTCAGAAAAATTGGAAATTATTACAAGCAGTCCTCCGTTTTGGGAAATAAATGCTATGTTTTCCTGGAAAATAATACCTACTCTAGCATCTAGACAAGTGGCAGGACCCAGCCGTGGCCTGTCGTGGCCCTTGTCCCTATAGGGCTGGTGGCCCAGCTCAGCCCTGGCCCTCTTAGTTTCGGGCCGCTTCAAAAATAAATGAAAAAAGTAAAAAAAATATATAAAGAAACTGTTTACTTTTTATACAATGAAGTCAAAAAAAAAAGGTTTTTATAAGTAAACTACATCATAAAATATCTATGCTTCTTCTACCATCTATACTGTCCAATTTTGACCAATAGAGCACTCACCATTTGATCTTAGATCCAATGTGTCAAAGTATTTTATTTTTAATTTTTTTATACAAATTCTATGAATATAAAATTTGGTATATGCCATCTTCTCATTTGGGCACACCTATAAAAAATATTAAAAATAATTTTTTCATAAAATATAATGACCAAAATACCTATTGAAACTTTCAGAGATATTTTGATCATTTTATATTATTGAAAATATTGTTTTTATATTTTTCGCTAGTGAAAAAATTTGTTTCGGACTTTGTGACTAACCCTAACGATCGAATTTGACATCTAATGAGTGAGAGTTCACGTGATATACTTGTAATAAAAATCAATGGTCTCATTGCATACAATCCTCCCATAAATAAAATAAAATAAAAAGAAAAAGAGGGTTGGGCCGAACTATAAGGGCATTTGTCCTTAGCCCTTGTGTCACATGCCCGACTTTTTTAGAGCAAAGTCTGGCCCCTTGTTAACCCTACATTTCCGATGGTACTTTAATTTTTTCCGGTGTTGGGTTGATTTCTAAATAACCTGCCTACTTTTGTGTACAAATACTTCTCCATGCTGATATACAAGTTTTATATACTAATAAATTAAACAAATGTGCCCTATCGTTATGCTGCAAAATCTCTTGCCTTGTATACGCGGGTAAACAGTCTACAGTCTACAAAAACCACCTGGACTCAAACAACCCTTTCCAACTTTAGAGAGGTTCAATTGAGCCATTATCAAGTGACTAATTTCTTATAAAATAATGGTTTTAGATGTTATCCTAAACTTGAGAACTTACCCACTTTTCCTTGATCAACTTCCCATGGAAACACATTTGATTGGCTTAAAATATTTTCATATGAAAAAAAAAATTTGTGGTCAAAGTTTAAGAATATTTTTACATCAATTAGTTATCAATCGATGTGATAAGATGTATTAAAACCGATTAATACAAAAATATTCTCACACTTAATCATAGAACAATATTTTTATATAAAAATATTTTTTAGAAAACATTTTCAGCGAATCAAACGTGTAAACTCAACCAATCTTGAATACGTCCTTGATTATTTGTTCTCCGCATAAAATGGAACAATTGATCAATTATTGTATTAAAACCAAAGAAATTTCATCCCACGAGTGGACGGTCGAGCGGCTCCCATGCAGCTGGCAAACCACGTGCAATATTCACGTGAGGCTCTTCACACGTGTCGTCCAATGTAAGTAACAGTGAAACATAACCCTCCATTTGTGCGTGTACAACACGATGCACGTCGTAGCCACATCATATTATACTTTTTTGTATGTACAACATGAAGTGGGTACACGGGCGAAAGGAAGTAAGGGACGTTGACATCCACGCATGGGAAAGTGAGAGAGAAGGAGACACACCATACCAAATAACCCCAGACCTTGAAAAGGATGCACCCAAAGTTAGACTCACCCTCTTGTTTAGGGAGAGAATGGTTTTTTAAGAGAGAGAATTGAGATTTTTTTTTTAAGAGTAGTGGTCCTATGAGATCTTTCTATATTAATGTGTATATGACTTCAAATGATCATCATTACATTTAATACAGATCTCCAGAAAAGTTTCACATGGCTATATGACTTGATTTTTCTAGAGATCTGTATTAAATTTAATAGAGATCTTTTGAGGTCTTACACACATGAGTATGGATGGGTCTCGTAGGATTATTACTCTTTTTTTTAAAAAAAAAATTATATGAAGCGGAGACTTTAAACAATCAAATTAGAGCACACCTCAAAAATTTCACAAAAAAAGATTGTTTTGATGCCTAAATAGAGAATCAAGATGAATGGACATGAGAAAAAAATATATTTTAAGTTTTGAAAATAGTGAATTCTGCAATGTACATTCAGAGCGTAAATTTTGAAGATTTTTATGTTTTCATATATGTGCTCGGTCTACCACCGTATATTTTAAGTTTCAAATTTTATAACTAGAGATGAAGATATATTTTCGAAAGCTATCAAAAAATATTTTTCGGAATTAAAACCATATTTCTCTACACTTTCATCACATTTCTCAACACTAATTAAACGTGCAATTGAGTTTTATTTTTCTTTTGTTTTTTCATTTTTTGTGTGTTGAGAGAAGGTTAACAGAATAGATTAAAGAGGTGGGTATGTGGCGAGGGGGGGGTCGGGGAAAAGGGGGGCAGGCAAGGGCACATCGCGCGGCTGTTGCAGCCCACAGCTGTCGGTCCTCCGCGGGGCTTTTGTCGGGATGTCTCGAATCCTCCTTGCATTTCTGTCCCTTTCATGTCTGTTTCCTCTCTTTCCTCTCTTTCTTCATCTTCCCTTTCCTTTCACTCTGCGCAGGAGAAATATATATATATATATATATATATAGGAGGAATCGCATCATCTAACCGCCTTGCTTTCATCTCTTGATTTTCTCTCTCTCTCTCTGCTACATGGTGTTTGCTGCAAACAAATGGAGCTCGATCTCGCTCTTAGCCTCCCCAATTCGATCCTCCCCAATCCGATGCTCCGAGGCACGAAATCTCTCTCTCCCTCTCTCTCATATGCACAGCACAAACACAATTTTTAGGGTTTCTTATTAGGCTAATTTTGAACTCATGGTTTCCTTTAGGATTTCTTGTTAGGCTAATTTTGAACTCATGCTTTCCTTGGGTTGCTGCTGGTTCCAGGTGAAGGAATGGGAAGGACCACCTATCCATTATCTTGCAAAGATGAAGAAAAAGGAGTAATTGGTGGTCGTAATTTAAATGATAAAGATAATAAGAAGAAGAGGGATTTCTATGAGGCATTTGATGATGACCCAACATTGCCCCTCTTTATGTGGAACGACGACAACCGCCGCAAGGCTGAAGAGGAGGAGGAGGAGAGGAAGAAGGAGGTGATGGTTGGTTGGCCGCCCGTTAAGTCTTGCAGGAAAGTGGGGCGAGGTTCTTCTTTTTATGTGAAGGTGAACATGGAGGGAGTGGGCATAGGCCGTAAAATCGACCTCAATCTTCACCACTCTTACTCCTCTCTTGCCCATGCGCTTGAGGACATGTTTGGCAAGCGTAAGCTCTCTCTCTACATCACCACAACGCATTCCATGTAATCCAGTGTTTGTAAAATCGGCCGGTCCCACTTTGCAATCCAGTGTTTGCAAAATCGGCAGGTCCATCTCTACAACATCGGCCGGTCCCGCTTTGCAATCCAATGTTTGTAAAATCGGCCGGTCCATCTCTGCAAGATCGGCCCGGTCCAACTAAGAACCAGACTCTCAAACCGGCTTAGAGTGTGTAGTCACCCTGGGAAACCGCCCGGGTTGTTGAGTCAACCCGGACCTGTTCCGACCCATTGCCACCCCTGTTTGGGTCTCTTGCCCGACCGGGTCAACCCCGACCGTATCCGACCCATTGCCACCCCTACTTAAAGCCTGATTTGTGTCTCTCTCTAGATGTTTTACTATCTTTAATTTCTATTTCCTTACACTAGGCTAAACTAACAAAGTGCCACTTTTTCACTTGTTTTGTGGTACCGCAGATGAGAAAAACAAAGAGGATGGAACGGTTTGTTGCCCTCAGTGCATCCTCACTTACGAAGATAGAGAGGGAGACTGGATGCTTGTCGGTGATGTTCCATGGGAGTAAGTGTCAATTTTCTCTTTATAAGGCAATAAATAGAATTTGGGTGTGGTTTCTGTGAGGTTGCAGCATAATATGTAATTTTAGTGTAAAAGATTATTAGGATTAAAAATCAAACACATCTATAAACATATGGAAATGGGTGCTTTAGATTATGTGTTATAACATTTATTATTTTTAGAACTTAAAATCTTTTTTTTTTCATATTCGTACATGTTGGCATCTCGATGTCGAGAGATGAACGATGTCGAAAGATGAACAATGAAAGGGTTTTCCAACATTAAAACAACCTTTTTTCGATAGATTTTTGAGGCGCATCAAAGACTCTACATTTCAAGGTTACCCATCTTGTGAAAACTTTTTCCTAGAATTTTGCTCATCGATCCAATTAACTCATTTTATTAATTAAGTATTAATGTCTTGTTCTTGGTGTGTTTCTTGTGCAGGACTTTTATCAAATCGGTAAAGCGTCTCAAGATACTCAGAGGTGTATGACAAATGGCAGTAGGAGTTATATATATATATATATATATATATATATATATATATATATAATTCAATATATCTAGATATATACGCCATGAGAGCAGGCATTAGCTCTAGCTCTAGCTACATGAATGAGTATGTATATATTTCTAGTCCACCGTACACGTGGGACATGTGACTTCTGCAAAGGACCGGATTTTTCATGCATTTGTGCCTTGAAAATAGTGTGTAGGTTATATTTGGTATGGTTTGCAATTAATGGACTTGGCATTCTAAATTACATGTTTTAGTTTTTTTTTTTGGAATTATGTGGAAGTTATGCTAATTTAGTCCCTTTTATGTTAGAAATAATAAAGAAGTTTCATAAATCAATACCTCCATGGAATAGAGTTATATTCTCATGAAGTGTGATTATATTATGAAAACCTGTACAGGAATACCTATTGAGCCCCAAATAGTGCAGATGTATTTGAACAATTCAGAGACCAACTTAAAAAAGAATGGTTCGATGAATTGCACAATATTAATTACTTGAAAAGAATCCCCCAAGGTTTAATACAATCCATTGTTTTTTGGACTCGGTGATCTTGGTTTTGAGAAACTCGTTTTTCTTTTTTATGGTTAAAATTGCTCATATAGGGATTTTAAGGTGATTTCCAAATTTCCTATAAGAGTGAATCACCTATCAAGTGTTTAAAATACTGGAATAGGTGCTAGACTCAGTCATCAATTCAATAAGATCACCGATTCCGGATTAACCAGCCGAGTCGCCAATCAAATAGGGTCGTCAATTCTGCTTGAGCCTATCCAAAAATGATGGAAGATCATGAAAAATGTTAGGTTTGGTGATGGCCAAACTACTGCAGGTCTATTTTCTTTGGAAAGATCAAAGACATTATGGTAAAAAGATGGGATTTACTCAGAAGCAAGAAAAAAATCTTAGTGGTCTCGATATAAGAAAGCTAAGGAAGACATAATACTCACAACTTTAAGATCACCCATTTACGGCCATGAGAAGAGATCTTCAAAAAGGAAATTAGTCTCCATTAAAGAGAGACATGGTCCTTTAGAGAGAGGCGGTATTCTTATAAGGGTTTGGGTTAGTTGTACTTCCACTTTTGGAGAGAAAAAAATTTCTTGATTGTTTTCGATGTTATTTTTGCAGTGGGAAAGATAAGATTGATTGAAAGTATTGTTTGGTCAAAAAAGTGGATTTAAAAGAGAATATCAATGAGGTTCTGACCAATGTTTAGAGATATATATATCTCTTGTAACTCAAATTGTAATCAAATAGTAATCTTGATAGAGATAGTGGATTTCTACTTTTTGAGGTTGTGAACATAACGGGGTGAACCACGTACAATTACGTATGTTTATAGTGTGCTTTTTTTGTTTGCTTTATTCCCGGTACGTCCTTTGTCATTGTATTCACTTATTTCGTATTTAGTTAACTATGTGCATGACCATGGGTTGAATCCCAGTGCTTCGGAGTCCTAGTTCCACAAGCAAGGAAATCTTAAGCACCCTAAAAAAACTTCCTAAATATGTTAGCACATTCATTTGTCAATGAAATGCATTAGTACCGGAAAAAACTTTCAAACATTCATGAGTTAATTTTTACTGTATTTCACTTATGGCTCATCCCCACCCAAAGTTCATCTTACCGTCAAAGTTTCAAAAGCGCTACGCGGCTAGGGGGATCTAGGCCACGCAGCGTCTAGGTGGGCAACCAGAACCTGGGCGGCCCAGTTTCTAATGACTCAAACTCCTTTAAAAAATCCTCTAATAGATTTATAAAACACCGAAAATTAAATCTAATATTAATGGGTGATGCTTAGATCAATTTCTTGTAACTTTGAGAAATCTTTCGATCTTATGGAAATCACCAAAACCTAGATGTTTTTATATTTATTTCTCTAAAATAGACTCTAATAGGTTTTAAGTTTCAAATGAACCTAAAACCCATAATTTTTTCCCTTTATTATTAAAAAAATGACCAAAAATGCCTAGTTGTCGAGTGCCTAGGCGGGCACCCAGGGATTTCTAGTTTTTTTTGCGGCTCAGGCGCTAGGCGGTCTGCTTTAGTCTTTGAATTTTAATAATTTTTTTACAAATCAAATTGCCATGATATTTGGAGTTTGTGTACCTCTAATCAATTAGCACCTAAATAAAATATTAAAAATATTTCATAAACAAATAAATGATGAAAATACCCCTCAAATATTGATAGGAGTAATTTGGCCATTTTTATTATTTATATTATTTTTTATATTTTATTTAGGTGTGTCTCACTAAGACATACACACCCACAATATTTTAAGTCAATTTGATTTGTATAAAAATTATTAAAATTCAAATACTATTAGACAATAGTAATCATCTAATAGACTTTGGATGGTGATAAGCCATGAACGAAATACTGTAGAAATTCACTTGTAAGTGATTTTTAAGTGTTGTCCATTAGCATTATAACCCATTCGTATTTAATGTTTCAGAAATATATAGATCCAAAGTAAACTTTGAAATCAGCCCTATTTCCAGAATATTTCGATTACAAATAGGCTATCATTGGCAAAAATATGTTATAGATCGTGTGGATCATGCAACAAACGGCGAGGAGTATCAAGTTTGGGGCTTAAACGGATTCAAATGTGGCCCCGATCTAAGGAAAAGGAGAAATGTTTTTCATTATCAATAAAAACACCTTCAAAGAGGGATTTCGGGTCTATGAGAATTTCCCGATCACGAATAGGGCGAGTCTCCAGTTTAGTGCCCCCGAAAACCGGAGAAACCCCATGTGGCGGATCGGCAATTTTTAAAGGATGAAGTTTTTACAAGGCCTGGGCTTTATTAAAACAAAATAAAGCCTCACTTCAAATCTTCCTCCACAAAGTATTTTCAGCAACGGAAATCTCCATGATAGTTCTAACATCAATTTTCAAACCGACAATAAAGTTTGAAACTTAAAAAAATGATGCATGGATCTATATTTTTAGGGTGAAATAGATGGTCTAAATAATTTGTTATAATATACACTATTTTTAAAGCTTGGAATCTTAATTTTTTTCACAATCATAACTTGGAAGCTGAGATGATTAATGTAAAGGTTTTTCGATGCTTGAATTGTAATTTTCGATGAGTTATGAAGTGAGGCTTTAGTTATTTGGATAGGGCTGCAGCCCTATCAAACCACTTTCCATTTTTAAGTCATTGCTCCTAATTTAGTGTTTGGCTTGATGGAGCAATTATACATTTTTTTTTCCTGCAGGAGTGACGCGCCCATATTTTATATAACAGTAAATGAAGTTATTAAAAACAACAAAAATATCGAAAGGAAGTCGGTTGAAGCCGATAATCTTGGAGCATCTTAAATGGGGGATCGGGAGAATTCAATTGTTAGTTTAGTTTTCTTGTAATATATTCATATTCTATCCTAGCAAATATAAGGAATCCACTAACAATGGTGGTAAAATTAACAAAGAAAAAGCTAAAAATAAATCTAAGGTTTCATAGAAAAAAGTACAACGTCATCTCAAAATTCACCAAAAATTATAGTTTCGATGTCAAAAAACCTTCAAATTGATCATCTCGACTTTGATCGTTATAGATGTGAAAAAAAACAAAAGACTCTAAGCACTAAAAATAATTTCTATTGAAAGGCATTATCTAGACTGTTCATTTCCAAGTGTTCATAAATCTACAAGATCTGTACCATTTTTTAAGCTACAAGTTTCATAATCAAGGGTAGAAATAGATTTTAGAGCCATCTTAAGGATATCCGAAGTGTTTTCTAGACAAAGATTTCCCGATAAGGCTTTACTTTCTTCTTTTTTTCAAAAAAGTCAAATAGAAATTGCATCCATTAAGAACTCAAATTAGTAGGTGTCTTAGAAATTGTCCATGGCTTAGTTGAAGCGTCCTAATTCGTGACATTATTATGCATCCAAACGGCTAAGAGTTTTCATTACTACGGTTCTTTGGGTGTGGAATTTTTATGCTCCATCCCCTTCACTTGTTTCATCCCATGAATCAGTCATGCCTCCAATGAATCTAAGGGTAAATTTGTTTCATTGGAAAGATCTCTAACGAGAGAGCTTTTCAATATGAAAGTTGTCACATGGGAAACTGCTTTCATACCTAAGTACGTACCAAAGCGCTACATCACGAAAGCATATTAATGAAGCACTTTTGGCACATTGCAGCCCTTTCCAAGGCGGGACAATGTCTCTCACTTTCTCATGAAACAAACATTGGGGAAGCGGTGGTGAAGTTTTCGTCTGGAGCGAGATTTTTCCACTAAACAAGCGTACCCTAATTGTCCTTGCTGCCATGGACCACACCACGTGTTCTTGGGAGCTTTAGTTTCACTTACAAGGTGGAACCAGCCATGATCAATTACAAACTTCCCTGTCCACAACTTTGCTTAAAGATGGTCCCCAAGTGTTAAGTGAGAAAGCTCCAAGGCTTGGTTTCCTGGTTCATTCACTTTCATTGAACCAAAGTGCAAGTCCCCTATCCATTATTCCTGGTCCCCCCCCTTGATATCCATTAAATCTAGGGCCTTCCTATCTTGAAAAACCTCATAATTTGGAAAAATTGAGCTTAAAAATCCTGAGGCATTGAAATGGTCCGAAGTATGAGTCAAGGACTTGGTTTGGGGACTTGTCCATTTCATCCCTTTTGAAAAACATTTGTGAGACTCCCCACTCCATAGCTTTACTAAATTGGTCCCAACAGCGATATGGGGGATAACTCCATTACGTCTTTGTTTCCTTCTAAAAGACACCCATAAGATTTCTACCTCATTACAATACTTGGTCCCCTGGATATCCACCGACAGTGGACACTAGGACATTGCATCTAAAGTTTTTAGAAACGACCCATGTAGACTCGGGCAATGTACCCGGACCGAGTCCAAGTAATCGGAACCGTGTTTGGCATGCTAAAAAGTGTTTAAAAAGAACAAAAGATAATAATATAATACCAAAAAAATATGAAAAGACATGTTTAAACTAAAATTAGACAAAACAGGTAGTGAAAAAAAATATCTTGAAAAATCAATTTGTGACTAGGGATCTTCATCATCATAAAAGTATTTTCTCAACTATTTGAGGTCGGTTACACGAATCATGGTCCACCATTCCACTCTATCAAGGGTCATACCCTCAATGAGGTCCGGTAGAGTGTAACGCTTACGGAGAACACCTTAGCATAAGTAAATAACGTAGTTTCAGGATTCATGAAAATTTTAGCAAGATTTTACATTGGTGGCCTACTTAACACAACCAACCACCTTTACCCGGGCATGAGACAGGTTAAGAGTGTGAAAATAGCAATTTGTGCATATTGTTTCTGTACAATATTTTTCTTTCTATTTTGTGTATTCATTTAGGAAAGTTATTGATTCCATACATGTCTCTATGTAATAGTACTCAGCTTCGTAACCATATAAATTGTAGGTCCTGTGTACAATTTGAATACACAAAAATACAATATTGTCTACATGGTATTAGAGCTATGGTTAGTCCTGCGATACAACTCTTCTAAATTCAGTAATTTGAATACCGCTCAGCATTTGAATATCGCATGTATACGAATCTCGAGTTATTGCTTCACGAAGTATGGGATGTCTTCTTTCAAAATTATGATTTTCATGGTTTCGAACTCATCTTCTCTCCAAAAAATTTCTCGTCTCGAGCCATGTGATGACACGTGCCATATATCAAAATGATCAGGTCATCAAGGCCTAGCTTGTGTCCGTGTTTGGACTTTTTCCAATTCCAAACGAGAGAGCTATGAACACTTGAAAATAATCTCGAGGGGTGAAAACGAAGTTTCCAGAAATGACAACTAGTTCACCGAGGCCGCACCGCAATAGTGTGAAATCTACTCGTTTATAGTAATTTAGGCCCAAAATGGTCCTAGAAGGTTCGATTGAGTCCAAATTTGGCCCCTGTGGATTTTTTGACATTCCAGATCTAATGGTGATAGTATGGTGCTGTTTTGAAACCCCAAAAATGAGAATACAGTTATTTTGCCTCTTTTCAACATGATAGGAGCTAGATTTGAGAACCGAGTTTCGTTCCGATCATATCGAAACTTATCCGAATGTGACAAAACTTTGTGAGCATCCTTCAGGTATCCCAAAATACCTGTTTCAAGCCTTTTTAAGCTGTTCCAATAATTTTTTAGAGGTTGCCTAGTTTTAGGCTTATTTTGCAGTGTTCCCATGGTCTGACGGTGCTTGCAGAACTAGGTTGTTATTGACTCTCTCCTTATGCGCTTCGAAAATACAAGTATGTCAAAAATGACGTATAACACCTGAACCTAGGGTGGGCTCAGCCTCTCCCTCTCTCTATCCCCTCTCGTCCAGGTCAAGGACCCACACCCTAGGCGGGTCTACCTCTCTCTCTCTTTCCTTTACTCTCTCTCACCCCTCTCACCCACTTGTATAGACCCATGCCCTAGGTGGGTCCGTCTCTCCTCTCTATTCTCTCATCCTCTTTGACACTCTCTCTCCCATTAGTTGATAGGCCCACGCCCTAGGTGGGTCCATCTCTCCACCTTTTTCACTCTCATCTTCCCTCACCCTCTCTCGTCCCACCAAGTCTTGGACCCACACCTAAGGCGAGTCCATCTCCTCCACCCACATTTCTTCTACTCCCTCACTCCTATCTCCCCCAAAGTGCACGAACCCAGCCATAAGAGAGTCCCCTCTACTCTCGCATCTCTCATCCTCTTTCACCTCTACTTCCCTTCAAGGTCTACGGACCTGCGCCATAGGCGAGTCCATTATCCCTTTACCCCTTTTAACTCTTCTTACTCTCTCTCTTTAACTCATACCCTCATTCATCTCATTTTGTTTTATCATTCTCTCACTTTATTCATCTCTTCTCTCACCCTTGAGCACTCGAGTCGGGGTCTTCCTGAGATAGTGCCTTAGGATTCTAACTCTCGGACTGCTACTCTAACAATCAGTTTACATAATGTTGTTGAGTCGTAAGAGACATTGATTCTCCTGAGATAGTGCCTTAGGAATCTAACTCTCAGACTGCTACTCTAACAATCAGTTCACATAATGCTGTTGAGTCGTAAGAGACATTGATTCTTTTGTGCTCGATCACTCGGGCTGATGTCATCATGAGATATCTTTACTTAGGGTCTTAACCTTTACACTACTCTAACCACCGGGTCACACAGTGTTTGAGTTGTGAGAGATTTTCTATCTCTTTCACTCTCTTTCATTCTCTTCTCTTCTCTCCCTTGATCACTTTTAGGGAGCTCTTTGGGTTAGTGGCATAGTTACAGGCCAAGTCCTGTAATTCAACATTTCAAATCCTTCGGGTACCAATGCTTTGAGCTTAGTGCTTTCCGTTGTCTCCAGTAATACCTCTTAGGAGAGGTTACGCTGGAAGGCTACTCGATTTTCAGGTCATCCTTTCACTTCTTTTATCTCACCTTCTTCTTCCTCTTCTTATCTCTAAACCAAACTCTCATCAACTAACTCTTATTCTTTTCTTTCTTCTCTTTCTTACCTAATTTTTCTATAACATGTAAGCTCATTAAAGATGAGTTTATTATAAGTGGATTTTTATTAAGCAATCTTTTTGTGAGAGTTTGAGTGAGGTGTTGATTTAAGAGGGGGCTGAATTTAAACTGTTCTAATGGACAGCTGGAAGGATTTTGTAATAGATCCAAGAGGGCTGCGGCTTGAGCGTATCCCACGAACTCAATTGCGATGAGTTAGATGTTT
Source organism: Amborella trichopoda (assembly GCF_054954075.1). Taxonomy (NCBI): domain Eukaryota; kingdom Viridiplantae; phylum Streptophyta; class Magnoliopsida; order Amborellales; family Amborellaceae; genus Amborella; species Amborella trichopoda. The sequence goes on along the minus strand of NC_142348.1, from coordinate 33,701,212 downwards.
GAGTCCACCTCTCCATCAAAACCTCTCACCGTTGGAAATACCTATCCGCACACGGCACATGGGGTGGACACACACAGGCTGGTCGAGCGGTTGTCCGTGAGGGGATTCATCAAGCCTAGGTCTCTGAGGGAGCCCGAGCGAAGCAAATCCATGCCCGACCAATCCGTCATCCAGAATTGAGGTCTGGTCCGATGCACTCTCAGTTGACTTTCACATTTAAATCAATCTGTCTCTCACTCTTTTCATGTTTTTTGAATCAACTATCTCTCAGCAATTTCTACTACATTTTTCTTGCAAGTTTTTCTGACCCATTTTTCGTTTTTTCGATCATCTCTTTCTTGCCATCCTGTTGTGTTCGCTCTATGGTTATCTCCATATTTCTCTCTCTCTCTCTCTCTCTCTCTCTCTCTCTCTCTCTCTCTCTTTCTCTCTCTCTCTGCATCTAGATGTTTTCTTTCTTCTTATTTTTTACCGTCTAATACTAACGTAAAGCTCGGATAAGGTGGGTGGAGCCTTTTCATGCAAAGGTACTTTTTTTATATAAACATTTACGAACCACCTTGGTCTTTTTACAAGTAACTGACCATACTATTCAACCATACCACTTGGGCTATTTACGCATAATTTTGCATCTCTCTTATTGTTTGTATGAGTCGTTGTTATACCGGTTTCTTCATAATGGAATAGTCAAAATCTTATGAGCTTGTGCCTTTAAACTCAATGGAACTTATCACACTTTTTGGGCTTCATTTATAAAAAAATGTAACTCATGGAAAAGGACCCTTGGATATATAGATGGAACTAGAAAGAAACCACATGATTTAGAAGAGGTACCTGAATGGGGAACCAATAATACTAAGATAATAGCATGGTTGATGGGGTCGGTAGAGAGTGATATTGGGGTCAATTTAAGTACTTTTCATAATGCTAGAGAGGCATGGGGTTTTCTAAAAGAAATATGTCATCAAACTAACAAGGCAAGGAAGTATCAGTTGTTATAGGAACTTTGTTCACTCTGCCAAGGTGAACAGTTCATTCAAAAGTTTTATTCTACCATGAAGGTGCTTTGGGATGCCCTGTCCCTTATGTAACTTGAAATCACTGATGGGTCAAGTATAAAGATAGTTAAAAAGATCAAGAAATAAGTTTGGAGTTATTGAATTTTTAATAGCACTTTGGCCTGGATTTGAGAGTATCAGGAATGGCATGCTGCATAGAACCACTCTTCCTACTCTCATTCTAAGTTGGTTGTAGAAGATACTGAAATCAAGTATCTTGGTATTGTTTCAATCGGATAATCAACTTTTGCTGCAACTCAAAATTTAGATTACAGAGACCCTAAATAGAGTTCTTCTTATATCACAATATATCTTTTCTATTAAATGAAATTACTGTAAGGAACCTATGCATATGAAATTCAGATCCTCAAAGAAGAAGAAAAACATGTTATTGCAGCTGCTGTAGAGTCAAGCCAGCCCTCAGAAAGATACATTACTGATTAATATGCCATGTTTGCTGTTGTTGCTCCGTCTTTAGTAACTCTTATAATTGAGCAGTTACAACTATGCACTGTCAATCTCGACTTCTGAATCCAGCCTATCCATTGCAGGAAGCAATATTTCAGCTTCTTGGTTGATAGACTAAGGTTCCTCTCAACACATGACTACTAATGAGTTTATTCTAGTTAATATTAAACCCTTTTTGATACTATTCTAACTGCTGATGGGGTCATATGAAAGTCACTAAGGTTGGCTCTCTTACCACTAGTTCTGTTCTCTTAGGAAAATTACACATATTTTGTGTATATCATGTTCCATCTATCACCATGAATCTAATTTCTAATTCATCAAATTACTCATTCCAATTGCGATGTTATCTTTGATCCATCCAGTTCTTATGTGCAGGATCGGTGATCAAGAAAATTGATTGGGATTGGGCATAAAACTAGTGACCTGTACTTCCTGGACTACCTTAATATGGCAACACCTCCGTCTGTCAGTGCAATGTTTTCTCTTGATGCTACTGCTTTTTGAAATCATTGTCTTTGTCATGTTTGTGCTTCTATTTTATAGTTTCTATTGTCTCATGGTGTTCTTGGTTCTACCACTAATAAAGTGTTTATTAATGTCAAATTTTGTTAACCTTGTAAATTTGCAAAGTCTCATGCTTTGCCATTTAATCGCTGCATACTGATCTATGGGGATCTACTCCTATTTCTTCATAAGGTAGTTCATGAGATTTTGTTACTTTTATTGATGATCACACTAGGTATATTTGGTTGTTCTTTATGAATAGTGGCATTGAAATTTTTGATATTTTTTACCAAATTTTACTCCTTTATTGAAACTGTATTTTCTATCAAAATTAAAACTTTGCTCTTGTATTCTGGTGGGGAGTACAATAGTGACATGCTTCAAAAGTTTATTTCTAAAAGAAATATTCAACATAAAAAATCTTGCCCTTATACTTTTAAACAAAATAGTTTTGCTGCATGTAAAAATCATCATATTTTAGAAACCACAAGGGTTGTTTGTTTGTCTAGCTTTGTTCCAAAGCCATTTTGGGCTGAAGCAGTTCACACCGTTGTCCACCTGATATTATGACTTCTTCTATTTTCTTTGGATACTCACATTTTGAGCGACTTTTTTCCTCACCCCACCTAATTACTCTACTCTTTGGGTTTTTTACTGTACTTGTTTTGTTTTGTTGCCTGCTTCTAAGCGTAATAAATTATCAGTCAAAGTTGTGAAATGTTGTTTTCTGAGGTACTCTGATTATCATAAAGGGTATAGGTGCTATGATCCAAAAACCAAGAGACTTCAAGTATCTAGACATGTATTATTTAAGCTCATCTCTTTTTACTCAACATCCACTATTACCAATTCTTTTTTTTATTTTTCTTTTCTTATTCCATATCCTGATATCACCTTCTGCAACTCAGTCATTAGATTCTACCTCTTACACCAATTTCCAGGTGGAAAATCATTCAATTGCTGCTATAGATCCCATTCAAGTTCCTGCACCTGCTAATCGTGCACATACACTTGCTATGAACCATAGTACTCGCATTTATATTTTGCCTTCTAGATTTGTTGATTGTGAAACTTGGTTACCTCGGCATCAAGCCTTTTTTGCATCCATTCATTCTTATTTTGAGCCACAAACCTACAAAGAACCTACCAACAATACGGAGTAGTAGTAGGCCAGGGCAGAAGAACTAAATGCCCTTGATCGAATGCATGTTTGGAACCTGATCACTCATCCTGAAGGAAAGAATTCCATTGGTTATCAGTGGGTCAATATAATCAAAACAAAAGAAGATGGCAACATTGAATGATGTAAAGCTTGCATGGTCACAAAAGGATGCAATCAACAATACGGAATTGATTTTGTCGAAACGTTTACCTCAGTTGCTCATATGAAAATTGTTTGGACACTTATTTCTGTTGCATCAGTCTGACAATGGCATTTATATCGGCTACATATCAAAAATATATTTTTAATGGTGATCTTAATGATGAAGTATATATGAAGCTACCTCCTGGGGTTACAAATTCTCAGAGTAAGGTATGTCAGCTTCAGCAAGCCCTATATAGACTCAAACAAGCACCTCGTGCCTGGTTTGAAAATTTTCATAGTGCAGTTGTGTCATTAGGATTTCGACAAATCCATCATGATCCAACCCTATTTGTGCCTGATACTTCTACTGACCGACACTTCTTTTACTCTATGTGGAAGATATGATAATGTATAATGATGTTTATGATGAAAAAGATTTGACAGATCCTCTGATGAAGATCTCTCAGATCTTGATACCTTAAACTGATAAAAATAATGTAATTAAGATGGTAGAGAAGGTGGAACAAATCGAATTCAGATCTGAGGCCAGATCTGCCTGGAAATGAGCAGATCTACTTTCATATTTGTGGCAGGGCCAGCATGATCCAAGAAATTACAAAATACGATTTTTAAGAAACTGAAAAGATCAAAATGAAATGAAAGGAGTAATAGAAAGTAAAAGAAAGACATATGAATGATACCAAACCCGGCCAGATGGTCCGGGACTCTCAAGGGCTCGCCCGTATCAGGACCGATCCTCTTTGCCTCTCTTATTCAGATGTCAGCCAGTAAGTCTTAATTGAGTAGGGTGGTTGTGCCCTGGAAATGGCTTAGAACTAGGGTTCTCAAGATTAGGTTTCAGGAGGCCAGGTTTTTTGGAGCTCTAGGGTTTCAATCTCTATCTCTCTAGTCCTTTCTCTCAGTCCCCCCCCCAAATGACCACAAAAAGAGGCCTTATAGGGGTCAAAACTCGTTGGGAAGTATAAGCACGTGTAACAAGAAAATCCCCAGTCAAAAAGTAAAATTTTGAGGTTCATAGATTTGGACAGCATGGGTCGTGTCGCCAGGGCGGCACGGGTCATGTCGCCTGGGCAGCACGCCCTGTGTCGCCTAGGGCTGGGTGGCACGAGTCGTGTCGCCTGGGTGGCATGCCCCATGTTGCACACACCAATTTTCATCCAAATTGATATTTTTCACTTTTGGTGTGTTCCTCAGCCTTTTCTGAAGCTCTTAAAGAAAATTTGGGTCAAAATGGATTTTTTTACTTATTTTAATGATGTTTTAATAAAACAGGGCAATTGTAGGATGAATTGGGCGACACGCCCTATGTCGCCTGGGCGGCACGCCCCATGTCACCCAAACCAAAACTTGTACAAATTGATTTTTGTCCATTTAGGTGCCTTTCTCAGCCTCATGTGAAGCTCTCATAGAAAATTTTGATCAAAATGAAGTCTTTTACTAATTTTAATGAGTTTTTTGATAAAATACGGCATTTACAGAAATCTGGGTCAAAACAAGGTTTCTATAGGGTTCTGGGCAAGCAGACTGGTTCTGGGTCACAAGGTAGGTTGTGTGAACTATGTATTTGAGTTTACTAGGTTAAGTGTGATCGTAAGGGTTCAAAAAACCATAGAATTTTCCAGATTTAAAATGGGGTATCTAAAGTTGCCCCTCTTTGGCACTCCCTGTCCTTCGAGGAACAGGTGAGTGCCAAAGAAGTAGATACTCTGGCGTTCCCTATCCTTCGAGGGGTAGGTGAACGTCAAAGATTTCTTCCGGAGGTCATGTGGTCAGAGGGCACACCAATTATCCCTCAAAGTCATAGCGCTCATCGATCTCACCCACCTAGGGCTTTTTTCCTCCTAGGGTTTTTGGCATGAGATATCGATGAGTTACACAAGCTTGAAACTCAAGTTAAATTTTCTAGCCATGTCACTTAACTTCAGGGGTTTTGTAGTTCGAAAATATTTAACCCTGACATCTTCTTTGATCTCCTTATGGTTTCCTAAGGTTTATCTATAAGTTTAAGAAAAGAAGGATAATGAAGACATTGAAAATTTGTTCCTGATGTCCCGTGGTCAGAGAGCACACCATTATCCCTCCAAGTCATTGAGCTCATTGAGCTCACCCACCTAGGGAAGTTTTTCTCTTAGGGTTTTCGACGTGGGATATCGGTGAGTTACACAATCTTGAAACTCGAGTTGGATTTTCTGGCCAATCCACTTAACTTTACTTTCAAATCTAAAAACTTGCATTTTCCTGGATTTCCTCAGGGTTTCCTAAGGCTTTCTATAAGAAAATACTTTCTATAAGAAGAGACTTGTCTGGTCGAATCCGAAGAGAGAGACGAGGCAGCAGCACGGTAATCGCGGCAACGCGGTGATCATCATATACGGGGGTCCAAGCTCCTTCGTTTTCTAAAATTCGTTTTAGAAATTTTGAAAGTAGGGGGAGAGTTGAAATAGAACCCGGAGCAGAGACTGGCTACGATCTTAACAAATAAATTAATGTTTTTGAAACCACAAACATATGGTGAAAATTTTGAAAAGAGGAAGATAATTTTGAAGAACATGGTTGGTTAGCAGTTTTAGCTCCTGCAACCATAGAGCCCTCTAAGCAGTTTAACGTCATGCAACGAGGGATGGTATAGTCGACATTTATACTCATACAATCGTGGAGTTTTTATTATTATAATATATATATATATTTGCAGCCCCTGTTAGGGGGTGGTTTTCTTTTAATGTAGGTCTTACAGTTGAACCACTTGTGACCCCTTTGGTGGACCCTATGTGAACGTATCGGGTCCTTGTTGGAATCTTCAAGATCAGGAATCATCAAGTATTTCTTTATCTTCCAACCTCAGCTCTTGTATTGCAATTCGAGGAGAGTTCTCTGGAGTTTCGAGGGAAACGGAGTCTTGAAAATATAGAATACCATCCCTGGATATTCAGAATCTCTTTCTATTTCTGATTTCATTCCTCCACCACCCACCTTTCGAATTTTTAGATGATCTAAGTCCTTAATAACGTTCCATCAGGCTAATGCTTATTGATTTTTCTTTTAACACCAGTTTGACTCAGGGAAGGAAAAGAAGATGTTTAGAGAGAAAATACTTTGGAGATTAGAAGGAAGAAGATAACTTCTTCTTTTTTCATCGCCCCGGGGTCACTTTCGAGTGTTCAGCCTGGTAGCATTTTTCCAATGCTTGGGGTTCCTTTCAGATTTTTTGCCCCACAGATTTTTTTATTATTTTTTTTCATGGCTTCGAGGTCCCTTTCGAGTTTTCAACCTGATAGCCTTTTTTCCAACGCTTGGGGTTCCTTTCCAATTTTAGCCCAACGAATTTTTTTTTATTTTTATTTTTTATTTTGAAGAAGAGAACAATGACAATGGAAGAGGAGGAGGAGGAAGAAAAGTCAAAGGTGCGCATGTTTTTTTTTAAGCAATTCACCTTAAGATCATGTAAGAATTCAATCATCTTTCCCTCCTCCAAGTGGCAAGGAGGTTCTAATATTGGTCTTCCTCTGATTTCCCATGACCCAGGTTGGCATCCAAACTCTCTTTGACAATGGTTGTTGAATTTTCGTTGAACTTTTCCTTTAAACTACTCTACTTGAACCTTGATTTTGGGACTAAAAATCACTCTCAGTTTTCAAATCCCTTAGCCTTCTGTATAGATGGCTAGGCTCATTAGGGTTTTCCCATTAATAGAGTACTTCATGTTACACATTAGGTGTTAATCTTTTTTGAAGTGTGAGGTATGAATGCCTCATTTCGTTATTTGCAAGGGGCGAGTGATCACCCAACTCCTTTTTGGTAATCTTTTTCATTGCAAATTTCGAATAGCTTTTCGGAGGTTAACTTCGTAGTAGACTCCTGCTCAGTGCTCGAGCTTAGGTGAGACTCTCGTACTAGAAGAGTGATTAAGTTGGTATTAGATGGACTTACCTCATGTTGGAAGTCAACGAAGAAGGGTTTAGTCTCATTAGTTTCCCCTATAATATCCTCTTCATGAGAGGAGTTTGCCCCTATTGAATATTTTGATGGGGTTGCCCCTGTAGGGCTTTCTGTTCTATTGGGAACTTGATCTTCATAGGATGGATTATCTTGATATTGTGGTGCTCCGGTTATCGGAATTGAGCTCATGTCGTTAATGACCTTTAGAGAGTCTACTTCTTTAGTAGGTAACATCGTCAGATTTTCAACATCCAATTCTCGATCCTCGATTGGCGAATCATTCAAGAACTCTTGTGAAGATGGCCTAGGTGGGCCCCTTAGAATTTCTAAAGGTTCAAGTTCTATTAACTCTAGCGAAGATGTCAAATATTTGGGAAGAGTCAAATTTGGGCTCTTTGCTTTTCCATCATCTATAATTGGGTTCACCTCGAGAGGTGACTCGGTTAAATCTTCTGATCTTGGCTCCTCATCCCATATAGGTGGGTTGGTTAAGAAGTTTGGTGAAGCTGGCCTAAGTGGGCCCCTTAGAATTTTTAAAGGTCAATCTTCTTTGATATTTGGGGTGTTGGCCCCTTGTTTGAAAGATGATATCTTCTCATTGATCTGGATCACATCAATTTCTAAAATGTTGTCCCCATCATATTGAACCCACTTAGGTAGGTCGTCAAGGTTTTGAGGTGACGGGCTTCTTTTTAGCACTTGTTCATTTTCCCCCTCATGAATTATTGTCCCAAAATTAAGGTTTTTTTTGTCGTCATGGGCTTGGGACTTCATAGCTTCAAAACCTTGGTTGAGCTTATGCTCGAGTTTATATTCCTCTTGCGAGATTGTTGCACACGTATCAACCATTTATTGTGTTAACATGGAAGTACGGGTTAAAGGGGTCATATGCCCTAGCGTGACTCTTGATGACGGGGGTTTCTTGTGCCATTTTTGGGAGTGTATCTTGGAGTGGAATTCCATGTTCGATACCCTTTCTTTTCCCCTTTCTTCTGTTGTGGGCTTGGAGCTAAGATCATCCTCACTGCTTTGATCTTGAGTATCCTTAGTCATTAACTCCTGGGTGAGGTCACGCTCGCTTTGTTCTTGATCTACTGGACCTTCCAATTGATTTCTTCTTATGCTCCAAGGCCTTTGTAGATGTTCTTCAGGTTTGGGCACAACTTGTGATTCTCCTGAGTTAATCAGGTTGACATTGGTATTCTTTGTCGAGACATCTAGAGTTTTTTATTCATTTTCGACACTTATCATGTCGTTATTGATGAGATCTTGAACTATATGTCTAAAAGATCGACATTCCTTCATGCTATGGGCATGATTTTGATGCCAATCACACCATTGAGAAGTATCTCCTCCATCGAAAGGAGGAATCTTGGTTGCTGTCGGTAATAATGAGGCTTGCCTTAAGAAACTTATTTGTGACCTCGGTCATAGGCTCATCAATGAGAGTGAATTTCCTTGGTGTAGAAGTTTGCATTCTCCATGTGGTGGAACGAATTTTAGTCTTTCCTTGGGAATGGTTTGCAGAAGGGTTGCTTTTCTTGAGCATGTTCACCTCTCCTTCTTGAGAGGGTTTTTTGTCTGCGACTTTATCTTCCTTGGCTCGGTCATATCAAGATATTCATTCAAGGATAACATCAAATGCGTAAGGGACTGCCCCCACACTAAAGAACGTGACATATTCTGGAGTCATGTTCTCTAATGCTATGCTTACCTTCGTGGCTTCAAGGAGTGGAGTTTCAATGACTCACATAGCGGCCTCTCTGAATCTGGTTATAAACAGAGAAAGAGACTCGTTTGACTTTTGTTTGGTGGAAGTTAACTCATCATGGGTGACGAGTCTTGGCCTTCCTCCATTATAGAGAGAGGAAAATTACTTGAACATTTCGTCAGGAGTTGGTTGAGGTTCCTCCTTCATGAATCTTCAGTGTCACATCAAGGGTTGTTCTTTTAGCTATGCGAGAACATGACCTTAAGTTGGTTGAGTCGGTCTCGCAGTGTGTGGACCATCAATAAGTAAGCGTTGATGTGTGCCTCAAGATCCTCTTTCCCTGAAAATCTGTTTCTGAACTGTGGCATCACAAACCCCACTGGTAGATCTTCTATATTTCCTAGAATTTCTTGTACATAAGCCTTAGGAGTTGAGAAATCCCATATTCTCATTTTCTCTAAAGAGTCTGGGAGGTGTTTCATATGAGCGAATTGAGTCGTCATTGTAGCTGTGAGCTGGCCCGGTTGTATGGTCTGTTAAACCTGATTTTGTGGCATGTGGCTCGTATGAATCGGCTGTTGGGCCCATGTAGCGGGTTGCCCCAAGGACTGAGCCTGAGCAGTGTGTTGAACTTGATGTGGTGGTTATCAGCTTCTAGACTCACGAGTGTCGAATTGGGTCAGAGCATATCCATTACTTGGAGGTTGCACAGCTTGGCCATGCAAGGAGGCTTGCAGGATAAGATAACCACCTAACTGGGATGGACGACTCAAGTTGTTATGACGACTAGACCTCTGACCTTGGGTGGCTAGGTCTACCTGACCCTGACCTTGGTTGGATGATCTATCCCTAGGGCTAGGGTATTCTCTTACCCCAACATTGGACTGAAAGAGTGAAGGAATGCTATGATTACTGCCAGAGGGAGTCTTCCCTCTAGGTAGCCTTGGGCTCTAGTGATGATTAGAACTAAACCCCTGGCCCGTAGTGGGCTGGATTGGCAGTCTAACAGCCCTAGGATCATCCTAGTTTGAGCCAAAATGTTGGACTTGGCCTATGGCTTGAGTTTCTGACCTGACTTTATTGGATTGAGTGCGCTGGATGGTGTATCCTCTATTGAGGAGGTCTTGAAAGTAAGCATGCACTTTAGGATTGTCTTTATATCAAGTTAAGTTAAAACCCTGATCTTCACTGGTGATGGGTTGCTTGGGTAGACTTTCTCTAGTTGTATGTGAACCCACTCGCTTACTAACTTGCTGATTGTCAAGACTGGAATGTTGGGCTACTAATTGACCATCGAGGTTCACACGACTGAGATCGGCTAACCCAGAGATTTGGGCCAGGGCCTTATTCTTGTTGTGCCGACTGGATTTGAGGTTAACCCCTACGTCTTGGAGGATTGTCCCCGGTCTAACCCCTTGACTATTCAAGGTGTTACGAACTTTACCAACCTACTGGCTCGTGACTTCTAAAGGGTGGCCTTGAAGGGGCTTGGATGGCTAGGTTTGGTTCTATACGGGTCGAGAGTCGGCTCACTGACACGCGTGCTATTGTTGATTTGTGAAGGAGCACTGTGACGGTGCCTCTCGGACTGACTACGTTCTCTGGATCTAGACTGAGTTAGGGCCATAGGGTTGGACCTTGTCAGCTATGATCATGTGTCATGATTCCTAGACTTGATGAGATCTAGACTCGATGCTTATGGTAGACCTACTATGACTCTAGAAGCGAATCCCTAGCTAAGATCTAGGCTAGGACTAGACTGGATGCTAGACTCAATGAGTTTTGGTTTGAACCCTGAACTAGGGTAAGCCTAGTTTAGCCCTAGAGGCAACTCTATGCTTTAGACCTATGCTAGAACCTAGACTAAGATCTAGACTAGATAGGCACGAGTCTTGGCTCGAACTAAGAGTGGGTCTGGGTGTGAGCCTGGTTCGGACCTGGACTGAGCTGGGTGCAAGTCAGGGCTTTGACCAAGAGGGTTGTGATAGTCAGATTGAGTATGGACCCAGACTGAACCAGAGATGAGCTAGGGACAAGCCTTCGACTCAGACCAAGAGGGGGCCTAGGTTCGGACCTGAGTGTGAACTTGGTTCGGACCTGGGCTAGGCTGGGTATAAGCCTGAACTTGGACCTAGAGAATTTTGGTGATCAAACCAGGTGTGGACCCGGACTGGATCAAAGATGAGCTAAGAACGAGCTTTCAACTCGGGCCAAAAGGGGGCCCAAGTTCAGACCTGAGTGTGAACCTGGTTCGAACGTAGGTGTGAACCTAGTTTGGACCTGGGCTAGGTTGAGTACAAGCCTGGACTTGGACCCAAAAGGTTCAGTTCAGACCAAAAGAGAGTCCGGACTGAGATCTAAGATTAACCAATTAGAAATAAACAAGCAAACATATGAAACGTTTGACCTAGTAAAGTACTATAGGTAGGCTTGGCTTGAGAGTGGATTTCTAATTATGAAATGCAGCTAGGCTGATACGCAGAGTTTCTTTGAGGCAAAGGATTATGGAGGGGAGCTCACAGTTAAAGTTATGCGAATCCCAACCGCCTCGACTCTCAAAGCTAGGTTCCCCTCACGCCGTTAACACGGATTTTGGGGGTTTTCAAAATATTTGTTTGCTGGTTTCTCGAGCACTCCCAATCCGGTGTGTGTTGGAGTGTGTAAAGAAGCACACAATTAAAATAAAGTCAAGCACACAATGCACACAAAACAAGCAAGGAAATAAGTGAACACTGCACGCATCGAGGTGAAACTCGCTCGAAGCACAATATGGATGGAGGGGTATACAACCCCTAAGAAGGTAAAATCAGAACAATGAGACCAGGCACGGTCTGTGCTACGTCGAGCGAGGCCCGAGTTGAGGGTCACTCGAACAGGACACGGTTTAGGGAGGGTGCAAGCAGCCCTCGATGTATATTTATTTATTTATTTTATGTTTTTTAACCTTGATGAAATACTATTAAACTAAGCATGGTGAAAGCAGGGAAAACATGGTTTCGATCAAAATTAACAAACTAAAATAAAATAAAAGAGTCAGAAACAACATAGACCTATCTGAAGCAAAATATTTTTCTTATATACTTTTAAAAAATTTATTTTAAGTCAAAACATGGTCAATCGGGAGCCAAACGTTCCCTAGAATGGGCCTGTGGGATCTCAGAGTTTTTTTGGGACACTTGCAATTGGGCGACACGGGTTGTGTCGCTCATGCGGCACTAGTGTTGCGTCCTTGCAGAATGGGCGACACTGCTAGTGTTGCCCAAAAAAATTATTATTTTTTATTTTATTTATATTTTTATTTTATTAATCATGATGAAATAAGACTACTTTAAACTTGGAAGAATGAAAAAATATATATTTATGATGAAATAAATTAAAACATAGTAAAGTAGAATAGTTTAAACAGAACAGCAAATGTTTTTTTGGTATTTTTAAAAATTTTATTTTGCTCTGAAATTTGGTGGACAGTCCCAGAACCCAGCCTGCAAAATTTCGAAAAACTCTGACTTAGGCGAAGGGGGGAAACAGAGGGCATGTCGCCTTGGACTTGGGGCCCTGAGTTGCCTGGGCGGCATGTCTCGTGTCGCTCGGGCGGCACGCCCCTGTCGCACAAGGTAAACAAAGTCGTCCAAAACAATTTATTGTTTTAAATTTTTTTTATATTTTTTTCTTGTTAATCTTGGTGAAATAAGACTACTTTAAACTTTAAATAAGTATGAAAAAAAATTTATTTATGCTGAAATAAATTAAAACAGAGTAAAGTAGAACAATGTAGACAGAGCAGTAAAATATTGTTTTGGTATTTTTAAAAATTTTAGTTTGCACTAAAGCTTTGTGGACAGTCACAAGAGAGTCTCAGGAATAGATCTACAAAGTTTCATAGGAATCTAAAACTTTTTATTTTAGGCGACACGGGGAGTGTCGCCCTGAATCTGGGCAGCACTGGTGGTGTCGCTCAGGCGCCATTGGTGGTGTCGTCCAGAAATATCAGGGTTTTGGAGCACGAAAACCCTGGATCTTGGTTACTGTAGATTCTTGGGACCTTTTGTGACAGAAAACGGTGAGAAACAACAAATAAAAATCGTAATTTGGTGCTTGGACCATGCTCGAAATGCCCCACGGTGGGCACCAAACTGCTTATCATGAAAAAAATTTGACAGATATTATGATGAAGATCTCTTGGATCATGACACCTTAAACTGATAAAAATAATGTAAATATGATGGTATAAAAGGTGAGACAAATCTTGGAAGAATGAAAAAATATATATTTATGATGAAATAAATTAAAACATAGTAAAGTAGAATAGTTTAAACAGAATAGTAAATGTTTTTTTGGTATTTTTAAAAATTTTATTTTGCTCTGAAATTTGGTGGACAGTCCCAGGACCCAGCTTGCAAAATTTCAAAAAACTCTGACTTAGGCGAAGGGGGGAAACAGAGGGCATGTCGCCTTGGACTTGGGGCCCTGAGTTGCCTGGGCGGCATGTCTCGTGTCGCTCGGGCGGCACGCCCCTGTCGCACAAGGTAAACAAAGTCGCCCAAAACAATTTATTGTTTTAAATTTTTTTTAAATTTTTTTCTTGTTAATCTTGGTGAAATAAGACTACTTTAAACTTTAAATAAGTATGAAAAAAAATTTATTTATGCTGAAATAAATTAAAACAGAGTAAAGTAGAACAATGTAGACAGAGCAGTAAAATATTGTTTTGGTATTTTTAAAAATTTTAGTTTGCACTAAAGCTTTGTGAACAGTCACAAGAGAGTCTCAGGAATAGATCTACAAAGTTTCATAGGAATCTAAAACTTTTTATTTTAGGCGACACGGGGAGTGTCGCCCTGGATCTGGGCAGCACTGGTGGTGTCGCTCAGGCGCCACTGGTGGTGTCGTCCAGAAATATCAGGGTTTTGGAGCACGAAAACCCTGGATCTTGGTTACTGTAGATTCTTGGGACCTTTTGTGACAGAAAACGGTGAGAAACAACAAATAAAAATCGTAATTTGGTGCTTGGACCATGCTCGAAATGCCCCACGGTGGGCACCAAACTGCTTATCATGAAAAAAATTTGACAGATATTATGATGAAGATCTCTTGGATCATGACACCTTAAACTGATAAAAATAATGTAAATATGATGGTATAAAAGGTGAGACAAATCGAATTCAGATCTGAGGCCAGATCTGCCCGGAAACGATTAGATCTACTCTCAGATCTGTGGCAGGGCCAGCATGAACTAAGACATTACAAATACAGTCTTTAAGGAACTGAAAAGATCAAAATGAATGAATGTAGTAATAGAAAGTAAAAGAAAGACAAACGAATGATACCAAATCGGGCCGAATGGCCCGGGACTCTCGAGCCCTTGAGGGTTCACTCGTATTAGGACCGGTCCTCTTTGCCTCTCTTATCCATATGTTGGCCAGCAAGTCTTGATTGAGTAGGGTGGTTGTGCCCTAGAAATGGCTTAGAACTAGGGTTCTCAGGCTTAGGTTTTAGGAGGCCAGGTTTTTTGGAGCTCTAGGGTTTCAATCTCTATCTCTCTAGTCCTTTCTCTCAGTCCCCCCCCCCCCAAATGACCACAAAAAGAGGCCTTATAGGGGTCAAAACCCGTTGGGAAGGATAAACATGCGTAACAAGAAAATCTCTAGTCAAAAAGTCAAATTTTGAAGGTCACGGATTTGGGCGGCATGGGTCGTGTCGCCTTGGCGGGACGCCCCATGTCGCACGCACCAATTTTGGTCTAAATTGAGAATTTTCATTTCTGGTATCTTTCTCAGTCTCTTATGAAGCTTTCAGAGAACATTTGGGTTAAAACGGATTTTTTACTATTTTTAATGATTTTTTTGGTAAAACATGGCAATTGTATGATGACTTGGGTGACACGCCCTAGGTTGGCTGGTCGGAATGCCCCTTGTCGTCCTTAAACTTGTCCGAATTTAGGTTTTTCAATTTGGGTGTCTTCCTCAGCCTCTTATGATGGTCTCAGAGAAAATTTGGGTCAAAACGAATTTTTTTACTTTTTTAAATGAATTGTTTGGTAAAACAGGGCGTTTACAGAAATCTAAGTCAAAACATGGCAGGCAGATTAGTTCTAGGTCACAAGGTAGGTTTTGTGAACTATGGATTTGGGTTTACTTGGTTAAGTATGATCTTAAGGTTCAGGAAACCATAGAATTTGCCATATTTAAAATAGGGTATCTACAAGTGACTATAAGGGCACTCAATGAAATATTTGAAATGAAGGACTTGGGGTTCTTGCACCTTTTGTTTTTTGTCTAAAAGTTGCTTATTCTCCTCACGGCTATTTTTTGTCTCAAACAAGTATGCATAAAACATTATCTCCCAAGCTCGTCTCATGCATGTACTAAGAGAGTTGATACTTCACTTAATTGAATATCAAACTTCGAGCAACAGATGGTGAACTATTCTCAGATCCAACATTTTAACGTCAGATGGTTGGGAATTTGATATATTTGACAATTTTCGCCCATATATTGCTTATGCTTGCATTTGGTTATCTAATTCTTGAATGCTTCTTGGTCTGTTCACTTAACTACAATCTTATACATCATTTGTTATATCAGGGTTACTCAACAGAAAGCTTTGTTTTTCTCTTCTTCCTCACTTGAACTTTGCATAAACAAACTCAGATTTTGCAAGGAAAGCATGTGATCGCAAATCAACTACATGATTTTGTATTTTTCTTGGTGGCTCTCTTTTATCTTGGAAAAGTAAGACGTAAAAACATATTTCACAA
This sequence comes from Amborella trichopoda, assembly GCF_054954075.1. Taxonomy (NCBI): domain Eukaryota; kingdom Viridiplantae; phylum Streptophyta; class Magnoliopsida; order Amborellales; family Amborellaceae; genus Amborella; species Amborella trichopoda. The sequence continues at coordinate 33,685,448 of NC_142348.1, read as the reverse complement.
CTGAAATTGTTTAGCTTCGATGCTTTGTTGATGTTGTGGGTGTTCTTGTTACCACTCCTACACTACTTTACTGCGACAATAAGAGTGTTATCTATATTTCTAAAAATCTAGAGTTCCATGAACGCACCAATCATATTGAAGTTGATTATCACCTTGTTTGGCAAGAATTTATAGCATGCACAATTTCTCTTCTGTATATTGCCTCCTCTGAGCTACTGACTGACTTCTTCACCAAAACCCATACTACACCTCAATTCTCTTGATTTCTCTCCAAACTCTCCGTAATTTCTACTAAACCATCTTGAGCTTGAGCGGGAGTATAAAAATATTGTGTATATCATTTCTACACAATATTTTCCTTCGTATTTTGTGTACTCATTTTATGAAAGTTATTGTTTCTATACATGTCTCTATGTAACATTATTTAGCCTTGTAACCCTATAAATACAATATTTTCTACAAAGATAAAGTTTAAGGTCCTCACCCTTCTTAGACTATACAATTTGTGACCAGGAATATTTTGAAAATAATCCAAAAACAAAAGAAAAAACACAAAACTAACTATTGATAGAAAACACAAAAAAAGGGATTGTCTATAAAGAGACAATTTACCTTCTGTACAAGGTCACACCCATTCCCACTCATTAGATGTCAAATCGGATGGCTTGGCTTGAGTCACAAAATCTGAGAAATATTTTTTTGAAGCTTTGCGTCTAATAACTGACACTCTTATCCTTATTAAATGCTATCTTTATCCGTATTTTGACTATTTTCAAATTCAAATGCGGATTTATGAGATAAGGGACCATGAGCTGGGGACTATGGACCATGGTATTTGTAGTCAAAGGTGTTTTGGAATATTGTGGTCCCAAGGGCTTTTTAAGTATTTTAAGGTCAAGAAAATAAATGAAATTTACGAAATTCAAAACATGGGTGTCTACAATTACCACACTTTGGTGCTCTCTGTCCTTCGAGGATGCGCGAGCATTGTCCACATTTTGAATTTCTTCTCAACTTCACATGGTCAAAGGGCACAACAGCTTTCCCACCCAAAACATTGTGCTTCCCGCTCACCCACCTACGGCATTTCATCCTAGGGTTTTTCAGTGTGAGTTTTTCTGGGAAATTATTTCGTGCTAGTCCAAATTTCGAGCTAGATTTTCAAGCCATGGTACTTAACATTAAGGGTTCTTAACTTGAATTTTAAATTTTTGAACTTGACATATATCCTTGATTTTCCTTTAAGGTTTTCTCGGGTTAAGGAGGCCTTTCTTATTGGGAAAGTTTGCCTAAAAAGATTTGTTTTGGTTGATTCTGAAGAAAATAAAAGAGGTGGAAATGCAATAACATCATTTATGGGCGTCCAGCTCCATTGTTTTCGAAATATTCTAGAAATTTTGAAAAGAAATAGACATTTTTGAAATAGAATTAGGAGCTCGGATGTGTAATTTTTAAAAGGAAATAGAGGTTTTTGAAAACCAAACACATTAGGTGAAAAATTTGAAAAATGGAAGATATTTTGAAAATTTGATTTTAGGTAGTAGTTTTAGCCCATGAAATCATGGAACCCTCTAAACAGTTTAAGTCCATGCAGCGATGGAAGTACTCAACCTGAAACTTTAATGTCATGTGGTGACAGGCGGTTTTTTAAAGCACCCAACCATTTAATGTCGAACGCGGATAGACATTTTCAAGAAATACACATACAGGGTTAGACGTTTTGTGAAATACACCCGACCTTTTAAATCATATGAAGCTAGACATTTTGGAGATACACTTGACCTTTTACGTCATACGGGGCAAGACATTTTAGAGATAGACCCAACCTTTTACATCAAACAGGGCTAGACATTGTGGAGATACACCTGACCAAGTTATACAGGGCTAGAAGTTTTGAAATGAACTTTTTTAAAGTGGTTAACAGTTTAAGCGTATGCTACCAACGAGTGTTTCTGAGACTTTTGAAATCATTTTGAATGTTTGTAGTTTTGGAAAGTTGTTGTTTTTGAAAATTGTTTAAAACATGCCTTATTTAGAAGGGGCATACATATGATTGTACGACGACTTTCGAGAGCTTCTGGGTACTGAAATCTGGTTTTTTGGGCTTGCTGGTACAAACAACATGAAATGTCTTGGTTCTGGTTTTGGATCAAAAGCATAAAATGGGTCATTTACGTATCTAGTATAGACGACACGAAATATGTCGTTAATGTGATAATTCCCTTTCAACAACTTTTCTCAATTCCAATCATTTAAGGAGTTCTTTTTTGCTCGAGATATTCATTACCTTGCAAAGAGGGGTTTAGCTGAGATATTCATCACCTTGCAATGCTATTCTCTCTATTTCCCATTTTCATCTCTCATCTTCTTAAGGTTTTCCTTTTCATTCTTTCTTCTTATTTTCATTAGGTTTTCATGGCTGCCAAGAAGAGTGAGGGATCATCTGAAGACAAGGGGAAAGAAATTGCTCTCTCAAAAGTAATGCCTTTCTCATATGACTTTTATCTTCATATTTCACAGGGCCAGGGAGGGCGAGAAGCTCCAAGATGGGTTCAAGGTACTTCCTAATCGGTTACTGGTTCAAGAATTAATTCTTTTTAGCTTGTCAATGGCTTGAGCTCATGGCCTTTCTTTCAACTCTTTCCATGGTGGGCATTCTTAACATGAGCCCATCCCATATTAATCACTCTTATTGAAGCTCTCTCTAATAGGTTCAATTATATGAAAAATACCTTTATGTTCCCCAACAAATATCAAGAATGTCCGTACTAAGCTTAATCGACACATCGTATCATCTTTTAACGTCTACGAAGGACCATTCCATATTAGGGAGGAAGTTCTTAGGGTCATCCTAGTTCCCTCAAGGAGAATGGTTGAAATGGATGAACTTGTCACCATCAAGAGTTGTCCTGTCTGGAGCAGCGAATTTGGATTTTCATCTTTGTGTTCCTTGGATTGGCCTTTTTCCAAATGGGAGGAAGACGGTGTAGAGCACGCTGATACCCTTAGCTCATGCATTCTAGCAAAGGTCCAAAAATACAATTATCACAACAATCTTGGCCAGCATTTATCGGGGATTGTTCAACCATGTAACCCACGATGATCAATTTGTAGAGGGATGTGTGCTGATCCTGCGTGTACATTTTTTGCTGCTATGTTTCTCTATGTTTATTTATTATTCCTAGAATCCTCTAAAATTTCACGATTTCTTAGATTCCCTGATATAGATGAGATAGAACATGTCGTCTGACTTAGACAACACGATTTGTGTTGTTCAGACATTATCCCTAGACGACACGAACTCGTGTCGTCCAGGCCTTTTTTGCCATGATTTGGATGGTTTTCCTATGTGTCATTTTCTGATCACTTATGAGCCTTTCTGGTCACTGTGTTTCACAAGTTTGGGCATATAAACCCATTGTAATCATTTGCCCACCCCATACAACGATTGTTGTGGTTGCATCCATGGGCTAGAAGATGTCAACTACACTATCTGACCTCGGAAACTCAGCTATTATAGGAGAATATTTGATGAATTCTCTTTATTTGACTAGGTGATGCGTGGCCTCGTGGATTCGTCGTTGATCCTTCGGGCCCAAGTTTATTCGTGCCTTCTGATTGTAGGCTAGAACATTATTGAAGGTCACTTCCTGCATCGCATTCTTCGTTAGTTCCTCTTCATCTAAAACTATATTTCTCTTGGCGAAGCGATTAATTGGCATCCCATTTTCCCTCTTCGACGTCACTCTTCATGCTTGCTTGGAAGAACGGCCTTCTCAAGAAGTTGTCTTTAAAAGAAGGCCTTGGGTATCTAGATAACCCCACAATCACTTCCAACTATGATTCCTAGTAGGAACGTGCTCGTCCCTTTGCTTTATTCTTCTGCAATCCAACATTTTGGGAAGGGCGAATCGTTTGCCCCTTCTAAAGGCCGCACACTTCCTGGTGCCTATGCAACCCATGTTGCTAAGGCCTCTTCTTCAAGTAAGCAAGCTTAATCTTTAGAAGATTCATCTGAGATTACCATAAAAGAGGCTAAGACTAAGCTTGCTCGCTGGGGACCCTTTGAAAGCAGGCCTCAAGGATAAGAACAACGAGTCGAAGAGCAAGGAATATGACATCACAACCCCACCCCCTACAGGCCCCGTCCGGCCCACAAAGGCCAGCACCGAGCTGGTAGGGCATGGGATCGGACACAGATGTCGAATCAAAGCCGGAATCAAACAAGCACTCAATAGCTCGAAAAAGAATTCTAATAACCACCCATCTAAAATATTGAACATTCACCCATCTAAAATATTGAACATTCACCAAGAACAAAGATAAACATAAGAATTTCCATAAGAAAAAACATGAACATTACAAAACACATCATGGTCAAACCGAGGCCCATACACCCTATAAACAAAAACAAAAATACAACCCAGATCATAACATAATCAAAAGTGGCCAATGGCCAAAAGCCAACTGTCATAAAAATCTACACAAGACTAATGTCTCAACAGGATCAACATCCACCATGACGGTCTATTGGCGCAAGTTCTCCATCAGTGCTGATTAACTATCTATATGGTGAAAATAAGGGGTGAGCTTCATAGCCCAGTAAGTGGAAAGTTGATGTCATAATTTCATACATATATCAATTCATTCATGCCACATACATCATACTTCAGTTTGCAAGTCTCACCATTCATGTAAGCATTTAACACAATTGATATTATAACCATTCTAGTTCTAACTTATTAACGTTAAGTCAAGCATGGACGTAATCAAGTGCCATTCAAAATAGATATAACATAATTCATGATTTATAGATCGACCATTGATCAAGACACTCAAGCATAAAAATCGATCAAAGCATTCCAGCATATATATAGCAAACACCTCATCATCAAGCAATCACAACAAAATAAATCTTATTGTAGAAGCACTAACCTTGAGTCCACGGTTAGAACTTCTACCTTATCCCATGGGAGAACAGCCAGTCGCTTCTGTTCGAGGTGTGGCACCTCACTCACACACACGGTCCCTAAAGCGCTTTGAGGCTTTTAATAGGCACTAGCCTTGCAAGACAGTACTCCCTAGGCCCACTTGCCTTGGAGTTTGCACCGTTTGGGTGCTATTCACTATGAATGGGGGAGCGACCACCAAAACATCTCCTGTCCATAATCCCGTCCTATCATCGAGAGTCGAGGAGGTCACAAGTCACGCCATGCAATACGCTCAAAGCATGCCAAGAATCACAAATAATCACAAGAGACATCACCATGTTATATTATCATGCTTATGAATTCAAGAGACATTACCATGTCAGTAGCATGTCATGTATTAATGTAATAAATATCACTATATTATATCATCATGCCTATCAATTCAAGAGACATTACCATGTTAGTAGCATGCCATATATTATAAACATCAGTATGTTATATTATCATGCTTATCAATTCAAGAGACATTACCATGTCATTAGCATGTTATATATCAATGTAATAAACATCATTATGTCAATTTCTGGTTTTCCAAGATGAACATTGGTCCCCTTTAAGGGCATATCATTAAATTTAGAGATCATTTAAACCTGAAACCAATTTCTTGATAATCTAGACTCATAAAACGACAACTTTCATATAGGAAGTAAGCCCAGATATTGATCTAAAGTTTGTCAAACTTTGATTTTCTTGGATGAAATTTTTGTTTTGCGCATCATAAAATATAGGGTAACCCCTACTAGAAAAATGACCATAACATTCAAACCATAAGAAACCAATTGTAAACTAGACTCATTTATCTAATATTTCAAAGTGGTTTCATCTCATTTTAGTAAAGTTTGGTTAGTCAAAAGGTTCATATAAACAAATGTTAAATATCTGGATTTTCATTTCACATATCTGATATGCATCATAAAATAGTTAATAGCATTCAGAAACACAATATTCCTCTTATTGTTTAGATCCACAAAGTGGCAGTGCCAAGGCTTGGGTCTTGGATTCTTGCACAAGGGGCTTTAGCCGATGAGTGGTGGTGAGAGTGAGAGGTGAGGGAGCTCACGGTGGGAGGCTAAGAGGCCTCAAGGTGAGAGGTATGAGGGTTTAATGGTTAAGGGAGAAGAAGAAGAACAAGGGGGAAAGAGGGGCATGTGAGGGAGTGCAGGGATGAGGAGAGAGAGTGAAACCTAATTTATGAGTGAGTAGGAGGGTATATATACAAGTGGGGGGGTGGAAGCATACATGTGTCACATTGCACGCAAATGATCATGCATGAGGAGAGAGAGGGCATTCATGAGGAACACAGTAATCGGGGTGGAAGCTGGCATGTTCCTCAAAGCATTCAAGTGATCATGCATGAGGAGAGAGAGGGCATACATGAGGAAACAATGATAGGGGTGGAAGCTTGCATGAATAGAGAGTGCATGTGTGTAATCATTGTGTGGGGAGCATGCATGATGTAATCATGTTCATTGGAATGGCTAAGTTTTTAGGAGGATTCATGCTCATGAGAGTATTTGGGGATGTGTGCACGATGCGTTGGGATGCGCAAGAAAAAACAATCCGGGTATAGATCATAACTTTATGACAGTAACTTGGATTTGACCGATTTTCATACCATAAAAAATCTCCCGATCCCTACAAAAACACAGTACCCCTCAAAACACCATACATAGGTTAATCAACAAATAGAAAAAGAAAACTAAGGTAATCATTAGTAGGAAACGATTTAAGATGTAGACAGAATCAACCACTAGAAAAATCTTAGACCTTACATCATCCCTTCTTGAAAAGCATTTAGTTCCCTAAATCGCATACCTGATCATCAAAAAAAATTTAGGGTGGGGGGGGGGGGGGCGGGGGAAGGGGAGGGGATCAGATTTGAAAGTGACACTCTTCTCAAAACAATCTACTGAGGCATGATATGCATGCAACCAATCCATGCCTCGAATGGCAAAAAAATCCTGAAATCGAAAAGAATCAAATCTATAAGAAGGAATCAACCTCCCAACCGTACCCCATAGTGCATAAACATTGTGTCAGTCACTAGAGAGTCCCCTAATAGGTGTGCTCACTACCAAAGTATGATCAAGAGGAGTAGACTCAATGCTCAGGTGACATGAAAAATGTGGTATTATAAAAGAGTAAGAAGAATCATGATCTAATCCTAGCCTATCCCTATACCATCCTAAGGGCCCTTCTAAGACTCTAGGCCAAGAATCCCATCATGGCTGCTCTAATACCATAATTGTCACGACCCCGCCCTACAGGCCCCGTCCAGCCCACAAAGGCCAGCAACGAGCTCACAGAGCATGGGATCGGACACGGAGGTCGAATTAAAGCTGGTATCAAACAAGCTTTCAACAACTCGAAAATGACTTCTAATAACCACCCATCCAAAAGTATAAACATTCACCAGGAACCAAGATAAGACATCATGAACAAACCGAGGCCCATACACCCTATATACAGAAACAAAAATACAACCCATTTCGTAACACAATCAAAAGGGGTCCAAGGCCTAAAGCCAACTATCATAAAAATCTATACAAGTCTAATGTGTCGACAAGGTCGACATTTTCCATGACAGTCTCCTGGTGCAGGCTCTCCATCAATGCTGATTAACTATCTACATGGTGAAAGAAAGGGGTGAGCTTCATAGCCTAGTAAGTGGAAACTTGATGTCATGATTTCATACATATACCAATTCATTCATGCCACATATATCATACTTTAGTTTGCAAGTCTCTCCATTCATGTAAGCATTTAACACAACTGACATTATAACCATCCTGGTTATATTTTATTAATGTTAAGTTAAGTATGGACGTAGTTAAGTGCCAATCAAAACAGATATAGCATAATTCATGATATATATATATATATATATATATATATAAAAGAACCATTGATCAAGACACAATAGCATAAAGGTCGATCAAAGTATTCTAGCATAAAATATAGTAAACACCTCATCATCAGGCAATCACAACAAAAGAAATCCTGCAGTAGAAACACTAACCTCGGGTCTAAGATTAGAACTTCTACCTAATCCCACAGGAGAAGTGCCACCCACTTTCATTCGAGGTGTGGCATCTCACTCACACACACAATCCCCATTGCACTTTGAGGCTTTTGATAGGTGCTGACCTTACAAGAGACTAGTCCCTACGCCCACTTGACTAGGAGTTTGCACTGTCTGGGTGCTAATCACTATGAATGGGGGAGCGACCACCCAAACATCTTCTGCCCCTACTCATGTTCTATCATGGGGAGTCAAGTTAGGCCATGCAATACGCTCAAAGCATGCCAGGAAATCACATATCACATCATGCGCACCACTTTGATGCTAATCATGGCCATGTAATACACTCAAAGCATGCTAAGAATCATAAATAATTACAAGAGACATCACCATGTTATATTATCATGCTTATCAATGTTTGAAGATATTTTTCAGCACCTTGGTCCCCTATGCGGAATAAAGGGAGAAGCCGGTCAATAAAGCCTAACAAAGAGTGGAAATTCTGACAGTCTCATAATGGCCCCAAAACTGGTCATGATCTTCATGAAGACTCCTAAAAGTCTCTTGTCAAGTTTTGTTGCATTCTGACATGTCTAAGGCAGTGTAGACTGAGCAACAGTTTTGACAGAATGACCCTCTTGCACCCTGAAAAACGGACCCTATAACTAGAACCATATTTTTGTACAACAAATTACTGTGGAACCATCGCCATTGGATCCAGCACAGTTGAAACCCTTAGGGGTAAAATTTCAGCTTAAACAGACATTATAGGAAGAAGTTATTGGCAAAGGAGCGAAGCAAGAGGAGCTGCACGCTATTCCCGTGCGGCCACCTTGCAACTCAACACCATTAATCAGTCACAAATAGTGAATTTTGAGGCTCATATCTCACCCTCGAGTCGGAACATACTCAAATTTTATGAGCATGTTCGTCTCGTCAAGACGAGCATTTCAATATGTGGCACGCCCGCAATGATGCCCTAGCGAGAAGAAAAGCTAGAGAGAACTTACCGATCCGTGAAAAAAGTTGTAGGAAAATCAATAAAGTCGCACCTCACTCGAGCGACCAAATCACACTGTTCGCGGACCCGATCGACGTGAAACCAATTCCATCGCGTGCATAAGGTCTAGGGCTATCTTTGGTCTGAACCACGTTCATGATGAATGGTCGGATTCCGCACATAAAGCCGATGAAGTGACTACAAATTTCAGCGCTAGAATTTCATATTCCGGTCAAAACTCCAAAGTTACAAAATCCTCATCTGCACATGAAATCGAGCTGCATTTGTTGCCACGCGATCATGATATCATACTAAGTGTGATCTAGTGAAGAAATCACAGAAAAACATTAAGGAATGAGCACACTATCGATCTGAAGTTTCAAGATTCATCCAAATTTCAAGACGCATGATCGTACCCTAAAAACACGATCCATGGCTCGAAGTTGGTATCAAATAAATGGCCATGCTGAGCCCTACAAGAAAACAATCATCTTCCGATCAAACAGGCATCAAAATACAGGAGCATCCATGAAAAATCACGCATGTTCTAGGGCAGCACTGTGATTGTTTTGGAATTTCACAAATTGTTAGGTAGGGGCAAATCTATCATTTTGCACCCTATAATTTCTTTTAAATCAATTGAATTTTAATTTTCAGCAATTATGTTTAATTTTGATCAATCCACCCATGTTTGGGCACAATTCTATATGTACCACATACTACCAATGTACGCAGACCCTTCGATCATTCACCAAGGAGAACTTTGCTTAATAAAATTTTTCTTTCTTCTTATTGTTGGGACACGTTTGGAGAGAGAAAGAAAAAAGAGAGAGAAACTTTTGGATCGGTACCCCTAGGTTGAAGGTATGTCTCCTCACTCCTCTTTTCTTTTCTTTCTTTTACTTCTTCTTTGTCTGAGCTTCTCTCAAAGGCCATGCACGATAGTGGCAGTGCTGAGCGTGCCTCTTTCCTTCTTCCCTTCCTGTGGTTTCATAGGTCGCGTCTGGCGATGGCAGCGCCATGCACGAGCTCATTTCTTCTTCCTTTTCGTTCGTCTCTATCTCTCAGTGTGGTTTGCAGACAGCGCTGCTCATTATTATCCGCAAATATATTCTCGACACCTCAATGAGGAGCACAGACGGTGAAGCCCATTGCCTCCCGCAAGGATCTCATCCTTTTTTTCACCTATCATAGACGACGATGCCTATCGGTGCCCGCGAAGGGTCGTGGCAATACCTATCTCCATGTACGAGCTCCTCTCTTACGCCCTCTACCTATCGTAGATGGCGATGCCTATCGCCGCCCGTAAAGGATCCTGGCGATACCTATCGTCGTCCATGAGCTCACTTTACACGCTTGGTGCCTATCGCCATTCGTGAGCTTTCTTCGTGAGCTCGGTGCTTATCTCTGTCTGCGAGCTTTCTTCATGCGCTTAGTGCAAACGCTGTCTGTGAAATCCCTTCGCGTGCTCAGTGCCTATCTCCATCCACGAGCATTCTTCGTGTGCTCGGTGCCTATCGTCATCTACGAGCTTTCTTCGTGTGCTCGATGCCTATCGTGGTCTGTGAGCTTCCTCTATGCACTTAGTGCCTATCATCATGCACAGGCTCCTCTCTGCGTCCCACGACTATCACCGTGCGCTTCACAATAAGTTATCGCCGCCTACGAAGGGACGTGTGCCTTCTCGCGTTGCCCACTGCAATGCCTAACATTGCCTGTAGTTCGCTGATTCCCCCTTTTGTTGTGAGCAGCAATGTCCAACGCCATCGAGACCTCCTCCCTTTGCCGTCTTGTACCTTCTCGTCATTCTCTTCCCTTCTCACTTAGCTAAGGGTAGACTTGGTCTAGCATTGCCATAGCGGTTTGACTGTCAAGCAGTATTGCTATCGTGCGGGTCTTGAGTACCATGCCCGTCTTTCTGCCACACCAGATGAGGACAGTCATGTCGACCTTGTTTCGAGTAGTATTGTCGTTGTGCCGGTCTGTGTTATCGTGCCTGTCTTGCTACCATTCTGAGTCGGTCGCTGCATTGGTCCAGCTATCATTCTAGTCTCGTCCCCTTGTCGGGTGCCCTCTTCTCCTCATTACCCTAACTTCTCACCTTCTCATCCATATGAAGGTGCATTGTCCTAAGACAAGGGCGGGTCCTTCGGCCCACTTGTCTAGCAAATTAACCATAGTAGTGTTGTGCAGAAAACAAGGAGATTGAAGGTCAAGGGAGGAGATTCTGAACCAGCTAAAGCAGCTGGAGGGCTTTATGTCATGATCTAAGAGGGCGCCCGTGTGAGTCAGCCCGAGTAAGTCATGGACCCATGTGAGGTTGGTCCCCACCTCACATCTAAAATCCCTCTCTCACTAGTTGGACACCTTCCCTTGTTCTGTGAACGAGGTTCCTGAGAGAGCGATCTCAAGTCTCGAGTCTTTCGAACCCGAGACACATGTCACCCGATCACCAAGATCTGGGGAGGCGAGATCGAGGCATCTAACAAGCTTGGCGACTCCACTGGGGACTTATTACCCCTTCATTGGTTTGCTCTTGTTTGATGAGTATCACTTTTTACTTTCTGCACTACTTTTTATGGAATTTTCTCATCCCCGCACTCGTGACTGTCCTTGAGAAGCGAGCTGCTCAATCCTCCTTCTCTACACACCTTCTGAGTCAGGACTGACCCCTTGCATTGGTAGCACATCCGCTACTGCACACAACATGCACCCTGCTACTGGCAAGTCCCTTGCCTGTCATATTGCCGAGGTATGCTGAAAGGTTGCCCTGTCCACTCTCGTGAAAGGTAAGCAAGTTGCCATAGCTTATGAGGGTCGCTGCAAGGCTACCCCCTGAACTCTTTCACTACCTCGGCTCGACACACAGAGGCGAAGACCCTACGGTCTCCACCTCTCCCACACACTGGAAGGTTCGTAGTCCAACCACTCGAGCCACACCTCAGGGCAACTTTCATGCTGCCTTGAACTCACGTTTAAGGCTAGGCCTTCTCGGGCCAAACCCTGCTCGCGTCATGCATCCCACAGCTCGAGGTAGCGAAAGTTCTACGCCAGGTCGAGCACACGAAGGCTGACCGCTCTATCCTCCCTCTCACCACACACTATTCTTTGAACGTATGTTTCAACACCTTGGTCCCTGGTAGAAAGTAGGTTAATAAAGTTAACAAAATAGTGGAAATTCTTGACAGTCTCAGAATGGCTCTATAATTGGTCAGGATCATCATCATCACTTGAAAAGACCACTTGCCGAGTTTCATCACAATCAGACAGGTCCAAGGAAGTGAACACAAAGAAACAATTTTAGCAAAATCGGTCTCTAGCACCCTGAAATGGACCCTGTAACTAAAGCCATAATTTTGGTGCATCAAACAGCTGTGGGACCACCACCATTAGAGCCGACATGGTAAAAGACCCTTATGGATCAAGTTTCGGCTTAATCAGGCACTCTAAGACAAACTTATGGGTAAAATATCAAAAAAGGGTAGGCCGCACACTATTCCCGTATAGCCACCCTGCACTAAAACACCATTAAAGGTGGCTATTTTCATAGTCACAACCAATCACTTTCGGGGCCTATATCACACTCGTTCTAAGAGGGATTGCTTCCAAATTTGGTGAGTGTGTTCATCTCATCAAGATGAACAATTCGATATGTGGTACACCCCTTGATGACGCCCGACCAGAGAGAAAAACTAAATGAAAGTTGTTGATCGGTGAAGGAAGTTGCAGAAAATTCTGCAGCAGCACCTCTCGTTCCAGCAGCCAAATCATGATGCTCGTATACCCGATCGGCATGACACCAATTGCATTAGGTGCATGAGGTCTGAGGCTATCTCTGGTCCAAATCTCATGTATGATCAACGGTTGGATTTCACACACAAAGGCATCAAAGTTGCTGCAAATTCTGGCTGCCGGATTTCAAGATTCCGGCCAAAAAACTCAAGACGACAAAATATTCATCCGGACATGAAATCAAGCTACGTTCATTACAACATGATCGTAACGGCACTCTCAATGTGATTGATTGAAGAAATCGTGAAGAAACATTAAGGAACGAGCTCACAATCAATCCGAAGTTTTCAAGATTCATCCAAGATTCAAGTCTCATGATCATGGCTCAAAAAAATGATTCATGGCTTGAAGTTGGTATCAAAATGATCGTCATGCTGAACCCTACAAGAAAACAATAATCTTTCGATCAAATGGGCATCAGAACGATCTCGGGTCCACCACGGAGGATCACGCAAGTTCTCGGGCAGCAACAGTGACTGTTTTGAAATTCCACACATTGTTAGGCAAGGGAAAACATTCCTTTTGCACCCATTTTTAGAATTTCTTTAAATTCAATTAAATTTTAATTATCTTCATATCTAGGTAGTTTTCGAGCATACACTTATATTTTAGCCCAATTCTATATAAACAGGTACTGCCTCATTGTACAAAAAACGGATTCATTCTTCTTGGATCAATCAAGAAAATTCTGATTTTTTCTTAAGCTTGTGGGTATGTCTTAGAGAGAGAGAGGAGAGAGAAGAAAAGGGTCGGTACCCTTTAAGAAGGTAACTTTCTCTCTCCTCCCTTCTTTCTCATATTTATCTCTTTCTCTTTCCTCCCTTCTTTCTCGTCTTTATCTCTATCTCTCTCTCCTCTATCACAATCGGTGAAGCCTAACACCAACTGGATTTCTCTCTCTTCTTTTCTATCACAGTTGGCGAAGCCTAATGCCGTCTGGTTTTCTCTCTTCTCTTTTGTCTGTCTGTGAAGCTCAGCATCGACTGGATTTCTCGCTCCTCTTTTGTCAGTTGGTGAAGCCCATCACCCACTGAATTTCTCTTTCCTCTTTTGTCAGTCGATGAAGCCTAACGTCGGCTGGTGTTCTCTCTCCTCTTTTGACAGTCGGTGAAGCCTAATGTCGACTGATTTTCTCTCTCCTCTTTTGTCAGTCGGTGAAGCCTAACACTGACTGGTTTTCTATCTCCTCTTCTGCCATAGTTGGTGAAGCCTCGCACCGACTGGTTTTCTCTCTCCTATTCTATCAGTCGGTGAAACTTAGTGCTGATTGGATTTCTCTCTCCTCTTTTGTGAGTCGGTGAAGCCTAGCACCAATCGGTTTTCTCTTTCCTCTTTTGGCAATCGATGAAGCCTAGTGCCGACTGGTTTTCTCTCTCCTCTTCTGTCACAGTCACGTCTCCTCTCTTTTCTCCTTTATACAACACAGTCGGTGAAGCCTAGTGCCGACTGTGTTTTCACTCTCTTCCTTGTAATAAAATCGGCAATGCTTAGCCCCGACTGCGCCTTCCATCCCTCTCTCTCCTTTATTATCTCGTCTTTCATACTCTTCTCTTCCTTTCTTCTCCCTCCTTCTTTCTTTCCCTTCATCTCTTCTTATTCTCTCATCTTAGCCATAATTCTGCCATTCTGTCGTTCGATTAAGAGGGATTGAGGTTTGCCTCTCATGGTAGTCCTTTCGTCTAGCCGTAATGTTATTGTACCAGGATTACGTGGCCCGCTTTATTGCCAAGACAGACAGACCATCATGCCTAGATAGTCGGTATTAGTATTGAGATCTAATAGTAATCTTGTGAGCTGGTCTTAGTTACCGAGCCCGTTTTGCTACCACGTCAGGCCAATTACTCATCAGCTTAGTCACTGCTCTATCCTCGCGCTTAGTGGAATTCTTCTCTCCCCCATCTTTCTTCTCTTCTTCTTTTTGAATGTGTATGCTTGTGTACGTTCATCAAAGAGGAAAAGGGTGAGGTCTGACTCACCTGTTTTTTAACCTTTGCCATATATGTGTGTGATTGTAGAAAATAAGAAGAATACAAGTCAAGGGAGGTGACTTCGAACCAGTTTTATTACTTGGGAGCTTTCTTTGTGATTTAAGAGGGTGCCCAGCGAGTCAGCCCGAGTAAGTCCCGAACCCACCTTTAAATTCCTCTCTCACCGGCTGGTAACACCTGCCCTCGTTCTCGAACGAGGTTCCCGAGAGAGCGATCTCAAAAATGTCTCGAGTCTTCCCTCGAAACCTGAGACGCACGCTGCTCGATCCTCAAAGGATCCGATGGGCGATATCTAGGCATCTAACTAGCTTGGCGACTCCACTGGGGAGTTATTACCCCTTAGTTGGATCGTTCTTGTTTGGCTAGTTTGTTCTTTTATTATCTGTTTTTATCTTTTAACACTTCACTTATGGCTTATCTATTATGTAACCCATTTATCCGAATCGAGGATTTTCTTATCCTTGCATTCGCGAGTGTCCCTAGGGAACAAGTTCCTTCAACTTCATTCCCAACCATCCTTTTGAGCAAAGACCCCTTGTCTACTCCCAGGTCTTAACTTGGATTGGTGTGAGGTGGGAAACTCCACCAAGACAACTTGCATCGGCAACACTTTTGTTGCCCCACACAGCATGCACCCAGCCACCAGTAAGTCACTTGCTGATCGTGTTTCTGAGGTATGCCGGAAGGCTGCCCAGCCCCTTTCTGCAAAAGGCAAACAAGTTGTCATTGCTTCTATGGGTCATCATAGGGCTACCCCCCACATTTCTACGCCATTGGTCTCTATCCCTAGAGGCTCAACACGTCGAGGCGGAAACCCCACGGTCTCCATCCCTCACACACACCATAGGGCTCGTGGGTTACCAACTCTAGCCACACCTCGGGGCAACCCCTTTGTTATCTCAAGTCCGTGTTGAAGATCGAACCTTCCAAGGCCAGGTCTTGCACACACTACTGATATGCATCTCACTGCTTGTGGCGTTCAACCCGAGTACACAGGAGACGACCTTCTCGTCATCCTACTTTGCACACACAAGCGCACTCTGTAAGGGACAGGCCTACACTTGTTCTCTTGCAGACACTTTCTAGAGGAGGTGACCAAGGCAGTCAAAACAACCAATTCTGATGACCCTCTTCACCTGAATTCCTTCTACCCCCTTTAGACAATGAAGCCTGAAGAAGAACTCCATGAGCCCTGTGTTGTGGTTACTGTTGTAAAAAAAGACCTAGTTGTGGTCTCATGACCATCGAGAACCGATCAAAACACGATCATCATACAAGAGTCGAGTTCAGTCAGGGCATGCTGGCCCCCTGCTGACTGACTACCACTCACGAACCGTCAAGTTCGCAAGCCCTCTGTTGCTACTAACGTCGACCTCCATATGAAACAGTCAGCGTAATGGTTGTAAGCGAGCCTGGTGATGCGCAGGAAGAGCTCATGAACAAGTTTAAGGATATGATGAGCGCGATGATGGAAAAGATCGATCGTATCGACGCCGCATGCCAGTCGGCTAACCATGAGGTCAATTCCCATCACTCTGATTGTGCACCTCCACGGCAGTCCCCTCCTTTTACCTCACAGGGCAATTCTGTCCCTCATCCTGTGTCTCAGACAGACATTGACGCTATGGTCACCCATAGCCTAAAGAACAAACAATCTTGGGGATATAAGGCACAACGCCTTATCAAAGGCCATACCCCTCGTACATTGATCAGGTCCCGTTCCCCGCAGATACTACTATGCCTATCTTACAGCTCCCTGGGCTCCTTCCTAATCCAAATACTTCAAATAGTCTACCTATCCTCCAATTTCCTGGGACACCTTTGATCTCATACACTCAGTCTCTTCCAAAATCTCAAACTTCCATCACTCAAACTAAACTCGATGTGCAATCAAGTCAACCAGCCAGCCAAAATAAACCATTTCTACCCAAACCTTCTCATCAATCCAACGTACCGCCCAAATCAGTGACAGGACCAAAACCACAAGGCCTTGATCAAGAAAAGGTGAAATATGATGTGATAGGGCATCTATGAAAACTTTTGGCTCTTCTCAATGTCTACGATGCTTTCATGCTCTCAAAGGATTATCGGATGGCTTTGGTTCAGGCTCTCTCTAACCTAGATGTGTACGAAACCGAAGTAGAACCCATTGAGGTAGACCCAAAAATTCTACAAAGATGCATGCCAATCACCTTTTGAGAGGATGATCTACAGCTAGGAGAAAAGTTTCATAATCGCCCTCTCTTTGTTACTGGCGAATTACATGCATGCCCCATCAACCGAATTATATTAGATGGAGGGTCGACAGTCAACCTTATTCCAAAGAGGATCCTTACTCGATTAGGGTTGAGATCGAAAGATCTTACCCCAACCAACGTTACACTTCAAGCGTGGTTCAACCAATCAAGAGAGAAGCTAGCAGGCATGGTATGCCTTCGTTTTAAGATCGGTGAGCTGAACGATTACGCTCAGTTTCATGTAATCGACACTGACACTTCCTACAACATCCTCCTCGGTCATCCATGGCTCCCATGAACATTACACCAATGTTTCAAGTATAGCCGAGACAGGAGGCATCATACAGTCTATGCTAACAAAAGACCGTTCCCTATGGCTGAAACTCACAATGCTGTTGCTAAATATTACTTCACGGATCTGGTGTCGCCCCAGAAGCCAAGCGATGGAGATTACAAGTCTACAAGCAAGACTACGTCCTTGTCTCCAGAAGATGTTGAGAATGTTGGGAGGACGTTAGCGAACATGTTCAAGGAGGAAGAAAGGAAGGGTCGAATTTTACCCCTAACTACTCTTCATTCTAACATCCCAACCATCATCTCTCAAGAAACTCCTTCTTCGTTCGAAAAGGAGTCTTCGCCCTCTGCCCCCAGTTCAGAGGCACCTTAGCTGGAAGATGAACAAGAGGTCATTCTTGAAATTGAGCAAGCCATGGGGATAGAATTCTTGGCTCTAAGGATCCCCATTGCGCTCTTGAAAGCCGAAGCGGCACGACAACCGCCATGAAATATTTTTCAAAATCTGGTTGCTATAAGTATAGAGAATGCTCCTCAGACCAGTGACTAGCTAAAATTTTTTCCTTTTCCCCGACTTCTCAGGAGAGCAATTCGATGAAGAGCAACTTTCTTCCCCTCAAAGGCAGGATCCCCTAGCAAACTTAAGAGCCGAAGTCCACAATCTCCAGAGTCAATTGGAGGTCATGCATATCGCTTCAAAACATCTCTAGGAATTCGTGCCGAAGATTAAAAACTATGATGAGCTTGAGGTAAATGCACCACTAATGGAGGCTGAGGCCCCTCCTGACTGGACTATCTATCGTGACCAGGCTCACCAAATCATGAGGAAAATGAACTATGAGCCCTTGACCAATAAGACATTAAGAGGAGAAAAAGCAACGACTCCCCATTTCGAAGCTATCCAAGCTATGGCAGCCCATCATGGAGCTAAACAAGGCCTAGGGTATTAGCCTCTTGGGACAATAAAAGTTTCGAGAGGCATTTAGAAGAGAAATCACATGAGATGCAGCAAAAGTAAGAAGAGAATGAAATCATGCAGCAAAGTCAAAAGAGAGAAGCACTTTATTCATCAATTAAAAACTTTAACAAGTACTGACAAAAGGAAACGACATGTTAAAAAATGATCAATCATCTTATTGATGTCTACGTTGCGAGCTGCAGGAGAAGTCTCACTGCCCTGGATACGCTCCTTCAGTTCCGCCACCGATTGAGTCTCTTCTTTCATCGCCACAATTTCCAACTCAATTGTGCCATTGAGTTCGGATAAATCTTCGACCAATGAGGTCTACATAGCCTTCCTGTTAACCATCTCCGTCCCAAGGCCTGAGAATTCATGTCTCAGTATTCTCATCTGCTCTCGGATTTCAATCATTCGCTTGAAGCCTCCTTGTGCCTCCTTTCTGAGGTCCTATTGATGGCCAGTTATCGTGGCCTTCTTCTCGATGCAGGCATCTATTTTCTCGTGAAGATGCTAGATCGACTTTACCAAAGAGGCTAGCCTGCCAGTTTCTTCTCCATGATGTAGCGCTCCCAACCGCCAGCTCTTCAACTCGTTTAGAGTTGCATTAAAATGGGAAAGTAATTCTGGGGCACTCTGAACCGCTGTAGTCACAGCAAACTCCCTCAATTTTGCCAAGGCATTGCCCAAGTCATCAACGGGCAGCTCCCTCAAGCCCTAAAGGCCTGCTCTAAGCATGCCTGCAATCATGTTAGAAACACCACTAAAAACAGGTCTAGATGGTGCTACTGAAACCACTATTGTTGAAGAAGCCTCGACCTCAGGACTGGGCTTGTTGAAATAATAGCCATCTAAGCCACCGGCTCTTCTGAAATAAGGGCAAAGCCTAGAGCTTCTTGGCCCTCGGACTCATAGGTAGCCTCAGCCTCAACCTGCCTGGGTTCTTCAATACCAGTCCCGCTGGCATGACCCTCTCTTATGGGGACCTCTACTTCCTCTTCATCCATCTGAACTGTCGCCTCAGCATTATCAAGTTCAGGAACCACCTTTTCTCCTTGGCCTTCACCAGCCAATTCATCTCTAGCCACGATTTCATCCCTTTGGCTTCTCCCTTCAACGTCTAGAACCTCGGCTACGAAGAGTTCAACTCCCTAATCTTCAAGACCTTTGTCTACTAGGGCCGCAACCTCCTGGTGCTCAGGCACTTCATCAACCTCAAGCTCTTCTCCTTTAGTCATAGCCCTTGCCTCGGTCGGGGCACTAAGCTCCTAAGGCATGGAGGCCACATTAACATCAATGCCCTTATTTGGGACAGTTGCTTCAAGGCTTTCATCCTCGTCAGTCTCCATCCGAGCCACCCCTGGTTCAGGAAGTACCCCTGGACTCAAGGGCTCCTCCCCAAGATCTGGAGTCACCTCCCGATTAGAAACAATGACAATGGGCTCGGAGCGGCCGGAGTTGTCTGCCTCAGTTTCTGAAGAAAAATAAAAAAATTTAGGAGAAGCAGAGGTGTTTCGGAGAGAGCAGAAGGTGATACCGGAGTAGTTCTTAAAAATTAGAAGAGGAAGAGCTACCTTTTGATTTTGACACCATAGGAAGCTTGGCACTCTTGCGCCTCCGAATACGCCCACTAACTGAAGGCCGTGCACGGGTATCGGTAGTGGTTGAGCACTTTTTTTCTTCCCCCCTACCGGAGTCAGAGCTGTCGCTTCAGATCCATCTTCTTGAGAAGGCCCTTCAGCTAATTTACTATGGGGACCACTCCCAATGAGAGCATTCAAGTCCTGTGGGGAATGCTTCTCATGACCAGGGACTCGTCGCCCCTCATCCCATTCAAAGATGGAACTAAGATTTTTGAAGAGACTCCCAGTCCTCGTCTTCATTGCAAGGAATTCTGGCAAGGCCTCATCAGCTGCTATCTCACACGAAAGTCCTAAAGCCCGCCAAGTTGGAGGGATAATCTAAGAATGCCGCATCAGGAGCCAGGGCATCTGCCAGTCTCCTTTGCCTAGTATCCTGGCGCCAATTACCATTCACCCCTTTCCAAGGGTGATCATGATCCCAATATCCCTTACTGGTGATTCTCCACCAGTTCACATAGGCTTTGGACTTCCGAACCCTCCGACCGAAGTGACGTATTACATGTTTGTTGGTTTATGTTATCTCTAGACACATGGACTAAGCGGTCCGTATATGCTCTGACAGTCTGCACTCACGAAAAGTTCCAAAATCTTATGTCTTCCCCTTGTTCATCTTATTCCAGCGCTTTTCAAAAAACATCAAGAAGGGGCAGCCTTGATCAAGCTTGTGCTGATGGGCAAAGGGATGGGGAAAATAACCCTCTAATCTGACACTGTGCGGAGTCCGATAAGGTAAGACTCCCCCCTCTAATGCTCAGAATGAACATGAGGTCCTTAAAGGTTGTTGGAGCACCGTCTAGCTCCTTCCCCAACTCATCAATGAAAGCACGGTCAGTGAAGCTCCCGGCTGGAAAGGGGACCCGCGTCATGTTCAAAGAATCATTTCCAAATAGACCTCGAGCCTCCCCTTGGGTATGGAAGATGGCCCCCTGGTTGGCAATCCTCATCAAGAAGGGCCACAGTTTATCTCTTGAGCACTGATGCTTGATGTAGGTGTCAGGGAAATAGGCCCCCAGCCACCTGTACATGTGATGCACAGGGAATGGAGTTTTAAAATCCCTTGGAAAAGCCTCTCCTCCAACAATGCCACTCCCTCCCTCTTTTCCCCTGTAGGCCTTTCCATGGGAGATGGCCTCTAAACCGTGGTATATGTTGCACAAGACTGGCCGACCAAGGGCATACTCACACCCTCTGGCCATGTCACATGCCACATATAGTACGCCTGAACGAATGTCGTCCCCCCAGCCAGGAAGCATGAATTTGCACAAAAATAAGGTCAAATACAGAACCAAGAAGACACAGTCATCCCCGGTCTCAAGCTGACATACGGGAGGCATCTCCTTAGCAATTGCCTTCAGTTTTCCTTTTGGAGTATCCCGACCACCTTCAGGATAATCCGCACAAAAGAATTTTACCCACTTCGTAAAAGTGTAGGGTCACTTTTACGGAGTGGGTAAAATTCTTTTGTGGGGATTATCGACTGGTAAACCTCGAAGATCTTTTGAAGGCTAGCAGGTGGCTCTTCATTCCCTGAGTTAAGACCACCGAAGATGATTGAGTTCGGGGGCACAAACTTGTCATACATAACCCCAATCATCGGGAGACCTCCAATAAAATGAAGATCTAGTAAGGAGATTTCTGCTTCCCTATGCCCAAGAAGCCAAGTATTACTAGCATGGCTCCATGTCTCTAGCAATACTTTTATCGTATTGGAGCAACAGCCATAGTAGCTGCACGAACACGGGACCGTTTCCAATAGTGACGCACGTTCAAGAGTGCTTCTGTATGACACCAATACCTTGTCAGTCCAGAAAGTGTATCCCTTCAGGTATTGGTGCTCCCCTTGAGCTTGTCAGATGCCCAGCACCGGTTGCATGCCAACAACTAGCGCCGATTGAGTCTGTCAACACTCAGTGCCGGTTGAGCTTGTCAACACCCAGCACCGGTTGCATGCCAAACGACTAGCGTCGGTTGAGTCTTTCAACACTCAGCGCCAGTTGAGATTGCCAATACCCAGTGCTGGTTGAGCTTGTGATCAAATCTCTCGCACATGCCACGAATCTTAGTCGTGACACCTCGAACTTAGCTACGCCGACTGACAATCGTCACAAAGTTTTCACACCTCCTTAATGGTCTCATGATTTCTGGAGGTAACCGTACACCTTCCCTGCAATGGTTCACCTCCTTGACGGTTCACCTCTTGCAACTGTACACCTTCCACGACGGTCCACCTCCCGTGACCGTTCGTCTCCCACCAAAACGTCTTCTAACAACTAGAAACTCACTGAAAAAACTATCTCGCCTGTGTTTTTCACCTGGACAGCATCAAAACCTCACCGAAAATGTCTGTAAACTTCCCTTAAGTCCCCGAGAACCTCTGCAAAAGACCATTAACGACGTCGAAAAGTTACCGCAATCCCCCGGAAACTTCTTAAAAATCCCTGAAAAATTACTAAGACACGCGGAAATGCTCACAGTTTCACTTCGCCCCTCTTTTACCAAAAACTGTTGTAGCTAAAACCCCTTTCGTTTCTCGAAAAACTCCCTGAAGAACTCCCCTTTCCTTCTCCTTTCCCTGCAACGTCGCCAAATTCTTGGCAAAGTCTGCACGTCGAAGGCCTTCCCTGCAAAACCGCCTGGAATCCCACTGTTGACGGAAGGTCTTCCCTGCAATCCCTTTGCCGGAGTACCACTACTTGCTAGAACTTCAACCGACCACCCTCTCCTCATCGTTAAGAAAATTTTCGCTTAAGTTTTTTTACCCTTGGTGAAAAAGTGAGGGAAAACATGATTTTACCCCATTATATAGACCACACTACCCTAAAATGCCCCTCACAAACTAGGAATTCCAATCGTGTCCAAGGGATGCCAAGCCACTATGAGCGGTCGGGTTTTGACTCGAGGCCCGAGGTAACTCTCATCGATCCATCCCTAGTGCCAGTTGATGTAGCACCAGGTGAATTTCAAACAACCTTAGCACCGGGTGAATTTCAAACAACCCTAGCGTCGATTGACTTAGCGCCGGGTGTGTTTTCAAAACAACCATTGTGCCAGTTGACTTAGCGCCGGGTGTGCTTTCAAAACAACGTTAGTGCCGGTTGACTTAGCATCGGGTGTGTTTTCAAAACAACCCAAGTGCCGGTTGACATAGCACCGGGTGTGTTTTCGAAACAACCCTAGCACCGGTTGACCTAGCGCCGGGTGTGTTTTCAAAACAACCGTAGCGTTGGTTAACTTAGCACCGGTTGTCTTCAAATAATATCACATGTCGTTCATAGCACCGACTGAGTCTTTAACAACCCAGCGCCGGTTGTGTTTTTGAGAACTCAGCCCTGGTTGAATACTCGCAAGAAACCACTAGCGCTACATAGCCTATTGTCACCTACTTCAGGTTGAAGCCTTGTGCGTCCTACCACTAATCCTTAGTGGGGTTGCACCCAAGCCGTGACCTGTTATCTCCAGTGATGTTGCACCCAGGCAGTTGCACCCAAATTGTGGCCTATCATCCCTAATAGAGTTGCGAGTTATCCCTCAGCCCCATAGGAGTCACACCCATATTGCAGTTCATTATCCCTAGTGAAGTTGGAGTTATTCTTACCTCTTCCATTTTCGGTGGGTCTATTTCACACTAAGCCATCTTTCACCCTAGAGAGTATGCTTACCCCACTAAACCTTAGTGAAGTTCGCTTTTGTTGGTCATCCTTCATCAGGACACCATCTCCATTTGAGCCATCCGTTTGCGAATGGTCTTAACCATTTTATCTCGAGGGAGTTGGATTGTCATCCACAGACCTATTCCTCATTGAGCTCCACCTAAATGGCGACCCACACAATGGTCTGTGCCGCATGATCCTAAACTACATAGCCATGGTTCATACTGCAGGACCCTAAACTGCACAGCCATGGTCCATGCTGCATGACCCTCAACTGCACAGCCACGGTCCGTGCTGCATGACCCTAAACTGCATAGCCTTGGTCCGTGCTGCATGACCCTAAACTGCACAGCTATGATCCATGCTGCATGACCCTAAACTGCACAGCCTTGGACCGTACTGCATGACCCTAAACTGTACAGCCTGGGTCCATGCTGCATGACCTTAAATTGCATAGCCTTGGTCCATGTTGTATGACCCTAAACTGCACAGCCTTGGTCCGTGCTACATGACCCTAAACTGTATAGCCTTAGTCAACGCTGCATGACCTTAAATTGCACAGCCTTGGTCCATACTGCATGACTTTAAACTGCACCACCACGGTCCAGTTGTATGACTTTAAACCATAGTACACGTCCTAGCCGCATAACGTTAAAAGGCTCAGCACCATGGTCTGAACTATATGACCCCAAACTGTAGCGGAGGGCTAGTTGTACGACCTTAAATTGTACGGTCCTAGTTGCATGACTTTAAACTGCACCACCACGGTCTAGTTCTATGACCTTAGACCATAGTACACATCCCAACCGCATGACATTAAAAGGCTCAGCACCATGGTCCGAACTATATGACCCTAAACTGTAGCAGAGGTCTAGTAGCACGACCTTAAACTGCCCGGTCCTAGGTTTATGACTTTAAACTACATAACCATGGTTCAGCTGTATGACATTAAACCACAGTACACATCCTGATTGCATGACGATAAACTGCTTTGCACAGGTCCAGGAGGCATAACCATAAACTTGCCCTGACTTACGTGCACATGCCTTTTACATGTACTTTCACGCACGCCTTCCCTAACTTACCTATTAGTGTGCGCGTGCCACCCTCATTACCTCCTCAGTGAGTTCATTCACTTCGTCACCATTCCTCATTCCCCAGTGAGTCTCACCCACGCTCACAAAACGACAAACCATCCTACCATCTATATTCATTGTAAGTTAGTGGGTCACCATTGTCCGCTCACATTTCATACATCATAGGTAGCGTCATGCCATTTCCCCAAGTGAGTCAAACCACCACCATACTCACTTCATGGCCTTCACAGACTGTCATTCATCACCACCGTGGTCAAGCTGTATGACCTTAAACCATAGTGCACGTCCAAGCTGCATAACGTTAAAACTGTTTCGCACAAGTCCCGAAGGCATGGCCTTAAACACGCCTTCACAAAAAACATTAAAAAATAACGGGCATGGTGTATACCTTAACAAGAAAACGCTATGAGTAAAAATGACGGATGGGCATGGTCACAAAACCATGAGTAAAAGAGTTTCGTGAATAAAAACCTGGCACGATGAAAACCTGAAGGGCATCGTGAGTAAAAATGGATGAAAAGGGTGGACATAGCTGAAAGGTTATGGGTAAAACAGCCCCAAATTAAAAGGAAGTTGGTGAAAACCATCTGTACGACGCTGCTTCCCAAGTTCAAGCCAAAATCTGCAAAGGACGCTCACTCAAAAGAAGAAAATCCCTAATGTCATAAATGCCAGGACTCCAAAAATATGAGCTTCAAGGAAAAGATTCCGGCAACTTGAGTGCAGTTGTAAAAGGACTCGAAAGATAAAAGACTCGCCAAGACGGCAAGAAAAGTCTCATGAGGAAGAACATTATTCCCACGAGGTCACAAATATACTTTAAAAATAAATACTCCAAAGGCAAGAAACTGACAAAGCAAGGGGAGAAGCTGCAAAAGATGTCAGCTCGTCTAGTCGGCATGACCAGACCTTCAGGATCGGCTAATAGAACCTACCCCCGACTTGACTCGGTAGACGAAACCCAAAGTGGTACTTTGAATGTCAAAAGCAAACGTCGTGTAGCAGCAAACAGTGCCTACCAAACCAAACCAACGAATCTAGACCAAATGGGAACGATGCCCTTCTACATGGCGCTCAATTGACAGACGGGCTTGATTCTGACTGACGAGGTCCGTACAAAATCCTCTGCTTCAGAATCACCTACAGTCCGCACGAAGGTGAGGACTTTGATAAGATCCCTCAAAAATGTCTTTACTCCCCCTAAAGTCTCCATGGATGGACCCGCGAACAATGTATCCCTACGTTTGAGCAGCCTAGTGACACCATTACATGAATCTGCTCGACGTTCACGTAGTCCTATGGCTAGGAAAAAAAAAATAAAAGTCGAAGGAAATTTTCTGAATGATTGTCCTACTCGCTTCTCTTGAAGCACAACATTAGGAGGGGCAAGCTGTTTTGAACGTATTTTTCAACACCTTTGTCCTTGATAGGAAGCAAGTCAATAAAGTCAACAAAACCGTGGAAAATCAAACAGTCTCAAAATGGCCCCAGAATTGTTCAGAATCATCATCAACACTTCAAAAGACCACCAATTGAGTTTCATCGCAATCAGACATGTTTAAGGCAGTGAACACAAAGAAACAATTTCATCAAAATCGGTCTCTAACACCCTGAAATGGACTCTGTAACTATAACCAAACTTTTGGTGCATCAAACAGTTGTGGGACCCCTGCCATTAGAGTCGACAAGGTCAAAAACCACTATGGGTCACGTTTTAGCTTAATCGGGCACTCTAAGACAAACTTATGAGTAAAATACCGAACAGGGGTAGGCTGCACACTATTCACGTGTGGCCACCCTGCACTAAAACACCATTAAAGGTAGTTGTTTTCACAGTCACGGGCGGTCACTTTTGGGGCCTATATCTCACTCGTTCTAAGACGGATCACTCTTAAATATGGTGACCATGTTCATCTCATCAAGAAGAGCAATTCGATATGTCCTACGCCCCGTGACGAAGCCCGCGCACAGAGAAAAACTAAAGGAAAGTCGCTGATCCGTAAAGGAAGTTGCAAAAAAATCAGCGACAGCACCCCTCATTATAGCAGTCAGATCACGACGCTTGTTAACCAGATCGGCACGAAACAAATTGCATTAGGTGCGTGAGGTCTGAGGCTATCTCTAGTCCAAACGTAACGTACGATCAATGGTTGGATTTCACACATGAAGGCATCAAAGCTGTTATAAATTCCAGCCGTCGGATTTTAAGATTTCGGCCAAAAACTTAAGACGACAAAATCTTCATCCGGACACGAATTCAAGCTACGTTCATTGCAACATGATCTTGACGGCTTGCTCAGTGTGATTCAATGAAGAAATTACGAAGAAACATCAAGGAACTTGCACACAATCGATCCGAAGTTTTCAATATTCATCCAAGATTCAAGTCCCATGATCATGGCTCAGAAACATGATCCATGGCTTGAAGTTGGTATCAAAATGATCGTCATGCCTAGCCCTATAAAAAACAATAATCTTTGGATAAAACGGGCATGAAATCGACCGCGGGTCAGCCACGGAAGATCACGCAAGTTCTCGGGCAACAGCAAGGACTGTTCTAAAATTCCACACATTGTTAGGTAGGGGCAAAACAGCCCTTTTGCACCCATTTTTAGAATTTCTTTAAATTCAATTAAATTGTAATTATCTTCAATTCTAGGTAGTTTTCAAGCGTACACCTATGTTTTTACCGAATTCTATATAAACAGGTACTGACTCATTGTACAAAAAATAGATTCATTCTTCTTAGATCAATCAATAAAATTCAGATTTTTGCTTGAGCTTGCGAGTACGTCTTTGAGAGAGAGAGAGGAGAGACAAAAAAAGGCCCGATACCTCTCAAGTATGTAACTTCTCTCTCCTCCTTTCTGATCTCTCTCTTTCCCTCCCTTCTTTCTCGTCTTTATCTCATTCTCTCTTCTCTCTTCTTTCTAGAATCTTTCTCTCTCCTCCCTTCTTTCTCGTCATTATATCTTTCTCTCCTCCCTTCTTTCTCATCTTTATATCTTTCTCTCTCTCCCCTCTCTCATCACTATCTCCATTCATTCTCCTCTCTTCTATCACAGTCAAAGAAGCCTAGCGATGACTGGATTTCTCTCTCTTCTTTTCTATCACAGTCGGTAAAGCCTAGTGCCAACTGATTTCTCTCTCCTCTTCTATCAATCGGTGAAGCCCACCATTGACTAGATTTCTCTCCTCTTTTGTCAGTTGGTGAAGCCTAGTGCCGACTGGATTTCTCTATTCTCTTTTGTCAGTCGGTGAAGCTTAACGATGACTGGTTTTCTCTCTTCTCTTCTGTTAGTCGGTGAAGCCTAGCACCGACTGGATTTATCTCTCTTCTCTTCTATCATAGTGGGTGAAGCCTAACGTTGACTAATTTTCTCTCTCCTCTTCTGTCAATCGATAAAGCCTAGTGTCGACTGATTTTTCTCTCCTCTTTTATCAACGGTGAAGCCTAACACCTACTGGCTTTCTCTCTACTCTTGTGTCAATCGGTAAAGCCTAACGCCAACTGGTTTTCTCTCTCTTCTTCTGCCACAATCGGTAAAGCTTAGTACCGACTAATTTTCTCTCTCCTCTTCTGTCAATCGATGAAGCTTAGTGTCGACTGAATTTCTCTCTCCCCTTTTGTCAGTCGGTGAAGCCTAGCGTTGACCGATTTTCTCTCTCTTCTTCTATCAATCGGTGAAGCCTAACGTCGACTGATTTTCTCTCTCCTCTTCTATCACAGTCGACGGGGTATAGCATCAACCGCGTCTCCTCGCTTTTCTCCTTTGTATAAAATAGTCAACAAAGCCTAGTGCCGACTGTGTTTTCTCTCTCTTCCTTCTAACATAGTAAAAAAGGCTTTGTCCTGACTGTGCTTACCTTCCCTCTCTCTTCTTTATCCTTTCGTCTTTCATATTCTTATCTTCCTTTCTTCTCCCTCCTTCTTTCTTTCCTTTCATCTGTTCTTATTCTCTGCTCATGGCCTTAATTCTGCAACTCCGTCGTTTGACTAAGAGGGATTGAGGTTAGCCTCACATGGTAGTCATGTTGTTTAGCCGTAATGTTGTTGTGTCAGGATTACTTGGCTCACTTTATTGCCACAACAGACTGACCATCGTGCCTAGCTAGTCGGTATTGGTAATGATGTCTAGTAGTAATTCTGTGATCCGTTCTTAGTTAGCGAGCCCGTTTTGCTACCATGTTAGGCCAATTACTCATCAGCTTAGGCACCGCTCTATCCTCTTGCTTAGTCGAATTATTCACTTGCCCGTCTTTCTTCTCTTCTTCTTTTTGAATGCGCATGCTTGTGTACATTCATCAAAGAGGAAAAGGGTGAGGTTTGACCCACCTGTCTTATAACCTTTACCATATATGTGTGTGATTATAGAAAATAAGAAGAATACAAACCAAGGGAGGCAATTCCGATCAACTTTTATTATTGGGGGGCTTTCTTCGTGATCTAAGAGGGTGCCCATGCGAGTCAGCCCGAGTAAGTCTCGAACCCACCTTTAAATTCCCTTCTCACCGGTTGGTAACACCTGCCCCCCTTCTCAAACGAGGTTCTCGAGACAGCAATCTCAAAAACAACCTGAGTCTTCCCTTGAAACCCGAGACGCACGCCGCCCAATCCTCAAAGGATCTGGAGGGCGAGATTGAGGCACCTAACCAACTGCTTCACCTTGTGAGAGATAGGTTCCTACCCGGTCCCTCACAGACAGAAGCTTGTGGGTCTCGACCTTCTACGGTCGAACCAGTTGAGGAAACTCGGGCTGACCCCCAAGTCACCCGGATGGCTAACCCTAAAGGTGCACACGCACCAACTTTGTAGGTTCCTCCCCAATCCCGACTCAGGCGGAGTCATGAACCAGCTCTTTCTTTTGTCACTCTTCCTTCACCAGGAAAGTACCTCGAGACCTTGTACTGAATGTTTTCCCTAAGAGTACCATCTTGAGTTAACCGCCCTAGGTCAGGCATGCACCCGAGCCTCACAAGGGAATCCGAGGCAATGGCCTGATGTTAGACAGGAGCCTACAGCCTCCAAGGCAACGACCCAGGTTGCCTTCTGTCCTTATTCTTTGCTCCAGCTGATCGACACAGCCCTCGCTTGCTCAACAAAAGAGGGGCAGTCTAAATCTCAAGCCCGATTCTGGGGTGGAGTCCACAACAGTCCCAAGGTTAAGCTGAAGAGAGGGCTGCAGATCCTGATTAGAGAAGCCTCTAAGGCGCTTGAGGTCACCACCCTTGGTGACCTCTTGCCTTATAATCCCTTTTTCCCTCTGCGGATTCTAGAGCCTGAGCAAGTCCAAGAATAATTCTCGACGATCACTGTCAAGAAGCCATGGTCACAAGACTGTCAAGAACCGGTCCTCACATGGTCGACGTACAAGGCTCTAGTCCAATCGGGGCATGCTGAGCCCCTGCAGACAGACTTGCCATGCAAGACTCGCCAACCCTGGTAGTCCACTACTACGTCTAGCTCTGACCCTCCAGAAGAAACGATCAGTGTCATGGTGATCAACGAGCCGGATGATGCCCAAGAAGAGCGGCTGAACAGGTTCGAGGTAATGATGCAGTCCATTCTCAAAAAGATGGAACGCCTAGAAGCTTTTAGGTCCCCTTCTTCTCACCATGAGACCAATTCTCTGTCTGGTGAAGAAGTAGTTCCTAGACAAACTCCCCCACCAGTCTCCCAAGACAGCTCTGCTTCCCGCATGGTTTCGCAAACTGATATAGATGCCATGGTGACCCACAGTCTAAAAAACAAGGTTTCGGGCATGCAAGAGGTGCAGCTCTACCAGAAGCCATGCCCTTCGTATATCGATCAAGTGTCATTTCCCCCAAACTACCAAAAGGGAAGCTCCCCCTGTTCAACGGTACTACATCCCCTCACCAGCATACTGCTCACTTCTAAGTGGCTTGTCTAGAGACGGCAACTGACGGGTGACTCCTCCTCCGTCAGTTCGTCGAGACTTTCGAAGGGCCAGCCTTCTAGTGGTATGCTCGACTTCCTCTAAACTCGGTGCACACCTGGCAGGAAATGGAGCTGTTGTTTTACCAATGCTTCTATGAAGTCAAAAGGAACGTGGAAACCATCGAGCTCCTCACTTTGACTCAAGACCCTGGTGAGCCAGTTGACAAGTTTATTGCTCGATGGAGAGAGCTGGCAACCTTTCATGCCACTCCCATGACTGAAAAAGAAGTTGTTCAGATCTGCATATGAAATATGTTTCATGAGATCGCCCTGCATGTCAAGGCCTCTAATCCACCCTCCATGTCAGAGCTCATCTCTAAAGCAGTTTGTATTGAGAGTCTATCCAAACATCATGGTGGATCTCGCCAGCAACCCTCTGGATCGAACTCCCACTCCAACATTCGGGGTAATCAGCAAAAAGTGGTGATTAGTGCGGCTGTCACCGTGACAGACACTAAGAATGCCGCCCCTCAAACCCTGAACCTGTCCAAGGCACAAACGTCTCAGGATGGGGGCAAGCAACAGTCCTATAATGGGGTCCCGCCTTCTAAAAATACTAATCAAAGTGACTACTAGGTGTCTTCTTTTGACAAGGAGTGGGTTCCTATACTGCTTCGACTATTACTAGAGATAAACATGATCCAGCTGTCGGAGGTCAATGCTGAAGATCAAGCTAGACAGGAGACAAATGAGAGGTATTATGCCTATCATAGGAAACTAGGCCACACCACTCAGGACTTCTATAAGCTCAAAGACACTATCAAAACCCTTATTAACAAGGGTCAGATAAAGCTCGAAGAGTTAAAGAAGGCATTCGGGGCAACTGAGGCTGCCCACATAGTGACAATCCAAGAGGGTGACGAAGCACCCGCTATCCTCTGTGCACAATTGTCCATAATGCTCGAGGAAGAACTCGCCATGCCCATGCTGATAAGGCAGCCCAAGTTCCTGCCTCCAGGAACTGAGAACCTCTGGTGCTCATATCACTTGATACGAGGCCATGACTTGAGCGAATGCACTAGCTGCCATGAGCTCTTGGTAAAGAAGATGCGGTAATGCCAGGAAGTTCATGGTAATCTAGAAGGACACCCTCAAGTCCCTCTTCCACTAGTGCAAGAAGAACTCCCGACACAAGCCCTAAGAAGCGCTGAGCTAGACCCTCTACAAACCCTCTTCGAGACGATGCTCTAACAAAGTCTCGTCACTCCCAAGCCCATCAAGCAGCGGAGGGGTCTTTCACCAAGTATGGGGCCACGAGCTGAAAGAATGCTCTGGGATTGAAGTTATAGTCACTCAAAAGGTACAGGAAGGCGACACCATTTGCGTTATTCTCCCAGAGCGCTTCCAAGCTGTCACTCTTGTCCAAGAGGAAACCACGCTACGGGTCCCTTATGAGCATACAGTGGGCTCTTCAGAGCCCTCGACTTCTCAACCCTGGGAAGTCTATCATGGATGAAGTATACTCAAGTCCTTGAAGTGTGAGGCAATCCACCAAGCTAGGACTACTCACTGGCCCGATAAGGTAGACTAAACACTTCCTCAGGGATCCAGAAGGAGACGAGCACCCAAGTCAGCCAGCCAAAGGAACCACATCCCGCAGCCACCAGTTGAGGAAGAATTCCTCAGGCCCCTTACTCCACTGCCAACCTTACAGGACTTCATCCCAGGCGCAACTCACCTTATCCCTTCGTTAAATCAGGCGGATGTCCCTGAGTCACTAGCAGCTCGGGATCCATCCAATGAGGGTGACAAAGCTAAAAGAATCCCCAAACAGTTAGAGCCGGGGCAAGACCTAAAATATCCCCTGCACACGTCCAATTTCGGCGACGACGTAAAAAGCTGCCTGAAACAGTCGTACTCTTCTTCTCCTCACTCCTCTTATATTTCTTCCACAGGTGAAGTTCAACAACGTCTAGACTTCGACGCTCTAAATAGAGAGCTCGGAGGCACCAGCCTCAGCAGGTCGCAGTGGAAGCACTTAAGAAAGATGATGGCCCAGGCGGTTGGATTCTTGATAGTCGTCGACGCCCTGTCAACCGAAGCCAAAATCGGGCCATCCTCAAGCTCCTCTTCCAAAGAGGCCTCCCACATGGTGCAGATCTTGAAAGTGCCATCCAGCACGGGGCAAATGAACCTGAGATCGGGGAAGAAGCTGCAGCCCACACCTCAAATGTTCAAGGTCCTTAAATTTCTTGATCCTTCACTTCTCCCTAATCCTCAACCTCAAACCTCTACATCCTTAATACAAATCCCTATTACTCCTCATCAACCCAGACCTCACCGGCTGAACAACAAAGTCAGCCAGAATCACAAACCAAAACTCAACCAAAGCCTATTCTTAAACCTACCCTACCACCTACACTAGTGACTGGATCAGGAACACGAAAGACTAATGAGGATAAAGTGAAATATGACGTAATTGGGCACTTGAAAAATCTTCTAGCCCTTCTAAGTATCTATGCCCTTTTGCTGTCTAGAGACTATTGTATGGCCCTGGTGCAAGCTCTTTCTAACCCAGAGGTGTACGAGACTGAAGTGGAACCTATTGAGATTGACCCAGCCATCCTGAGTGAGTGCATGGAAATCTCCTTTTTTGAAAATGACCTTCAGTTGGGAGGCAAATTTCACAATCACCCCCTCTTCGTGAATGGTAAATTACATGCTTGCTCTATCAACCGGATCATGCTGCATGGAGGGTCGGAAGTCAACTTGATCCCAAGAAGGATCCTCACCTGATTGGGATTATGATCTGACGACCTCACTCCTACCCACATCATCGTTCAAGGGCTCAACCAATCAAGAAAACAGCAGGCTAGGACAGTTCATCTTCACCTCAAGATCAGTGACCTCAAAAATTACGCTCAGTTTCATGTAATCGACACCGATACATCTTACAATGTCCTCCTCGGATGCCCTTGGCTTCACGATCAGGGATGATTCCTTCCACACTCCACCAATGCTTTAAGTACAGCCGATATGGGAGACAACAACGGTCTATACTGATAAGAGACCATTCCCTGTAGCCGAGACTCACTATGCTGACGCTAAGTACTATTTCACAGACCTTCCAACACCAAAAAAGTCAAAGGATGATGATCGGAAGCTTGTGAAAGAGACAGGACCCTCGTGTCATGATGCTGTTGCAGATCTGAGACGAATGATCACATACGGACATGCTCAGAGAAGAGGAAAGACAAGGCAAGATCCTCTCCTTGACTCATATCTACCCAAGTATACCTTGACACCTCTCCAAGGTCATGTTGTCATCCCCCAAAGACGAAGCTTCCTCCTCTACTTCTAATTCGACAGAACAAAATGGCCAGCTAGAAGCAACTCCTAAGACTAAGGAAGCCCTAAAGGAAGACCTTCCAACAACTAGGGTCACCTATACGCCTGACCAGCAAAAGTTTCTGCATGTCCCCATCGCTCTTTTAGAAGCAGAATTGGCCCACCAACCACCAAGGAAGGTACGCCAAATTCCATCCTCCTTGAACAAGGGGATCATTAGCGGCCAAGAGAATGTCTTACATCTCTCAATGGCTTTCGAAGAGGTACATGTGGACAAGAGTCAGCACTCCAGTTCTCAAGAACAAGACCTCATGGCAGAGCTGAGAAGTGAGGTTCGTAGCCTCCAGAATCAGTTGGAGATTATGTGCATTACTTCAAAGCACTTGAAGGAGTTTGTCCCTGAGACTAAAACTTATGACGAGCTAAAAAGCAATGCACTTAGAATCGAAGCCAAGGCTCCCCCAAATTAGAGCATTTACAGTGAATAGGCTCACCAAATCATGAGAACCATGAATTATGAGGCCTTGTCCAATCAAACACTAAGGGGTGAGGAAGCAACTTCTCCCCCATTCGAGGTTGTTGAAGCCACGACAAGCTGTCAGAAGATGAAGCAAGGAGTGGCCTATCCTTTTTCATCTCACATGGTGAAAGGACAAAGCAATAAAAAAGGAGAAGGAAGAACAAAAGACATGTCACACACAGAAAGAGAACAGAAATGTTCCATTCATAAATCAAGGGGGCATTACAAGCTTATTTTCTTTATAATAAGAAAAAATGAAAACAAAAAGATAAAGAAGACATTGTCAAAATCGATCAATTGCTTCATTGATCTTCCCCCTATATGTTGCAGCTAATACCTTCGCCCGCTCGATTTCGCCCTTCAACCCTACCACCAGCTTCACCTCATGCTCCATCAAGGCGGTCACTTCTCCCATTGAATACTCGAGGGCCAAAATGTTATCAATAAGCACCTTGTCCTTTGCTTCCTAAGCGGCAGTCTCTTCTCCAACTTGGCAAGCTTCTGCGTCAACTATAATATCTTCGCCCTCAGATCCATCACCTTGTAGTGGTGGGTGGTGACCTCCTCAGCAAAGTTCGATCTCTGAGAGACTGCAGTGTCCTTCTGTTGCAATTGAGCTTCTACTAGTTCACGGTAGCGCTTGAGTGAGGACTCCAAAGGAGGTAACTGTGAGCCCTCCAGCCGCTGCGTAGTTGCTTCTTAACGCAAGGCCTTTGTTCTCCACCCTTCTAGCTCATTTACGATGCCATCAAAGTAAGGGACGATCTCTAGTACTTCCCCAGCAAGGGTGACGTATCTCAACTGCTGGATTGCACCATTAAGTTCAGTAAGAAGCAGACCCTTTAGCCTATGCACTCCTAGACGAAGCATGTCCATCATTATACCGAAAAGCCCACTCAAGCTAAGCCTATGCAGTGCTGCTAAGGCCGCTGCAACGGGAAGAGTATCAATCTCCGAGGCAGAACCCGAAGGTATTATAGCCATGAGAATCGTCGGCTCCTCCTGAGGGACTATGACGCCCAAGCTCTCATCATTTGCAAGTGCGAAAGGGGCCCCAGTTTCAACCGGCTCAGCCCTCATAGCCTCTTCACCTGGCTTGTTAGCCTCACCATTAGCAGGCTCGGGCCCTCCAAGTCCATCCTCTTCTCCTCACCCTCATTTTCTGAAGCGATCGTAATATGCCCCAAAGCAGTTTCAGCCCTTTCAAGGCCAGTCCCTTTTCCCTCTCTTCTTGAACCTTCATCTCCTCCTCAGCAGATTCGACACCTTCTTCGCCCCTGTCTTCCACGGTGATCACTTTAGCCACGAGCTCCCCCATAAGACCTGCCTTCTCTGCAGCCAAGGGTGCTGCCTCTAAGCCGTCAAAATCTGACCTGTGGGGATATACTATCGCTGCATCCTTCATGGCTACATCACTTGAAACAACTTCTTATTGCTCGGGTGGCCCCTCGTCAGTCCTTGGGGCACTAGCCTTTTCTATGATCACAAGCTCTACTGGGGCTTTCCTTTCCTCGGTAAACATAGCAACCTCCAGAGCTTTAGAGGCCCTCTTGACCTTAGCTGCCTCATCAAGACCAGCCTCATCAGTCCCGTTCACCTCCATCGGGACTGGGGCCTCCCCTTCAGCAATGAACGTCACTTCCTGTTCCGAAGCAATTTTGATTGGGGAAGTAGGATCTAAGGCACCGGCTTGAGCCTTTGAAGGGCCAGAAGAAGGTTTAGGTGAAGGAGAAGGTGAATCCTCAAGAGCATAGGATGATACAGAAGAACTAAGAGACACGTATGACTCTGAAGAAGCAGCCCGCGAAAAGCCATCTTCCAGTTCTCAGACCACTTGATGTTTGGGACCCTTACGCTTCGAAGCTCGACGAGCATGTGCGCAAGGGACAGTCAGGGCAGCTTGCATCCTCTTCTTCCCCTTTGCTTAAAAGGGTGTAGCAATTTCAGTAGCACCCTTTCGAGAAGAGTCGGCAGCAAGTTTTCTATGAGGGTCGCTCCCTATCATCTCGTTCAAATCTTAGACCGGACAACCTTCATACCCTGCAACCTTGCGACCTCTTTCCATTTGAAAATAGCAGAGAGATTGTAAAAAATTCACTCTGACTTCTACTCCATGTCGAGAAACCCGGGCAGAGATCTATCCATGGCAATTTAGCAAGGCCGCCCAAGGGTGTGTCAGTCCCAAGGAAAGCCCAAGGTGAATACCTCCCCCAATGGAGGAGTCCTTACCATCTTCCTCTGCCTCGTCTCCTTGTTCCTGTGCGAATTCTCCCCTTTCCAGGGGTGGAAGATATCCCAATACCCCTTATTGGTAATTCACCACCAGAGTTCATGGGCTTCAGTTGCACGCACTCTTCTGCCAAAACATGGCAACACAAACTTATTGACCTCTGTGAACTCCAAGCACGTGGTCCAAGTTGTGCGAATGTGCCTCGAGAGCCAATTCTCCCAGTGGGTTCCCAACTTGTCCTTCTTCCAGTGAGTCACCTTGCTATGCCGCTTCTCAAAGAATACGGAGAATGGGCAGCCTTGATCGAGCCCGTGTTGCCGAGCAAATCTATGAGGCAAATACCCCTCGAGTTTCACACTGTGAATAATGTGATAGGGAAGAACTCCGACCCTGACACTCAACATATACATCAGCTCCTTATGAGTGGTAGGAGCACTGTCCAGGCTCTTGCCCTGCTCATCAACAAAGCACGATCTATGAGATTCCCTACTGGCAAGGCGGGCCTCCTCATGTGGAGATGGTCATTATAAAACAAATTATCATTATAAAACAAACTATGTGCATGGCCGGGAGTATGGAAGATTGCTTTCTGCCTGACAATCCTTAGCAGAAACAGGCACATCATTTCCTCCAATACTCCGGTTCGGAGGTAGGTTCTCGGGAAGTAGTCCCCAAGCTAGCCATAGACATAGTGGATGGGGAAATGAGTCTTGAAGTCCCTTGGGAAGCCTTCGGCATCCACTATGTCATTCCCTCTTTCATCGCCTTGATAGACTTTTTCCCTAGACACGGCTCCTAGAACATAGTAGATGCTGCAGAGGACTGGTTGTGCAAGCGCATATTCTCGCCCCCTCTCCATGTCATAGGCCACATCGAAAGTGCCTGGATGGATAGTGTCTGCTCCGCCAGGGAGAGCAAACTTGCACAAGAAAATTACTAGATAAGCGGCCAGGAAGATATGCCCATTCTCCTTCCGCTGCTCAAAAATTGGTGGGGCCCCCTTCTACCCTTTTCTCGGTGATGGACCAACTTCATCATCACAATCCCCATAGAAAAAGGCCACCCACTTAGTGAAGGAGACGCATCCCTTCTTGGTCTCAAACCAGAGCAGTTGGTAAATTCCAAACAGCTCCTGAAGCCCAGCTGGTGGGTCTTCCTTCCTGACCCGCTCATCTCAAAAAATGACCGACTTCAGGGGCACGAAATTGTCATAGATACTACCGACGAGCGGCAGCCCTCCAATGAAATATAGATCTAATAGAGATATCCCTGCTTCCCCATGACCGAGCAACCATGTGTTGCTAACATGGCTCTACATTTCCAAAAGCACCTTGACCGTGTTCGACCAACAGTCATAATAGCCCGTTGAGTACTGAATGGCGGCCAACAGGGAAGCACGCTTCATAATGTCCCTTTACCACCTCAGCACTTTCATGGTCCATGAAGAGTAACGCTTCAAATACTGGTGCTCTCCTTGCACCTGCAGCGCAGCAGAGGACCATTTCATGTTGGGGATTTTCACCATCCTCTTGCCTAGAGTTGGCAAGTCCCCATTGAGAGTACATTTTGGTGCAAGCAATGCAGGAGGCCTACTCCTTCTTCTACACTCACATTGATGTCGTTAACTTCTATGACCCCAAACCGAACAAAGGTGACACTTAAAGGCCACCTAGGTTCACATAAAGCCTCGGTGAGCAAGATTGGCTCACCTCTCACTAAGCCTTCACCGGTGAATTCATTGGTGCCGAGCTCCCCTGCTCTCGGGAGGTCCTTCACGTCTGGAATAGCACCCGAAGTCTGGGCCATTAGAGTAAAAGCTTTGCTACCAAAGGACGCCAAGGGATTGGGTAAACATGCACTCACAAGGGTATATCACTGATTGGTCACTTAAGGCGTAACGCCGGCAGGCTATCGCCATCTCGCAGCCAAGGGGAGGACTATCGTCGTCTGCCCACTGAGAAGGTGTCGTTGTGCGTAGAAGGCAGGACTATTGCCATCTCGTGACTAAGGAGCTATCATCGTCTGCCCATCGAGATGGTATTGTTGTGCACAGAAGGAAGGACTATCACCATCTTACGACTAAGGAGCTATCGCTTTCTGCCAAAGTAAAGCAGAAGCACCATGCAAAGACCCACACAAGGTGTGAGGTAATGCCGTCTGCATCTAACACCTATGCTCCAGCTGTTCGCACACACCACACATGTGAGCCCCACCACCCTTGATATCCGGGCACGCTGCCTGTCAAAGCGAGGTGAGATGACACCACACATGCAAGGGGCGACTGTTCCCGTCTCACACCTCTCCACCTTCTCCCGAATGTTGCAGATCTATGACGCCTCGGGTTCTCACCGGCGCTTCCTCTTCTCGCCGAGAACTCACTCCTGTTCACCAAAAACCCTTCCTCGCCTTCTACTCTTTACCGGAGTTGGCAGAAAACCACCGGAATCCCTAGAAAGCTTCCTTGAGACCTTGCGGGTTTCCCTTCTTCCTTCTTCACATCTCGCGACTCACCAAAATTTCACTGTGCTTCCGGTGAGCCCATTGTTGCTCCTCCTTCTTCTTTTCCGATAACCAGAAGACCGTCAAAGTCCCCTAGCCTCTCTACAACCTGCCACCAACCGCAGAGCTACCGGAAGCGTACTAGAACTTCAGCAAGATACCACTGCAACCCTTGCGATTTCGTCAGAAGTCCCAATGCACACTGGAAATAGCTTCAATGGGCTATCGTCGCGCTCTTCTTTAAGGAGCTATCATCGCCCGCCTCGTCAAGGAGCTATCGTCGCGTGCCTCATCAATGAGCTATCGTCGTGCGCTTCATCAAGAAGCTATCGTTACGCGCTTGTCAAGGAGTTAACGTTGTGTGCCTGACCAACTGGTTAACGCCGTGTGTTTCACTCAAGGTCTAATGCCGCGTGCACCACCCAAGACTTAGTGTCATGCGCATGCCATGACACTCCCATCCGGACCATCATCCGGCCTCCTCAAGAAGTTCATTCCCTACACCACAACCTCACTCCTTAGGGAGTCGAGCCCCCAATTATGACTCTATTCCCCCTGGAGTCACATTCTCCCCACACAATGGTCTGTGACTCTATTCCCTCTGGCTTGTCATTCTCAACAGAGTTATACGCATACCATTACCCATCATCCCCAAGGAGTCACAATTGCCCTCTTAATCCCTAGTGAAGTTTGATCTTCTTCTAAAGCTCCCAGTTCGTGTATGGCCTTAGTTATTTTTATCCCCAGGGAGTCATATCTCTATCCACAGGCCTATCCCCTATGGAGTTTCACCTACATGACGACCCGCACGATGGTCTGTGTTGCATGACCTTAAACTGCACAGTTTTGGTCCATGTGCATGACTCTAAACTACATGGTCCAAACTATATGACCATAAACTTTAGCGGAGGTCTAGTTGCGCAATCTTAAACTGCATGGTCCTAGTTCCATGACTTTAAACTGCATAACCACGGTCCAAGCTATATGACCTTAAACCATAGCACACGTTCTAGCTAAATGACGATAAACTGCTTTGCTCGGGTCCAAGAGGTATGACCTTAAAAATGCCCCACACATATGCACACGCCCTTTACGTGCATCTTCACTCACGCCTTCCCCAACCGACCCGTTAGTGTGCGTGTACCACTTTCAGTACTTCCCTAGCAAGTCCATTCACTTCATTATTACCATTCATAATTCCCAAGTGAGTTTTTCACCCACGCTCAAAAAACGGCGAACTATTCCACCATCCATACTCGCCATCAGCTAGTGGGTCATCTTTTATCTTTCATAGGCAGCCTCGTACCATCTCCTCAAAGTGAGTCAAAACCATCACCATACTCACTCTATGACCTCCATAGACTGCCATTCATCACCACTACGGTCCAGCTATATGACCTTAAACTATAGTGCACGTCCTGGCTGCAAGACGTTAAAAGGCTTCACACAGGTCTCGAAGGCATGACCTTAAACACACCTTCACAAAAAAAGGGCATGGTGTACACCTAGACAAGGGAATGCCATGCGTAAAAATGATGGGTGGGCATGGTCACGAAACCACGAGTAAAAGAGTTCCATGAATAAAAACCCGAGCACAGTGAAAACCCCAAAAGGGGGTCGTGAGCAAAAATGGATAAAAAGTGTGGACATGGCCGCAAGGTCATGGGTAAAAGAGCCCAAAAATAAAGGAGGTTGGTGAAAACCATCTCTATGGCGCCACTTTCCCATCCAGGCGAAAACCCGCAAAGGGCGCTTAGACCAATAAAAAACAGGTTCATGCAGCATCACGGTTTTAGCCGGCACCCAATCGCCAAACAGTCATAGTCCTGGCTAGCAGGTCCACACAAAATCCTCAGCCGCCAATATCCAATCACAATCACAACACAAAATGGCTCACCCGGAAGTGAGAGCCTCATAAGATCTCCCACACTTCACCTCCAAAAACAAAGAGAGTCCTTGAAGGTGAGGACAACGATCGAAAGATCACTTCAAAATGCTAAAAGGCCATCATGGAGACAAAAAACCGACAAACCCAGGGCCCAACCTGCCAGAGACTTCAAGGTGATGCCTTACCAAAAACCTTCCTTAGCAGACAGGCTCAGATCTTCGGGACAGGTCAAAAGCCGACTGGACCCGACAAGATGGCGGCCACGAGGTTGCCTCGCCAAAATTCCCCCTAGCCGACAGGCTCAGATCTTAGGGACAGGTCAGAAGCCCCTGACTGGACTCCATTGGATGGGACCTACAAAGATACCCTAATCAATAAAAGCAAATCTGATGTAGCAGCAAACAATGCCGACCAAAGGTTCAAAGCACTTGGCCGCCAAATATGCCCGATTCTAACCAATGAGGTCCCTACAAAATCCTCAAGCTATCATAATCACAAATAGTCCCTTGAGGGTGAGGACTTTTACAAATTCCTCAAAACTCTCTTCTCCCCTTAAAGTCTCCACGGATGGATCTGTACATTGCATCCAAACGTCTGAGCATCCTTTCTAAATTTTGTCCCTCTCGCTTCTCTCAAAGAACAACATTCATCGGGGCAAGCTATTTGAAGACATTTTTCAGCACCTTGGTCCCCGATGTGGAATAAAGGGAGAAGCTTGTCAATAAAGCCTAACAAATAGTGGAAATTTCGACAGTCTCATAATGATCCCAGAACTGGTCAAGATCTTCATGAGGACTCTTAAAAGTCTCCTACCGAGTTTTGTCACTTTCTGACATGTCTAAGGCATGGCAGATTGAGAAACAGTTTCGGCAGAATTAACCTCTGACACCCAGAAAACGGACCCCATAACTTGAACTATATTTTCGGTGTGTCAAATTGCTGTGAGACTACCACCATTGAATCCAACATGGTTGAAAACCCCTAGGAGTCAAATTTCAGCTTAAACGGACATTCCATGAAGGCGTTATAGGCAAAGGAGCAAAACAGGAGGAGCCGCATGCTATTCCTGTGCGACCACCCTGCAACTCAACTCTATTAAAGGGTCAGTCACGAATAGTGACTTTCGATTCTTATATCTCACCCTTCTTGATTCGGATCATGCTCTAATTTTTTGAGCATATTCATCTCGTCAAGACGAGCGTTTCGATATGTGGCACGCCCCTCGACGATACCCGAGCGCGAAGAAAAGCTAGAGAGAAATTGATGATACGTGAAGAAAGTTAAAGGAAAATCAGCAACATCGCACCTCACTCGAGCGGCCAAATGACACCACTCGCAACCCCGATCAACGTGAATCCAGTTCCATCATGTGCGTAAGGTCTAGGGCTATCTCTAGTCTGAATGTCGGGCAAGATGAACGGTCGGATTCCGCACACGAAGCCGATGAAGTGATTGCAAATTCCAACATTGGAATTTCAGATTACGGCCAAAACTCCAAAGTTGTAAAATCCTTGTTTAGACACGAAATTGAACAGCGTTTGTTGCCACACTATCGTGACAGCATGCTCAGTGTGATACAGCAAAGAAATCACAAAAAAACATCATGGAACGAGCACACTATCGATCCGAAGTTTTAAGATACATCCAAATTTCAAGACACATGATCGTGCCCTAAAAACACGATTCATGGCTCGAAGTTGGTATCAAATCTATCGTTATGCCGAGTCCTTCAAGAAAACAATCATCTCTCGATCAACTAGGTGTCAAAACAACCCCCGATCATCCATGAAAAATCACGCACGTTCTAGGGCAGCACATGGACTGTTTTGAAATTCTACAAATTGTTAAGAAGGGGCAAATCTATCATTTTGCACCCTATTTTCTAATTTCTTTTAATTCAATTATATCTTAATTTCCAGTAATTAGGTTTAATTTTGATCAATCCACTCATGGTTGGACACAATTCTATATATACCGCATACTACCATTGTACGCAAACCCTTCGATCATTCACCAAGGAGAACTTTGCTTAATAAAATTTCTCTTTATTCCCATTCTTAGGTCACATTTGCATAGAGAGAGAAATGTGAGAAAAACTTTGGATCGGTACCCCTAGGCTCAAGCTAAATCTTCTCTCTCTCTCTCTCTCTCTCTCTCTCTCTCTCTCTCTCTCTCTTTTCTTCTTCTTCTTCTTCATCTGAGCTTCTCTCAAAGGCCATGCACGGCAGTGGCAGTGTCGTGCTTGCCTCTTTCCTTTTTCCCTTCCTGTGGTTTCACAGGTCGCACATGGCGATGGCAATGCCAGACGCGAGCTC
Source organism: Amborella trichopoda (assembly GCF_054954075.1). Taxonomy (NCBI): domain Eukaryota; kingdom Viridiplantae; phylum Streptophyta; class Magnoliopsida; order Amborellales; family Amborellaceae; genus Amborella; species Amborella trichopoda. The sequence continues at coordinate 33,642,077 of NC_142348.1, read as the reverse complement.
CTTTCTTCTTCCTTTTCATTGGTCTCTATCTCTCAGCATGGTTTGCAGATGGCGCTGCTCATTGCTGTTCGCAAATGTCTTCTCGACCCCTCAGTGAGGAGCATAGAAGGCGAAGCCCATTGCAGCCGACAGGGATCTCATCCTGTTGCGCGCTTATCGCAGACGATGATGCTTATCGCCGCCCGCGAAGGGCCACGTCAATTCCTATCGTCGTGTGCGAGCTCCTCTCTTAGGCCCTCTGCCTATCGCAGACAGGTATGTCTATCGCCACTCATAAAGGATCCTAATGATACTTATTTCTGTCTGCGAGCTTTCGTCGCGCACTCAGTGCCTATCATCGTCAGTGAGCTTTCTTTGTGCGCTCGGTGCCTATCGCCGTCTGCGAACCCCCTTCGCACGCTCGGTGCCTCTCGCCGTCCACGAGCTTTCTTCGTGCGCTCGGTGCCTATCGTCGTCCGCAAACTTTCTTCGTGCGCTCGATGCCTATCGTAATCCTTGAGCTTCCTCCATGCGCTCGGTGCCTATCGTCGTGCACAAGCTCCTCTCTACATCCCACGATCATTGTTGTGTACTATACAAGAAGTTATCGCCGCCCGCGGCGATGCCTAACGCCGCCTATAGTTCACTGATTGCCCCCTTTTGTCGTGAGCAGCAATGTCCAACACCGTCGGGACCTCCTCCCTTTTCCGTCTCGTGCCTTCTCCTCATTCTCTTCCCTTCTCACTTGGCTGGGGGTAGACTCGGTCTAGCGTTACCATAGCGGTTTTTTCTGCCAAGCAGTATTGTTGTCGTGCTGGTCCTGAGTACCATGCCCGTCTTGCTGTCACACTAGATTAGGACAGTCATGTCGACCTTGGTTTCGAGTAGTATTGCCATCGTGCCAGTCTGAGTTACCATGCTCGTCTTGCTACGATTCCGAGTGGGTCACTGCACTCGTCCAGCTATCATACAAGTCTCGTCCCCTTGTCGAGTCCCCTCTTTTTTTCATTGCCCTAACTTCTCACCTTCTCATTTATATGAAGGTGCATTGCCCTAAGACAAGGGTATGTCCTTCGGCCCACTTGTCTTGCAAATTAACTATAGTAGTGTTGTGCAGAAAATAAGGAGATTGCAGGTCAAGGGAGGCGATTTCGAACCAGTTGAAGTAGCTAGGGGGCTTTCCGTCGTTATCTAAGAGGGCACCCGCATGAGTCAGCCCAAGTAAGTCACGAACCCAGGTGAGGTTAGTCCCCACCTTACATCTAGAATTCACCTGCCCTTGTTATGTGAACAAGGTTCCCGAGAGAGCGATCTCAGGTCCTGGGTCTTCTGAACCCGAGACACGTGTCACCCGATCATCTAGATCAGAGGAGGCGAGATCGAGGTACCTAAGCAATCAATTCGAGAGACATTACCATGTCAGTAGCATGCTATATATCAATGTAATAAATATCACTATGTCATATCATCATGCTTATCAATTCAAGAGACATTATCATGTCAGTAGTATGCAATATATCAACATAATAAACATCACTATGTCATTTCATCGTGCTTATCAATTCAAGAGATATTACCTTGTCAGTAGCATGCTATATATCAATGTAATAAACATCATAATGTCAATTTCTCATTTTCAAGGATGAACATTGTCCCTCTTTAAATGCTTATCATTAAATTTAAAGATCATTTAAACCAGCAACCAATTTATTGATAGTCTAAACTCATAAAAGATAACTTTCATATTTGTAGTAACCCCAGATATTGGTATAAATTTTGTCAAACTATTTGAGTTTCCTGAATGAAATTTCGGTTTTGCGCAGCAAAACTTACAGGTGACCCCTACTTGAAACATGACTATTACGGAAAATAAAATCAATTTTAAATTTGACTCATTTATATAATATTTTAAAATGGCTTCATCTCTAGAGATCTTGAATACGGAAAATAAATTTTTAAAATTTAAAAATAATAATTATATTTTGAAAATTTTAATATAATAATATGTTAGTTTCAATGGTTTTTAGGTGGACCACCTATTTGCGTCCATCTTTAAGATGAATGCTATATACCTCAAGGACCACAAATGTAGAAATACGGTCCCTGCTGCATGAAACTATTTTTTATTTTTTAATTATACTCTCTATGCACTTGAAAAAATAATGTCTTCGGATTGAATAGAGGCCATCCAATATTTAGATGGTGAGATCTAATAGTTCAAAACTCAAATTACAATTTTTTTGAAAAATAATCATCTAGTAATTTTAAGTAATTCTTTAAATTTCAAATTGAAAAATCCTCCCAAGTACATCTTCTGATCGAGAGAGTAGTGTACACGCTCAAGTAAATCATCTTCTCAATGGCATGTTGAGCACTAGTATACAATAATGTCAATTCTCAAATTCTCAAACAAATCGATGGTTGGTATTTTGATAATCCCAAAATTTGGCAAACAATTTCTCTCTTTACTAAGTAGTTAATGATATGAGCATTGTTAACTTAGCCATAACCAAACTGGACGCTTTCTTCTCCAAATGCAACTTCTTCTTTCCATTTCGGAAAGGGTCTGGGGTCCTCTTGATGGTAGCACCCCACACCCTAGTCACCATGTCGTGGTTTTCAGTCCCATTGACACCAACCCACTAACAACTTCAAAAAACTAGTTTCTAATTATTTGAAAAAAATAGTAGAGGCATGTCGTCTACCCCAATGAAATACCCATGAAAAAAAAAAGGCTTTCTAAATGTAAAGAAATCGTACGTACCCACTAGGCAGAAGCACTGACTATTGAATTAGAAAATCAAAAAAGAAATCTACCATTAGAGACTTATTATTGAATAGTTTATATGTGTAGATATTCCAATTCATAATCATGAACATGTGTCTTTTAATGTATATTTTGAAATTAAATCAAACAATGTATGTAAATTATTAATCATTCAAGGGTATTTTGATAAATTTGTCAATGAAAATTAAACAAAATTAAAGAAGGCAGTCACTAACTAATAGTTGGGCAAGTTTGGAAGTCAAATAAAAAGAAATTGTTATCCAATAAAATTACAGTTTTTCAAATACCAAGCCTTTTTTTCTTTTCTTATAAAACCATTTGGGTGTTGAAATCCATTTTCTCTCTACGATTTTCTCCCTCAACCAGAAGGGAATTTATAAGTAGAGGAGGCGCAAGCTCAATGAAAACTCTACTAATATCTTCCTCAACAAGAAGGGGATTTACAAGTAGAAGCTATGTGTTTAACTCTGAAAGTTGTAGGGAGAGAAGAGGCAGACATTGAAGAAAATAGTGAACAAAATTGGGTTTCATGGAGAGAGATTGGTTTTATTGGGTTTTCCATAGATGGAAGAATCAACATTTTACTTAATCTCGGTTCAAGCCACAATGCTCACTACAATTGTAAAAATGGAAGCTCAAACCACCCCCATAAACTCTTCTAAATATGGTCCACTGGAGTTGAAGAGAGCTCTGAAATTCTAGAAAACTGAAAACCTAGAAATTCACCCAATTAGGTATGCCATTAGAACTTTAATAAGATATTTGAAGCCCTACAATCTTTCTATCAAAGATCCGCCATGCAGAGAGAGCTCTGAGGCAGCAACTCTCTTGCAAAGAAATTCGATAATGTGGTCTACGACAAAAATCTCATACTGAAAAACTGCAAAATGCCAGCCATGGATGGCTTTATCGAAGCTCAAAACAATCTTTTTACAATGCTTTGATTATAAAATTGTGAAGCCCTCAGGCTTCGAGTCTTCTCAAGACTTTTCCCTAGAAACCCCCTAAGATATCGAGACACAAGATACTTGGAAACCCTAGCTTGTTCCTCGAATTCATGTGGTAGGTCAGAATGCAATATTTTTTACGCCATTATAAAGAGAGAAAGAGGAGCTCTCAAGACACTGGTTCTAGAGAGAGAAAGGGGTGCTCTTGAGGCACTGGTTCCAGAGAGAGAAAGAGGAGCTCTCGAGACACTGGTTCTAGAGAGAGAAAGAGGAGCTCAATGACTGGTTTTGCAGAGAGAAAGAGGAGCTCTCTCACTAGCAGTAGTTCAGAGAGAGAGAGAGAGAGAGAGAATATATTTAGGGTTGAATTAGAGGAAGAGAGTAGATTTGGAGTTTCTGAGGTTTCACAGTGTGGGTTGTTAGGTCACAGGGTGGGGTTTGCATGGGGTGAGAGAGCCGTATTTTCATAAATAAAAAAATTCAAGTTTAACTTAAATTTTTTTTTTTTACGATAACTTTTGCCTTGATTCTGTAATATTTTTTATTTCAATCTAAAAATTTAGTAAAAACTTGTGGTTGTTCAAATGGTTCAAAACTACTTTCACAAGATTTTTGGACTGCAATCTAAAAATATTGCAATTTTGGGTACATCCAAACTAGCACTAAATTATTACGAGATCTATTAAGGCAATTGGATAAAGACCTTGATAATGATGAAATGATCTTATATAACATTACAATAATTACTTTTCAAATTTCATTGCAACTACTCAAGGATAACCCAAATTGCCTTTTTTCAATTTTGGAAATGCTGAAGGCATAATGGTAATGAGAGGCATAGGAACCATTACTTGTTCAAGGTTAGTAATATTTTAAACATGTATTACATATGAAAATACCCTGTTCACATATCTTAACACAAAATATTTAATAATACTTTTGTCATTTGGCATGCTAATATTAATATATATATATATATATATATATATATATATATATATATATATATATATATATATATATATATATATATATATATATATATTTCTCATTTGGCTCAATGAGGGTGGCATGAGGTAATACCCATTGTGTAACTTGTAGTTCTTTCTCAGAGAAAAAAGATACACTTTTGACTCTAAAGGAAACAATACATTTCCTTTAACTAACTGGAAAAGTCCCGAGCAGTTAAAAAAATGTTTAAAAAATAAACACAATACAAAAAATCTAATAAAATACGAAAAATATATTTAAAGCATGATTAAACAAAGCACATCCAAATGAAGTTGAAAATTAATAAAACAAATTGATTTTAAAGGATCAATTTGTGGCTATAGTTATGTTTTAAAAATTTTCAAAAAAGATGGGAAATGTAAAATTAAGTATTACTGGCCAAAATAATTTTTAATCTTTGCTAAAATGATGAAAAATTTCTATTACCTCCTAACAAGGGTTTTTTTTCATTTTGAAATCTAAAACCTCCAAAACTAGAAGAGATTGAGTGTGGGCTTAGGTTTTAACACAGATACAAGAACACAACAATGTCATAGACTCAATGTTAAAAGAAAATAAAAAGTAAGAACAACAATTGTAAGGAAATCAAGAAGTTAGGGGAGAAAAGATTTTATGCTCTTACAAAAGTAAACTATCCAATTATTCCATTGAGCAAAATCCAAACTAGAACAAATTTAAAACCCAATACTTTAGAGATATAACCTCTTCGAAACATAGACCAACCACAATAAAAATATTTCCCAATTTCACTCTCTATGTACTTGAAAAAAAATAAAAATAAAAATCAAGATTGAACAGAGACCATCCAATATTTGGAGGGTAAGATCCGAGTTTTAATAAACTCAAAATTCACATTTTCTTCCTTTTTAAATAATCATCCAATAATTCTTAGGTGGTTCCCATAATAGATTGAAAGAAAATCTCCTAAGCAGGTCTTCTAACTGAGGAAGTAGGTATACACTATACTCATGTGCAAGCACAATATACACGTGAGAGAGGGAGAGCATCGCATTCTTGTTCCTCCTCAATTATCTAAGGAAAATGGACTGATAGGGCTGCAATCCTATCAAAATAAGTAAAGCCTCGCCTCATAATTCATCAAAAATTGCAATTCAAGTATTGAATTTTTTTAAAATCGACCATCTTGGTTTGAATCTAACAACTGTTAAAAAACTTAGGATTTCAAGCTCTAAAAATAGTGTATATTGCAATGAATTACCTAGACCGTCCATTTCGCCCTAAGAACCTATTTTTTGAGTTTCAAATTTTATTGTCTGTGTTGAAAATTGATTTTCGAGCCATAATAGAGATTTTTTTGCCAAAAGTGATTTTTGGACGAGGATTTGAGGTGAGGCTTTATTTTGTATTGATAAAAAGCCTAGACCCATAAAACTTCATCCAAGGATGAGGTTTCTAAAAGGCCTAGGTTTTATAAAAACAAAATAACGCCTCACCTTAAATTTTCATCATTTAAGTACTTTTGATGATATAAATCTCTACGATGGTTCTAAAATCAATTTCCAACATCGACAATAAAATTTTAAAACTAAAAAAATGATACAGATCTTGCGAATCTATAAACACTTATTTTTAAAGCAAAATGGATGGTATTGATAATTCATTACAATATACACTATTTTAAAGCTTGAAATCTTTTTTTTTTTTTTACAACCATAATGTTCAGATCGAGATGATCAATCTAAAGGTTGGCTTGCAATTTTTGACATGTTGTGATGTGAGGATTTATACTTATTTTGACAAGGCGACAGCCCTATCAAACCATTTTCCATATCTAGAAGGATAATGCACTCCGCAATTTGACAAATGTGTTCCTTAAAACTCAATCCACCCGTCGACAACTTCCCAGTCCACTTCACTCCACTGTAAACAAGCAGATCAACTTCCCCTTAAATCAGTGAAGTATTCACTGACCACATCTCTCTCTATCGCGTCCACACTTTTTCATTACTTTGTGTTTTGGACTAAAATGCACAGTAGTATGTTCATTACGGTCATTACCGACTTTAGTTTATAGTTTTTGTTTTTGGGAAAAATTCATATAGAACTTTAATTACTACTACTATTTCATGATAGACCTTTCTTTCATTTTTGTTTCTTCATAAGAAAACTCTAAAGATTTTACTTCATCTCTCATATTTTTGATCATAAGAATTAATCTCAAAAAATCTTTTTATACCATTTCAACTCAAAAATTTTGTTAACCAATCTTTTTTCCTTTTCACTTGTTAATTTTTTTTTTTTTTTTTTTCTTGTGATTAATTTTTATGATCAAAAGTGAGATAAGAGATGAGGGGTATGAAAATAGAAAGAAAGTTAATCGTGAAATAATATAAGAATTAGGGTTTTATATGGAATTTTTCCTTTGTTTGTTGGGTTGATCATGAAAGATAATTAACATTCCACCTTTGCTTTATATGCATCCCACACTTAAATTTATGCAAGTAAATCACTCTCCTTTCTTTTCCCCATTCTGGTTTATTGCCTTCTCTCAAAAACTTAATATTTGAGCATTATTTACCTTGTAACTCTCTCTCTCTCTCTCTCAATTTGTAAAATGGAACGTTTTGGGTGTATCGGTTTCATTTTTACAGTTGCACTCTGAGATGATTGGGATTGTTTTTTATTTGTGTGTGTTTTTGATGCAGGAGGTTTTCTGGTATTTTTGCATGAAAGGGTAGGATGAGATATTGAAAATATTGAGCGTATGAAGAGCATTACGATGGCTAGTTTGCCTGATGCACTGATATCTCCTCGCGAATTGAGTCATAAAGTTTGGGAAGATGCGTCCTTCATTAACTGGAAAAGAGAGATGCTCACGTGCCTTTGCGCTGCCATGATACTATTGACGGTGAGATTTTAAGTTGCACAGATTTCTTTTTGATATGACTCTCATTTTTTAATTGAATATCTTCCGTGATTTTTATTGACATTGTTATTATTTCTTCTGTTTTTGAATTTAGTAGAAGAGGGACTTTAGATGGATATGTTTGTGCTACTAGTTTATTATCCTTTACCATTGTTGCTTGCGAAAAGGTCTTTTTCATGTTAGTTTATTCTTAAGGTGTTTACTTTTTTGATACACAATGTCCCTAGGGCTTAAATTTGATTTAGAACACCCTACGCGTGTTGTTCGGAGCACAAGTAGTTCTACCTGTGACAGTCATTGTGAAACTGTCTTATTTATATTAAACTTTGTCAATGTCATATTTTTTATCACTTTATAAGCATGGTTATGGTTTTGGTCATGTTAGTTTGCTGATTTTAACTTAGTATTCCCAATTAAAATGTCAATTGCAAGTTATTAAATGTGATTATTATATTTGAGGAGCCATTAGAGATATGATTTCAATCTCGTTCACTTCACCTGCTTATAGAAAGGGAAAGAAAACTGATAACATGTGTTATGCAGTACTATGTGATCATTATCCAATATTACGACTTAAATTATTGACTAATTTTGTAGATATCCAACTAAATTCCCATTGATCGTAATCTGAAATTTTCTTGTCAAAAAAAGAATCATAAACCCGAACATGATCATTGGTTTCCTGAACTATTGCAAGGTTCAACTTTGACTGCATTAGAACATTATAAGGCATACTCATAAATTTTAATATATATATATATATATATATATGGAAAAAACTGAGATTAGTCCACTACCTCATATGACCATATGAGCCCAATAGCCCAGATTGAATCTGAACAGATCTGATGATCACAGATGTCTTTTAATGTTTGAATTTTATTTACTTTTTTACAAATCCAAATCAACTTGAAATTTTAAGTGAGTATTTCTCTCATCAAGGCGCACGTAATAAAAATATAAAAAAAATTATTCGTGAAAAATAAAATGACCAAAATACCCCTCAAAACCTTTTGGAGGTATTTTGGTCAATTTATTACATGTAAAATATTTTTTTGATATTTTTCGAAAATTCATCTATTTTTGATAAACACGTTCCTAAAATTTCAAGTGATTTGAATTTATAGAAAAATAAAATAAAATTCAAACACTATCGAACATCCGTGATTGTCAGATCGGCCCATATTCAATCTGGGTCGTTGGGCTCATATGTTCATATGAGCTAGTGGGTTAATCCCAACTTTTTCCTATATTTATATATATATATATATATATATGAAAAGTTCTTCCCAATGCCTATAGGTGAAAATGAATAGTGATTTTGCCTACCGTCATCACCGTCCAAAGTTAATAGCACAGTCACGATTGTTTGGTAGTGTTTCATTTTCATTTTTTTCTACAAATTGAAATAATCTGAAATTTAGAACGTGTGTACATCTTAGTGAGGTGCACCTAATAAAAATATAAAAAAAAATAATTAGCCAAAAATATGACCAAAATACATCTGAAACATTTTGGGGGTATTTTGATCAATTATTTTCATGTAAAATATTTTTTTATTATTTTTTCGTAAATTTACCTATGTTTTATGAACATACGCTCCAAATTTCAGGTTATTCCAATTTGTAGAAGAAAAATGAAAAATGAAATACTACCACATCGTGGGATGAACTTTGGATGGTGATGCGGGTAGGCGAAATCACTGTTCATTTTTGGCAATAGGCGATAGGCGACAATGAACAGTGATTTCGCCTATCCTCATCACCGTTCAAAGTTTATTGTACGGTAACAATTGTGCACTTTTTCTTATCACAAACTATGTGAATGTAATAAAATGTGCCTGGAATATCTGAAAATATGCTAAATAGACTTTGTTTTTCTTTTAGAAGTGAATAACATGTTGTGTTCTTTGCTGATAGTATTCTTTGAACATGCTCTGCTCTCTGTTGCATATGATCCATCAAAATGGGCAGGAAGCATCTCATTTTCCTTATCATGTTGATTCTTTATTTTTCGTGCTCCTCAAATGTATTTTATGAGATGAAAATCATCATTATACTATATCTGCTTGTTTTAGTTTAGTTATTCTTGATTAGATAATCTGGCTAGTGTTGAAAGGAAAAAGATAACACAAAGACAGTGAAGGATTTACGAGAATATTATTCCTAAATCTCCAAAATGAATTATGTTAGTCAACCTGCCATACATACAATGGTCACATTAACAAAACTAACCCTAATATTATTTCATTGGTATCATATGGATCCCTTGCTTTTGTACCCCATTAACAAAACCCGATCTACCCCTTCATGGACCGTTACCATCTTTCTATATTTTGGTTCACACTTTTCGGTTTTGTTCATAACCGATCCATTAGTTTTAAAACCTGCCTGAAATATGGGGAAACTCCAGAATTAACCTTACATCTTGGCTGGTTAATCATCACAAGACCCGTTTTGATCTCTTTTTCTTGATCTCTGTCATAAATTGGCTTTCCTCTACCATCTTTTTGTTCTTGGTGCTTCCTTAGGCACATCCAATTTGTCTGCAATTGTTGCTTTGGTGGAAACCAATAGATACTCTTCCCATAAGTCCTACAGCTAGAAAAACCTTTCATATAGAGATTTCTTCATTCCCATAGGGACCCAGGAACTAGCATGATATTTTTCCATGACATAATTAGAAAGGGACCTTGTACTTGAAATCTCTCCACCTTTTCATGATCTTGTTCTTGGGGACTTGAGGGAGAAACTGCAAGACCCATGTTGCATTGAATATTCCATTCTTTCAAAGTAGTATCCTACCTTTTGCTTAGAGTTATCTCCTTTGCTTGGAATTACAATGGGAACTTGCTTCAAGGATTAGTCCATCAGTCCCACATCTTGAAACAAAAATAAAAATGCATATTTTCTTGTGGGTCTGCCACTGCTATCGCCCACCAAAATGACATGCCTTTCTTCCGCATTTTGCATTCGTTGAGAGTGCCTGTATCTTTGTTTATGGGTAATTCGGTCTCTTGTAAATATGTGTCTATGTATGAGGGGAGTTAATCTGGCATATGTGTATGAGAAAGCAAGTATGATCTTTCTAATTATATGGCTAAACTTGTGATGGATCATCTGATATTGATATCTTTAGAAGAGTGTTTGGTTAGTGAAGTTTTAATTTTCAATCGCTTTCTCTTTGATCGATGAAATAGCCATATTTGAGAAATTCATACTCCTCTCTATGCCCTCGTCTCAGGTTCTGGATGCTTGATCAGATTCCTATTGGGATATAAGATTCTTATCCCAATAAGTGATAAAACTCTCGTTTGGATCAACTTTTAAGATCGTGGCTTAGCCTTTCTGAACTATCGATGAATGTGCACGAAAGAGGAAAAGATGTTGCATCATCTTCTCCTCTTTCGTTCATCTGTCGACTTGGTTATTTTTCCTGTATTTGTTTATTCATGGGTGATGTGCTGACTAGGGTGGCAATCCTCATGTCATTCTTGTCATCTAGCCATTTCAGAAGAATGGTAAGCTTATTGAGAAAATGTTCTTGTTTTCCACACAGCGATAGAGGGAGGGAAGGAAGAAGAGAGGTGCGTTCCTCTCTTTTTCTCCAAAATGCAATTAATGCTAGGGCAGTCATCACTTCTTTCTAATAGCTGTCAGTACCGTGGCATTAGACCTAACGGCCATACTAGCTACTAGAGGAATGTGGTATACACCAAGGCCGCTAGACCTGGGATTGTTGTTCATTGGAGTAGACCACTAGAGGTTAAGCTTAAGCATAACTTTGATTTATAATCAATCCTGGTCCTTCTGGAGTGGCTTAGGTGGTTAGGCACAGTGAAGGTCATGTATTGGGGGGTAATCTTGGCGCTCTCGGTCACTGCAATTTGATGATGGTGGAAGTGAGGGCTTTTGTTGTCAGTCTTACAACATTTCATGTGACTATTGGTTGTAGAGTGCAATGTGTAGAATGTCAGCAAATGGGCTAGCATGTCTCGATGGTGCCTTGGAGGTTACTAGTTGTATTTAAGGAAGTCGTGTGAGTAGTTAAAGAGCTTACTTCCATATGTGCTTAGGAAGGCCAATGAACTCATGGATGCTTAAAAGTAAGGAGGGTACTAAACACTTTTTTGTTTTTTTTCCTTTTATTTTTGTGTGTGTTTTGGTGCGGCTGTTTGTTTTTCCTTTTTTGGGTGGGGGGTGATCATATTTCGTTGGTGCCTCTTTCCCACAATCTTGACCTATGTCTATTGTAGTTGCCTTCTGAATGCTCTTTAGAAATTTTCTCTGTTGCTTTTTTTCTTTGTAGCATGTTAATGTTATTGCTTTAGATATATAAATATTATTGATGTGGAAAATAATTATTTAAGTATGTACGAGTCATGGAACGTGAAATGAACGTCTTTGTAGAACCTAAAAAGTGAAACTGGAAATTCTACCATAATATGAAGAAGTTTTTCCTTATCCATAAAAAGAACCAATAATATGAAAGTGTTTTCGAGTATAACGATTTCTGCAGTATTTTATGTCTAAGAGACAAATTCTAGGAAATAATTTGTTGAGGCCAACTTAGAAACCATTGATTTAGCTCTAATGGATAGCCTGTTTAGTTGTTTAGTGGGAACTTTCATAGGGAACCCTAATTCCCCGTCTTTTTTCATGGTAGACCGCCCTTCTTTTTTTCTTTCAAGCGACATAAGAAAACCCCTAAAGATTTCACCGTACCCACTCATCTCTTATCTCTCTTGTTCATTCACTTTTGACCATAAAAGTTAGTCTCAACAAATCATTTTATACCATCTCAACCTAAAAACCTTTTTAACCATATTTTCCCTTTTCAACCCCATTATGTCTCCCACTCTCAATTCACCACGTTTCAAAAATCTTTTGTTATTATATTTTTTTCCTTTTCAGCCCCTCAATGCATTATATCTCCCACTCTCTCAATTCACCACGTTGAGGGCTCTCGCTCTCTCGCTCGTATTGGTCTCTCTCCTCTCCTCTTATATGTTAATCTCTCTCTAAATTCTGGAGCCATTCCTTTCTCTCTCTAAATCTCTCTTTCTCTAATGACAATGTACCATATGATATCTCTTTAATGGCCATGTACTATGCAATTTCTCTCTAATGGCTATGTGATTTCTCTTTCTAACTTTTTATCTCTCATCCCTATCTCTCTTTCTCCAACTTGATTTTGTTATTTGGTCTTATAAATATATTGTGTATATATTAGATACCATACTAAGTGCATTCTTGTATGAGTTCTTTCCCCCCTCCCTCTCTCTCTCTCTAAAATAGTATTTTTGCTTTTACTAATCTTGAAGGAATTTATGCACGTTACCCATTAAGTGTATGATAAAATTGGGGATTGGGGTTAAAGATGGAAATGTTGGTTAAAGAGGAGTGAAACACACGAGTAGAGAGAGAAGTTGGGTTTAGAGCAAAACAGATTTAAGAGTTTTGGGGTTAGCCATTAGAGAGAGAGAGATTCAAAGAGAGACCTGCTGTAAAATTTAGAGAGAGAGGCTAACTGTGAGAGGGAGAGAGGCGAGCATACTCTAAGCGTTGCCACCATGGCAACTGGAGAGAGAGAGAGAGACCTTGCCATAGTAGAGAGAGAGGGAGAGAGAGAGAGAGAGCTCACAGTGGTGAAATGAAAAAAAGGGAAAAGAGACGCGAGAGATAGGGTTGAAAAAGGAGAAAACATGGTTAAAAAGGTTTTTGGATTGAGATGGTATAAAATGATTTATTGGGGTTAACTTTTTATTGTCATAAGTGAATGAACAAGGGAGATAAGAGATGAGGGGGTACGGTGAAATCCTTAGGGACAATGGTTTAAAAAACGGATCGGTGACCCGGATCGGGCTTCCAAAAAACCGATCCGGATCGGCGAATCAGCGATCCGGATCGAGAATCGGGTGAATCGGTCATAATAAAGCTTAAAAAAAATTCGAAAAAATTATTAAAATTCATTATAAATATTGTTTTTTAGGAATTCAATAAAAAATAAGGGTACTCTATTAAGAATTTTCATGTTTTTGAATGAATATGCGAATATTGATATGTTCTTTCCCTGCATGAACCGCCATTCAGCATTTAATTTACAGCATTTCGTGCTCATCCCTACACTGTTGCTATTGGGACTCGATATGTGAATAATATGGCTGGGATAGGGTGGCCTCAGAATCATCATCTCTCTCATTTCTCTTTGAATAATATGGATTAAAAAAAAAAAAAAAACAAATTTTCAAAAAAATCGATCATGGATTAAAAAAAAAATCACAAATTTTTAAAAAATTCTATCATGGATTACAAAAAAAAAATCACAAATTTTCAAAAACTTCAATCATGGATTACATAAAATTCGATCATGAATTACATAAAATTCGATCATGGATTACATAAAATTCGATCATGGATTACATAAAATTCGATCATGGATTACAAAACAAAACAAACAAAAAAAAACAAAATATTCAATCGTGGATTACAAAAAAAGAAAAAAACAGTTCGATCATGGATTACAAAAAATTCAATCATGGATTACAAAAAACTCTATCATGGGTTACAAAAAAAGCAAAAAACAAAAAATTCAATCATGGATTACAAAAAAAAAAAAACAAACATTTCGATCATGGATTACAAAAAAAAAAACAAACATTTCGATCATGTATTACAAAACATTCGATCATGGATTACAAAAAATTCTATCATGGGTTACAAAAAAAAAAAACAAAAAACAAAAAAATCGATCATGGATTACAAGAAAAGAAAACAAACATTTCGATCATGGATTACAAAAAATTCTATTATGGGTTACAAAAAACCAAAAAATTCGATCATGGATTACAAAAAAACAAAAACAATTCGATCATGGATTACAAAAAAATCGATCAAGTATTACAAAAAAATCTATCATGGATTACAACAAAAAAAAAAAAAAAAAAAAAAAAAAAAAAAAAAAAAAATTCCTTACGGACTCGCCGATTCACTGTTCGAACTCGCCAATTCCGTACAGTGAATCGGCGATTCACTGTACAGAATCGTCCGGTTCTCTCTAGAACCGGACGATTTCCGATTTTTTAGACGATCCGGTCCCCTTTCACGATTTCCGAGTCGAACCGGGCGAGTCCGGTTCGACTCGGCGTTTTTTAAAACGCCGCTTAGGAGTTTTTTTTATGCCACTTGAAAGAAAAACGGGAGGGGGGTCTACCATGAATGAAATGGAGAATTGGTGTTCCGTAAGAAATTTTCCTCTTACATGTTAATCTCTCTCTAAATTCTGGAGCCATTCCTTTCTCTCTCTAAATCTCTCTTTCTCTAATGACCATGTACCATATGATATCTCTTTAATGGCCATGTACTATGCAATTTCTCTTTAATGGCTATGTGATTTCTCTTTCTAACCATTTATCTCTCATCCCTATCACTCTTTCTCCAACTTGATTTTGTTATTTGGTCTTATAAATATATTGTGTATATATTAGATACCATACTAAATGCATTCTTGTATGAGTTCTCCCCCCCCTCTCTCTCTCTCTAAAATAGTCTCTATTTTTGAGGTGCATCAGCATCCTATTGGCTTTAGGTGAAAATTTTATGGCATGTTGCTGCACTCTAACCTTGAGGCCAAACTTTGAAAGCTCTGGTTACGCATTCGTCTTTTGAATCTCATGTGAATCTTTTCAAATTGAAGCACACACCCTCTCTATCCTCTGTTTTTCAGCCATTTTTCATACATTTAATCAACTCTTAGAAACAAATGGCCCAATAGTTGGATGCTGCTCCATTATGCTCATTTCCTTCCCAGCTTGTTGGAGAAACTTTCTTGAACTTATCTCACATGTTATCGATTATTGCTATCTGTCTTCGTTTTAAGGCCCTTAGCTTGTCTCTTTCAGTTGTGTGTACTAAACTGTGACCATTTTATGACTTTCTCATGGGTCATCTTTCATGATTTTCCATATGAACGTATAGGTTGTGAGCTATCATGAAGATCATGTATTACAGTCTTCTCTTCCTACCTCCCATGAATCTCATCCTTTTCCCCTTGCCTTGGTTTGTCATCTATTCTCCCCCAATTAAGTGTCACCTTGTTGAGCATGGCTTGCATGCCTTCTAAAAGCCACTCTCTAAACTGTCTGAGATCCATCCAGGATCTTTTCTCAATTCTTTTGTAACTGGCCTGATGCTGCCTTAACTCTCTTCTTCACCTTTCATACTTAAAAATGTTTGAATCCATATTCTTCCTCATACCCTGCTTAACCAAATTCACTGCACTAGAATCCTAGTCCTCCTTCCACTTCTGTTGTATCTTTCCACTGTCAAAAGACTGAAAACCACCCTATGAAACTTTATTGGACAACAAAGGTGACTGGGTATAGTTTCATATTTATTACATATGCCATATAGGATGATCTGTTGGTTAACCTTAAGTTTTATAGTGCAATGGTAGTTTTGATATTTATTTCAAAATGGTTATCTTGCTATTGTCCTTGGCACGTTCTCTTTTGCTACTTACGCCTTTTGGGGATTTTATAACTTTTTCCTGAGTTCCACTCCTTATAGATTTGCTTGATGTCCTTTTTTTCTCTTTCAAGGTTCTTGTCCTAGGGATGAGTTAATGCCATTTTTAATACAATGTAGGATAGTTGCATACTCAACACATTTATAATACAGAGGTTAATGGTAACTGGCTGTAAAATGCAGAGAAGCTGTTAAGCTTGTTGACTGAGCAAAATTATGGTGGTTTTGCCTGGCATCTTTTGTTCCCTATTTTTTCTTGTCCAAATATGTGTTTATGGAATTGTGATGATCGGATTACTAATGAGCATCTATTTCAAATCTCAGTTATGTTCTAAGATTGTGACATGCTTAGTCTCATCTCGTCTCTGTGAAGGAAGCAGGTATCATATACTGAATCATGGTCATAATTCAGTTGCTTGCGATATATTCTTACTTATAAACATTGCATTTGATTTGGTCCTTTCAGCTTTTATCTATATTGTTATATTTGTGTTGAATGATTGGTCATGATTAATATATTAGCATATTTTACGTTCATTGTGATAAAGTTTAGTTTCATATCTATCTTTATCACTTTTTGGTAAATCAATTATCTGGAGTATGTTGTTATGCTAATATTAATTTAATGTTCTAAAAATTATATTATCTTGGAACATAAGGTTATCTAATCCAGCAGGTGCTTGTTTATGCAGATATTCATGGAAGACTATTTTTTTACATCATGGTTGATCAATGGCTTCTCATATGCCGACATCCAGGTATTGTAATGTAAATACATTCTTCTTGTAAAAATTTCATTATGAGTCAATGTTGAGGGGAAAAACATGGTCTCATCTTACATTGAGGGAGACTTCATGTTCTCCGTACCGTTGCCGTTGGTATTCTACAGTGAGCCGCTTTGGTTATTACAACTGGGAATGTACTTTACCTCGATGTTACTAGGCCATCATTCGGGCATCTTCTCCATTTCTCTTCTACTTAAAAAGCTTAAGGATTATTTAATGGGTGTAGTTTGTACAAGGTTGAGGCCCTAAAGCACAAAGTACGGTGCACTTTCAAATAGTGTCGAAAGATGTCATTTCATTACCAAAAAACTGTCATGGCCTAAAAATTTATGTCATCTCCCCTTATAATATTTAAAGCTTAAAAAATAGTGGTAGATCAAGCAAATCTATGAACACTTGAAAATCTTGAAAATTGGCGATCTAGACAATGCATTACAAGATGCACTATTAGCAAGCCTTGAAGTCCTTTTTTTTACATCCATATATCTCAAGGTCGGGATGATTAGATTTGAGGCTTCTTCTAGTGAATTTTTGACGTGCGTCTTAGTTTGATTGCTTAGGGCCTCGACTATATATGAATCTTTTCCTTATTTAATTTGATGTAGTGTCAGAGTCATATTGAGGGGATTTGGGAATAGTTAAGCTTGTGGAGTAGAATTTAATCTATTATATTAAAGCTAGAACAACGATAAAGTTCTCCACCCAGATGATTTTATGCTGCACGAACGTCACGTGTAATAAGGTTGAAGCTGGTTTTGCAAAAATTTCATCCTACCTCCAGAATCAGGTAGTTACTTTCTTTGGCAGACCTTTTCTGTAGTTAACGGATCATTATCATCGTTCACTTTTTTACTGCCTGATTAGAAATTTTTCTTAATTTAGGACTTAAATGAGTAAGTTGTTTAATTTCCATTAAACTTACACTTGGAAAAGTTCATTACAATCTTAGATGTCAGTTTTAAGTTTCTTGAAAACTGGTGAGACCTTTAGAGTTACATGAACTGTAGCATTTTCTTTTGACCTAAGATCTGCCTTGATGTTTTTCTTTTCTCATACTCTCAGTAAGATAGTGGGGGCAGAAACTATGCTCTGGGCATGTCATTGCCAAAAACAACTAAAAATAAGGTCTTTAATGACATGTCAGTGGTGTTATCTCTGAACTTGTAGTTAGAACAATCATCATCATTATCAAAGCTTTTTTCCAACTATTTGGGGTCGGCTACTCAAATCCTGGTCAGTCATTCTACTCTATCAAAGGCCATACCCTCATTGAGGTAATAAGTCCCAATATCTAGCTAACCCTTGCTCGTTTTTAATTGTACCGGGGTTCCGGTATATCACGTCTCTTACGGGAAACGCTCAGCATAAACAAATAATGTCGATTCAGGATTCATGGAAAGTTTTGGTAAAAGTTTACATTGGTTGACTAGTTAACACAACCCACCTCCTATATTAGGGCTTAAGACGGGTAAAGAGAAAGTTTAAGGTCCTCACTCTTCTTAGACCACTTGTAGCTAGAACATATGATTGAAAATGTTATTATATGGATCTTAAATTCAATTGATGTGTCTACTGCTTCAAATCTGACCTCATCACTTTGAAAAGAAAAAAATGAGTGCTAAAGGGAAGACATTTTTTTTTTTTGAAAGGTTAACATTTGAATAGCATTAGAGAAGTTGGGGTAAAAATTGTGGTAGTCCGAGAGAGCCCTCTAGGCGGGTCTCTCAGTACAAAAATGGTTAGTAGACCCTATACAAAATGTAGGCTTATAAACCTGCCCAATTACAAAGGATTTACAGTAAGTTCACAAAATTAATAAGGGCTTATAAAGATGCCCGAATACAATGGGATGTTGTATGTAGTGTGTTTTCTGTGGTCCTGATCAAAAAAGGAGAACCAGGCGCTATCTTCTCCTGGCTTCTAGCCCCATTTTTTGCCAGAAGATCGGCGAACTCGTTGCATGTCCTCCATATATGCTTCCATGAGACGTGCGTATCCCTGTAGATGTAGGCAATTTCATCAAAGATCGAAGCTAGGTACCATGGGGGTGGTGTCGTCCCAGTTGCCCAGGCTAAAATGTTATGTGCGTGTCCTTCCACTAACAGGTTTAAGCCTCAGGAGTGATTGAAGCTTTTGAGTCCTATCAGCAGGGACATAGCTTCAGCATATTGAGAATCTCTATGGCCTAGATATTCAGAGTAGGTAAAGAGGATGTTGCGATGGTGGTCTCTAAAGATGCCACCAGCTCCTGTAGGGCGGGGGTTCCTCAGGGAACAACCATCGAAGTTGAGCTTGATTGTGCCTTCTGGAGGTGGCAGCTAATTGTTTGGTCTTTGCACCTTTCGTGGATTGTGGTAGAGTATGTTTTCCCATTGGCTGAGAAAAGTATTCGTTGGAAGGCCTAAGAACACCCTGTGGTTGGGCTCAGAATGTTACTAGAGTAGTGACCTTGTGGAATAGGGTTCGTACCTGGAGCTTGTATCCTTGGAATATTCTGGTATTCCTTTCTACCCAGATCACCCATACGGACGCCGCAATGGCTGCCTTCCATAAGACACTTCCGGCCTTCTGCCAAAGTGACGCTTGTTCCATGATAATTAGGGCCTTGACCATCGGTGGAGTAACCCACTGGAGACGAAACAGCTGTAACAATTGACTCCCAAGGTTGTAGGCTACCTCGCAGTGGATGAAGAGATGCGAATTCGATTCCCTCTCTTCTGAAACTGGTCCACTGTGAGTGCACATTGCGAACAAGCAATCCAGTTGGAAGTCTGAACTTTGGGAAGGGCTATTGTGGACCAGACCATGGAAAGGACAGAGGTAGGATTTAGGGGGTAAGTGGTAAAACGAGGCCACTGTGAATGCACCACAGGGGGTTAGCATCCAAACCATGGAGTCCCTTCCTTCAGAAGAGATGGTGGAATGTAAAACTGCAGAGAGTGACTGAAAAACGCTAGTTTCCTTGTCTGAGAGGTTTCTTCTGAATGAGGGGTTGCAGACTCTTCAACCTCCTAATTGTACCATTTCATCTGCAATGGTAGTCTTTGTTTGAGGCAAGAGAGTAAAGGGAGGGAAAGAGTTCCCTAAGGGGGGGGTGTCCTAGACAGATATTTGACTAGAACCTCACTCGTGTTCCTTCTCTAGGCTAGAATCGTGTGAATTTTTTGAAATGTGAGAGAGAGGAGGCGAAGACTTCTACACTCCTAAAGCTCTACTATGCTGCCTCCTCTCAAGCATTCGGACTTCTTCAAAAATCCTATATTTGCTACATATTACTTGAGCCCAGAGGGAGTCTGTTTGCGTGGCTAGGTGCTACCACCATTTCTCAAGGAGGGCTAGGTTATGTTTTTTGAGGGTCCTGATCCCTAACCCTCCCAGATGTTTGGGTAAGCAGATCTTATCCTACGGTATTAGGTGGTATTTGGTTCTCTCGACCTGTCTTAACTGGAGGAAATTCCTCATTAATTGTTCTAGGCGGTAGGCCACCGAAGTTGGCATGTGGAAGAGAGACATGAGGTAGATAGGAGCATTTGGAGAGGTTGCTTTTATCAAAGCGATACGACCAGCCAGGAAAGGTATCTCCCTTTCCACCTTGCCAGACGCCTGTCCATCTTATCAATCATGTGGGACCACTGTCTCTTTTTTGCTTTCCCCAACCCCAAGGAGAAGCCTAGGTAAGTAAGTTATGGGAAGTTCCTCTATTATACATTCTCGATTAGGGATTAACGATCTGATTTCTGCATTCGTGAGTGCTACTCCTATCATCTTTGACTTTTCCATGTTAACTTTGAAGCCTGTGACCACTTGGAAGCATTTGAGATAAATTCTCAGGTTCTCAATTTCTTCTGAGGAGGCATCAAAGAACACCAAAGTGCCATATGTATATTGCAGGTGGGATACTATTGGGCCTTGGTGGCTGCTCTTGAATCTTGTGGTACAAACGAGATATAGAGCGACTGAAGACTTCTGGTGCAATGGCAAACAAGAAAGGGGAGAGTGGATCCCCTTGGCGCAGTGCCCTCGAGGAGGGGAAAAAACCTTTAGGGGTTCCATTGATGAGAATTGAGAAATGAGAATGAGAGTAACAACCTCTCATCCATTTTCTCCATTGATCCCCGAACCCCATTCTAGCCATTGATTCTTCCGGGATCGACTAATCAACATGATCATATGCTTTCTCCCAGTTTATCTTGAAGATAAGACTAGGCTTCTTGGACAAGTGCCTTGAGTGGATGCACTTGTGTGCTACTAAGGCTCCATCTAGGATTTGCCTATCTTTGATGAAAGTCGTCTGTGACGGTGAGATGATTGAAGAAAGAACATGTTATAGCCTTGAGTCCAGAACCTTGGCCAGAATTTTGTATGAGGAATTGAGGAGGCTAATTGGATGAAAATCTTTTAGTTCATGTGCCCCTTCAACCTTGGGGACTAAGGCTATGAAAGTAGCGTTCATGGCTTTGTGGAGGATTCCCCTGTGGAAGAATTCATCAAAAAAACTTAAGAAGTCTTGACAGAAAGTTTCCTATAAAGTTTTAAACAGTACTTTGGGGAGCCCATCTGGACCGGGGGCTTTGTCTTTGGTTAATTCATCGATTGCCTTTATGATTTCTTCTTCCGAGAAAGGTCACTCTCTCTCTCTCTCTTACTGTCTCTATCTCTCTCCTAGAAAGAGTGGTTTATCAAAAAAAAGAAGAGAAATACCTATGTGCTTCCTCTCTAAAAAGAAAATCCTCTCTCTCTCTCTCTCTCTCTCTCTCTCTCCTAAAAACAAAAACAAATAAAATTGCATGTGTGTGTATGTTTGTATTTAATATTTTATTTTCAGGCATTATTTATTTATTATGTTTCAATCATTTTCTAACTTCTTTATAACATAGTTACTTGTGTGGTTGTGAAAAATGTATGTGATAGTTCCCATTTTGTATAATATCCTCTTTAAAAATTTGGGTCAAACAAATGGGCCGAACATAATTTTTGAAGATTGTTTCATTATATTACTATACAACCGTTGCCTGAAATCACTTCCCATATATCTCTATCTTGAGTTTTGTTTTTATGTATCTGTCTCTTATTTCTTCACTCTAGTTTATTTTTGTAAATACTTGATATGGATAATAAATTAAAATATACCAATTTTCAAAGGGGTTGTCTAACTTACGTATTTAGATAGTGAATGGGAGGTCCCTAAGGATAGATGCTTATTCAAAGACACTATCCAGCTAGTAAATAGTTCACATAGCAAGACAACTTAGGAACATTGGAGGGAAAGGAGATGTTACTTGTAGTTTGAAAGTCAGTATTTATTCTCCTACAGGTGCACACGCACACACACATTTATATGAGAAGTAGAAGAAGAAGCTATCTTCCTTCGCCTTCATCATCATTGTCTCTTCTTTTTTCAAGGGACTACTTTTTCTGTCCTGAAGATTCTTGGGCATTTCACGCCTCTGAATCCTTCTCTTGGGATCACGGGGCTTATTGGTATTACAAATTATTTTTCTGCTCTATACCTTCTTGGTCCTCCCCTAGTTTGGTTGACATCTTGATGGCTCTCTTTTAAAATATGTTGAATGCCATTGTAGATCATTCTCACCTTACATGAATCTGTGTCCAGCGTGATGATGTATCACTTTTCTTGTGTGTTGATAAGGTTTTGGTTCTTTGGGAAGAACATTTGAAATTTCTTCTTATATTCTTCCCTCACTTATTGTTGTGTTCTATTCAAATTATTTTGTTAATGTTACTCTCTGTAGACCCCACCACTTTTTCATGGACTATCGTTTTTTTGCCCTACATTTTGCTTTGGCTGAATCTGCTTCATCTATATTCAATATAAATCACTGGCTAATGGGACTGCTGCATGGTGTTTGTTGGTAGCAGTTGCAGCTACAAATTTCTTTGTTAGCTAGTTGAGTCTTAGTTGCTCTTCAACTTGCAGGTTGCAGTGAAAATCAATGGCCTGGAAGGAAGCAATGAGATCAACAGGCATGCTGATATCACCATGGAAGCCATCCCGTATGAAACAGGGAAGTGGTATGAATCTGATGAAAATGTGGACCTACAGGCTTCTGAAGTAGCCTGTCTGGAATTATGTCCATCCAACAAGAATATTGGATTTCATGGATATAAGCTCGTTGGAAAGCTGGAGAACCCAAAGCTATGGACTGCAGAGCATGTGAAGAGATTTAGTTTGTTAATTTGTTTCTTAGTTGACTTTGGTAATTTAGGTTTTCTGTCATCTCTGAAAATAGACTCTAATTGATGAAATTGATGTAGTTTTTCCTAATGTCACTGTTTGTATTGATTGAAATCCATTGTTCTTTGACTAAAAAGCTTGTGCTGAAGAGTACTCTTCTTATATCTGCTAATTTAATGTTATTTTATTACCATTAGTATGGGGATTTTAATTATCATAGTGCGTTTTGGAAGTCACGGCAAAGTATGACTGCTATTGGATATATTAACTAATTGACTTGCTATGTCTATATCCTACTTCTACCATATGGTGGTGGAATCGGAAGAAGGCACGCAATAAAGAATTTTGGGATTAAGTTTGGCCTCTTTTTCTTTTGGATTATCCACATGGCTATACTGTGCAGCTGTTCTTATGAATATTTTTCCTATTGCTGCTTCTTTGTTGTTGAATTCTTTCCGTAGATTTTTGTGTACCTTGACATTAAAGTGAAAACTAAGCTTTGCTAGGGTTATTATATAATAGCATGAACTTTGCTGTTGTCAAGGTAATGAATTTGGTAATCTGATGCATAGTTTCTGGGATCAGGAGCGCGGGCAGGTCACTGATTAGAAGTAGGACCCGATCTAGCGATGCTTGAAGTTTTTTGCATGAGGGATCAAGATGATCTAGTTTCCAATATGAAGGTAGTGCGATTTAAATTTTTCCAGGATTGAATAATACAGTATATGAGATCGCTGTCCGTCGCTTTGAATCGAGGCTCCCAAAGATCTCTTAGCTAGCGTACTTTAGTTCATGAACGCAGTATATTTAATTTTGCCTGAATTAAAAAACCAAAGTATATTAAATACAATAATCATGTCTTTAAAATACACTTTTGACTTTTTATTATCCTTGGAGTGTGTTTCATATATAAGAAGTGAAACTAAAAATCCAATGTGAGACTCAAATCTCAGTCCTCAGGCACTAATGAAGCTCTAGTGTCCTCAACCTTGTTTTCCCTCTGTTTGGGTTCTTTCACTTACATGCCATTGGGTGGCATTATCAACAAGAGGGTAAAGGTATCTCTCTTTCGCTCTCTCTGTGGTCCTTTATTTTGTTAATGCTAAAAATAAAATTTCCTTGCACTGTCACTTTTGGTGATTTCTCTGAAACTAAAAGTGCTGGGCTATGCCATACTCTTTGCAGTCACAATGCTATTGGCCTCTCTCTCTCTCTCTCTCTCTCTCTCTCTCTCCATGTGTTGAAGATCTGTCAAGTAATCCACGATCCCTTTGTATATTAATCTCGAAGTGTGCTGATGAACCTTGCTCCCAATGTAGAAGAAACTCAATTCTAAGTTGGTGGAGGCTCGATTTCAGTTACTCATAGACTCATGATTTGGATAAGGGGGATCTAGATCCCATCAACTGGGTATCTAGATCTCTAATTTTGAGGATCGAGATCCCTGAATTCACAAAATGCCTAGAATTGAGATCCCTTGTCTAGGAGTGCAGGATCGAGCTTCCGGAGCTGGAGCGACCACCTCCTTGGGAGATCCCGGAGACTATGATCTAATCAATGAAATATCTCCTTTAAAAGCTATTAAGACTTTCCTTGGTTTGCAATCCAACTGGCGTGTTGCTCTTATCATCTTCCCCTTCCCCAATCCCCTCCCCCCCAAAATCCATACATAGAACAACTCCTTGCTTCCTCTCCTATAAAGACTTGATTATGTAATCAGTCCCTCCATCCATTCAACACCACAATTTATGCATCAAATCATTCTGAAACCTTAAGAGACCTGCTCCTTAATAGAAAACCCAATATTTGTGGTTAGAAATGATAACATTCATGGCCAACTTGATTGAATTAGTAACACCACTTTCACCAAAGTCTACTTTGAAATGATTGAGGAGAGCGAATTAAATCCAACATCAGGGGAAAAATTTAAATAGTGCTTTTTGAGGATAACTATGATTGATTGTTCTACTCTATTTGGAGGCTGTTTTAGTCTCAATTGCCTTGATATTGGCTCTCTAGTGCTCTCTATCGTATTGGCACTGGTCACTT
Organism: Amborella trichopoda; assembly: GCF_054954075.1. NCBI lineage: Eukaryota > Viridiplantae > Streptophyta > Magnoliopsida > Amborellales > Amborellaceae > Amborella > Amborella trichopoda. Next base: position 33,616,910 of record NC_142348.1, on the reverse strand, counting down.
GTTCATTTACATTAGCTTTGCATGACTAGCGTCTCTTTGAGTGTGATTTGTGTCCAGCAATATGTTAAATTTTCATAGAAAATGTCGAAACAGCTTCTTCCCTTTTGTAATTCGATGTGTCAATCTAGAAAACTGCCATAAATTGTTCCCTGAGAACTAAGGGATTCTTCCCCAACACCTCATGTGTTTGAATAATATGATAATTGTGGTGATGTTATCTCTATTTACTGATGGATGTATTTAATGCTGTTCAAATCTATAAAGGCTTATAACAATTAAGGCATTGGCTGGTTGAACAGGTTTCAAAAAAGCCAATCCTCTCAAAAAAGTTCCTTATAGAATATTGAGAGCTCCCTAAAATTCTTGAGGGCCTCTGGCCAACTTTGCTTGTCAAACCTGTCACTGCACCCAATTTTGTATGAAAGCAGACCATGTTTTTAGTTCGTCGAACATTTGGCCAAGATCTTCAATTTTACTTGTAATCCAATCCTATCCCATCTAGAAATAGATACAGCCACTAAAAGAGATAATGGGGAGGTCTGAATGCTGTTTTTTTCTTGCCCACGTCGAGGTTAAATTGGCCTAGAGTCGCCCGTAGGCAAAAGGGAGGGTCGCTGTTTTAAGGTTAGATTGGAAGCTATCCTTCAAAAAATTTCCAATAATTTTTATACGTAAGAAGCTTTAGAATTGGTTTCTCTAAGGATTTTCTTTTTAAAAAATTGGGGTACGTCTTTGGAGCTTTCTTGATTTTTTTGTTTTCCATTGTCTGTATCTGAGGTAGTGGCTTGTAGTTCGGGATTGGTTATTCCACTCAAGATATAGAAGAATCATGTGCAACAATACTTGGAAGATAAGTTAACCTTCTTCAAAAAAAAAAAAAAAAAAAAGAAAAGAAAAAAAGATACTTGAAAGATGGAGGAAGAAAAAGCATGCATATTGTGTAGAAGGATTCTTTATGATGCAATAGAGTAAGGCTTCGATCAATAATCTGTTTGACATGTGAAGAAAAAGGGTGGATGGTGGGAATGTGGAAATCTTATTCATTCATCTTGGGCTCACGAGAGCAAATATTTACAAATCATAGTTAGAAGCATATTAAATGAATTTAATAAAATAATATAGAAAAGAGTAGAAGAACGCTACACAATGTTTCGAAACTTGATTCAGCTGAGGTACTCAAGTCTTGGCTGAGATGAGCAAATCGGTCGAGTTTGAGTGGACTCGGGCAAGTTATAGACACCCTTTACCATGTAAGAAACAAAAAAAAAGCGTAAAAAATTGCTTAAAAAATAATAAAAAATGGGAAAAAGTATTGAGTTACTAGAATTAATTAGAAGGCTGAAGAAGATATATAAAATATGGACTAATGAAAACCTTGATTTATGTTTTGAATATTTTTAAAAAATTAAAAAAAGGAAAAAAATATGAAAGATCTCAAACCATCCTAAAAACTATCAAAATCATTTCTAAGCAATATATTTGCATTTCTTGGTTCCACCATGGCCGTTCTCAAGCCAATCGTGCCGGTCCAAAGCCCAGATAAAGGAAGAAGGGCAGCCAACGTAAAACTTTGTCATATCTTTTTATGAATTCTAGACCTATGTTATATGCTCATGCTAGGGCGTCCCGTGTAAACGACGTGTCTTATAACCTAACTAAGGGTATGACTCTTGATAGAGTTGAATACTGAAATAGAATTTGTGTTGCCTACCCCAAAGAGTTGGGATAAAGCTCGGGTGATGATAATGATGTTATTTGTCGTTTCTAATTTTTTTTAGATTTTTAACGATTTTTAAAAAAAAATTTAGGGGACTGTTGTGGTGGGCAGTTGGATACCCAACCTGCCCAAAACTCACCTCACCACTAGAGCGAGGTCGAGTTATTCAGCCGAGTCGGAGTGGACTCGCCGAGTCGTGGAACACTGAGATTAAGTGTGTTATAATCACATACAAATATATACATGATACATAATAGTTCTTCTCAACACTCCCCCTCAAACTGGATAATGTGGATCCCGCATTAATCTTGGTTGCATTAGCTCCGGATTGGATATTGAACATGGAAAAATGCTTGCTAGGCGATGGTTGTAGAAGTCCATTTCCATATTATTGAAGGCCTTGCCTTGTTGCACTTGCACGTATGAGACATCAAGGCAGATTTAGATGTGCCAGTCCCTTATGAGGTGTTTGTCCTGCACAAATAGTAACAATGTATGGTAAATTTGTACAGGAAAGCAAATTTATTTGGGAAATAGCACTTCTTCTCAATGGGGGCATAAAAAAAGGAAAAACTGCTATCTCCAACTTGGATTTGTCCACCCTGTGCATATCACCCATCCATGTGGGCAGTAATTATCTGGATTACAACACTCCAGCTTTAGGTGTACAACAGTTGAAGTTTGGTTTTTCTCTGATTGTCTTTTATTACCTTCTGTTATTTGTCTTGGTCATGAAGTGTACTTCCTTGTTAACAATTGAATGGATTTACTTATATGTCTTCTGGCAGCCAAATTTATACACTTTAATCGTCATCCTTCGAGATGCATCAGAGCAGCTGGTCGACTGTGAATCATACCGAGAAGGCATAAGGGAAGTTTTTCTTGGTCCAAAACGGTTACTTCTGAATGGCTGTCCAATAGTGATACGAGGAGTCAACAAGCATGAGCATCATCCACGTGTGGGGAAAACAAATATTGAGTCATGCATGGTTAAGGTGATCTTTCATTGATCAGGTGCCTTCCAATGAGACTGGTTCCAATACATTTTTCTCTGCATATCTTGCCATTCGTTAGCATGTGAATTTGCATGTTCTCATGCCCTAAATTTCAGTTCACAAACTTCTCTTTCTCTCAACTCTAAAGCCATGAATGCATAAATAAGATTATATTCTTCTAGTAAAAATGCACATCTAAAAACCCAATTATTATTAGGAAGAACTAAAGTAACTCGGACAAACATGTTGCAGTGGCAACCGTACTAACCATTAGAATGGTGATATACAAATCTTCGATTCATCCCTTATTTCTCATGCTTTCATACGCATCTCATGTTCTCCAATTTAACCATCCTCTATTTTAACTTGTTTAAAGTGAAACACCCATAATTTACTTAAATTCATACTCTAAATAGGTAAAGCAATCGCAATAAAAAGAAATAACATATGAGGCATTACATATCAATATTTTAGCTCTCAGAATGTTATCTATTACAAATACCTTAAAGAGAGATTAGAATCAACAGCGATAGAGAGTTGAGGATTAACATTTAAAGTAAGGTGAAATTTATATGCCATAAGGGGAGAAGTCTGATGTATAGGGCTTGCCTGGGTGCCATTCCATTGTGAAACACCAGTAAGTTAAATTCATATCGTAAATAGGTAAACCCATCGCAATAAAAAGAAATCACAAATGAGGCATTTCATATAAATATTTCAGTTATCAGAATGTTATCTATCACAAAAGCCTTTAGAGATTAGAGTCAACAAACCATAGAGAGTAACAGATTAACATTTAAAGAAGTGAATGAAGTGCCTAGTACATTTCTGGAACTGCTTCCAGAGGATACAGAAAAAGAATAACAGATTATGCTTGTATTTTGCTTCTTATAGGGACATCTGATTGTGGCATACTTTGGTAGAACATTCATCGATTAGAGGTCAAATATGAACTATTATGTTTCAATGGAAGATGTTAACATGGTAAGATTGTAAATTAGAACAAAAAAGGTTACTTCTAGAGTTCTGTACTAAGGGAAAATACATAATAAGTCAATGGAATATGGAAATGGCATTATGGAGAGAGAATGGAACTCACCACTACAAGGGATGTCCTCAATGGTGGGTCTCACCATCCATCCGTCATTTCAATGGACAATAATGACCTAAATGATTATGATCTTGTTTGCAGTCCATTTAATTATGGTATCTTCTTGCTTTGGAATAAATACAAAGAGAAGGTGATTTCTTAACTCAATGTCATGCCCCGGAACAAGATCTTCCTCATGTGTCGCCTTGTCAAGCTCTTCAGTGCTGTAGCAGCTAACATTCATTTGCATTGGTGGAGATCTATCATAGCATGATGCAAAAAGACCAATACCATCACAGTCTCAAACTGCAGCCCATCTTACATCTACCAGACCAGCACATTCACCAGGAACAATATAAGGCACATGCATGTTTTCAACGTTTAGCTCGTATATACCAACCTGGGCATCTTCCTTTCTATCTGGATAACATTCAACTGGTCCCCTTCCATACCATTTTATTTGATCGAGAGACTTATCTATATGGAATTCTACACCAATACGAGGAAGAGTCGGAAGATCAGAATGTGGGTACACATTGTATTTAACGACCAGGTCTCCAGTCGCATAGATCAAGTATGTGACATCCGCCTTGAAAACAACCATACTATTATGGAATGCATTATTCTCAAATCTATCAGAATTGGGAACAAAGCTCTGATCTTTGGGGATAACTTTGTGGACTACTACAATTTCAGCAACATGGTTTGTAAGCTTCTGCATAGAACAACTTTCTGTACAAACTATTTAAGTTATCAAGAAAGAACTTCCATTTTGTTGCATAATCTTCCATTTTGTTGCATAACCGTCAGATCCTCCTCCTTTGTCATTATCAGTTGGAGTTCTCCAAAAGTATCGAAGCATAATAGGCTTGCATATCAAAGCCACATTTGCAACCTGGAAGTTTTCAAATATTAAAATTCTGATAATTGTCAACCAACTAATATTTGAGTAAAAGACAGGACAAGTGATGACTATCATGAAAGTAGTTTAGACATCAGAAGCATATAAATCGGGAGAGGAGAAGAAAGAAAACCAACACATGGAAAATATAGCGCACTTTAAACAACATTTTTGCAGCTGGATATTGTATTACACAATCAGCATTTCACCTAAAAATGACGCAGATGAATTATACTGGGAATCATAATAATAATATATTGTCATTTAGTTTTTCTTCCTCTCTTGAGGGCAGGGCATTACAGTGTTATATATAGGCTCAACTAGAACTCTTAGCTTAGACCCTACATAACCTGGTTAGAATTATCCTATAATCAAGTAACAATAGAAACATAAAGAAATATCTGCTCCCCAGCACTGGCCCTATTGAAAAAGATTAAATAAACTACTTTAGGATAATGCTCACTACCAAAATCAACCCAACTAACAAGATCAAGAATAGAAAGTTCGTCTTCCAAGAAGTCAAAAAGCTTCAGATCTACTGCCCAAGTGACAAATCCACAGATTGCTGTGTCCTTGGACTGAATAGATGAAAAAACATCCCTGGTGTTATCTGTTATCTATGAAATGCGTATGTACTTTGAAATCCATTCTGTGTTTTAAGATCATATATTCATATGAGGAGCAAACGACTACACAAGATTGAGACAAAATGAATTTGATGGAACAGGGCTTCATCATCCTCTAACGTATTATACCTGCCACATATTACAAACCCTTGTGGCTCCTTTTGGTCGATCAACAACTAAATAGGAACACTCAAGAAATATAGTAAGATACAAAACAGTGTTACAAGTAGTCAAACACAATAAATTACAATGACTTCCATATTTGTTAGGCCTCCCCTTCAAACTGATGTGGGGAAACCAGAAGCATCAGTTTGTTGACCAGGAGTTGATGCTGTGTCCATGCCATGGACTTTGGTTAGCAAATCTGCCAACAAATTGCGATGACAAAGGCTAAGAGACTTCCAGCAGAGAGCCTAACCTGATTGGCTAATAATCAGAGTTGACGGGAGGCATTATAGATTTTCAAAAGAAAAATTCTTGCAGGTGATGCTGCCTCAATAGAGACTAGCGAGACTATGATACAAGTTATGTATAGCCTTACATATATATCATCTCCAGATGCACTTCAGAAAACAAATGTTACGTGTGGAAAAACCTTATGCAAACAATTGCCTTCCAGCTATCAAGGGGTCCTGTCCTCCAATTAATTTTAACCAGCCATTCATTCAGGTTGCTAATTGTGATTGCCCCATCACGTTGTTCAATAAGCAATTGAGGACTTTCAGGCAATTCAATCACCTGGAAAAACAGGTCTACACATCAAGAGGGAACTCTCTGGAAAGCATTTAGAAAGAAATCAGACATACAATATAGGTAAGACAATAAATAAAGATGCTTGAGAAGAAAACATACAGAAGGAATATGTGCTCCTTTAACTGGTCTAGAAGAGAGCACGTGCCCCGCTTCACCCAATGTGTGGGCTGGGTAAGTTTAGCAGTCATTGTCAGATATATGTGTGCTGCAGGGGATGATTCCCATAAAGAATACCAGGGTGATGATTTTAGTTCAATTTCGTGACTGTCCAGGGTTTTAGTAGAGGGACAGAGCACCCCAGAACCCAAACATTTTCCATCTCCAACTAGAAGCCAACTGAACTCTATGTTGTCGGTGGTTTCAAAGTATTGTGAGTTAAATATCTGCAATATAAGACATTTATAATGCCAGTGCAACAGCTTGTCATGAGAAGAATATAGCATATCAACTGATTAAAGTATACCTTGAATTTATCTTCAACGAATGTGAACTTGATTGGCTGGTAGACATATTTTACCTCTGACAAAAAGAGGAAAACAATGAATGGAAATATCCATATCCCAAGGGTACGACTATCGGATAGTTCCAATTGCCTAAGGTTCTATTATGATATCTTTCAGAGGTTGATTATCTGCATGTTACCATTTAATGCTGGATGTGGAATACGATCTGGCCAAGTAAGACCATTTAAACAAAAGTTAAGGTCATTAGGGATATCTCCAAAGTCACCGCCATATGCCCGGTGCTTAGTTCCATCTGCACCCTCCTTCAGTAAAACCTGTATAAATATGCAGATTTAAATATCGAGATGCCATGTTAATTTATAAAAAACAATGAAACAGAGAGGAACGATGAAACAAAGAAGAAGGTGACACAGAACAATGACAAAGTAAATGCGCCAGTGATGATTTCGGATCATTGCCAGCATATAACCAGATCAAACTAAACATTCTTACAGATGCAAGCCAACTTAGGGCCAACTTGTAGGAATTACAGGTTTTTTTGTTAAAGTGACATGCACTGAATTTGCTTCAAGTAAGTGCACAAGTGAATAGAGATTGAGGTATTGAATCATCTCATAAGCAGGGATGGCCTATACTTCCTGATGCGTAGTTTGGCAACATACAGTATTATTTCCGAGAAATGTTCGTATAATTAAATCCAGCACTTTCAAAGTTTTCATCTATCATAAAAAAAAAATGCTATTCAATATATGCCCATTAAGAAGAAAAATAGATACCACACAATCAACTAAGCTTAAGCAAATATGTTCACCTGATCAACCCAGTCCCAGATAAACCCTCCTTGCAGCCCTTCTGTACTGTCAATGGCTTCCCAATATTCATGAATGTTTCCAGTACTATTACCCATTGCATGTGAATACCTACGACATTTCCAAAAGAGAAACCATTGGTGAGATTTGCATCAGGAATGCACATCTCGCTGTAAGCATATCAAAACCTTCAGAAAATTTTAAAAAACAAATGCCATACTCGCCCAGAATTAAAGGTCTGGTTTCAGTTGGATCCTTAGCAATTTTCACAATGTCCCAAACGCATATACATAGGGCACACGATGTCAGTGGATGAAGTTCTAGATCTTCCCCCTTCATAATGTAAGAGCCGGGAGGGATCCCTTCCCCGCACCCACCCTATAAATGACACATCAGCAGATATGATAATGAAGAACAAGGGTTAGCAAAAAATTGATAGTCCTAAAAGCCAAGATTTTGTTACCCAATGATGCAGAATGATTAGGACCATATCCAGATTCATTTCCTAGAGACCAAGAAGTAGGATGCATGCAAGATTTTTATTCAATATTGGCTTCGTCTATCATGTACACACCGAATAAGTCACACAACTCGTACCAACGTGGATGTTAGGGGCAAGGGCTGTTTTTAACAGCATTAACATTATATTGCTTCATCAAAACTAAGTCCTGAAAAATCATCAAAACAAGAAGATTATGTTAGTATGTAAATCATTGGTTAATGGCACTGCATAATTGCAAAAGTTGAATAAGGATATCTAATAGCAACCTCGAACAAACCCCTACTCGTTTACGATATGGAGGCCATATTACCCATTGATGTTGAAATACTTTCCCTCCCAGTGCTCGCTCATAAAGACTTAGATCTAAAACAAAAGGCCAAGCACGAGTAGCCTTCCTCAATACTGTAGATGAGAGACGACTACAGGCAGTGCAAAATATTTTGGCCTACCATCGTAGGATTGAGAGTGCATATCAAAGGAAGGTCGTTTTCGATAATTCAGAGTGGAAGACATGGTACCCAAGACGATTATCTACTCACGCAAATCCACCACTGTTGGGTAAAATTCAAACCCAATTAGGAGGGATGCTTCATGGTGACCCAAGTGCATGCAGGCAATTTTTACAAGATCAAGAAATATGATGATCCCACTAATGCAATGTATCTCAAAATATACTAGCATAACAGACTTTAAAAAAAAATAAAAAAGATAAATAAAAGTGGACGTGATGACAACCTAAAAAAGGCAATACGAGTTAAAAAAAAAAAAAAATGAATGTGGTGAGACCCTAAAAGTAACACCACAGGTAAAAAAAACTCAAAAAAAAGAAAAAGTAAAAGAAAAGTAAAAAACATAGTGATAAAAACACGATGGCCAAAAAAGTCGTCAAATACAATTTTTAGGGTTATGAGGAAAACCTTCAAGAAGAGGCTTTGACCAAAACTAGCATGTGAAAATTCGAAAAACAGATACTTGGGATCACAACAAGAATGCATAAAAAGACACCGAGGATGACGACTCCTAAAATAAAAACCAAAATAAGAAAAAATAAAAAACAACAAACTCCCCAAAGTTCCTAACAGAAACCCCCTCAAGAGGATATGGGAAGGAAACATAATTTGGGAGATCTGAGAAACTCTGACGTATTGTGGGGACAATGTGGAACCCTCTCCAAGAAGGGCATCGAGCAAGAGCCCAGAGAACTCCTTCTGCAAAGCAAAGGATAAGAGTTCCAAAGACCAAGGAAGGTTTCTAGTCTCGCAAACCCTGGTGAACTCACAGGGTTGCTTCATCATCTTTAATAAAACAATAAAATAAAGTAAATAAAATTACGAACAAAGGTGCCACAAGTGGAAAAATTTGTAAGCCATGCACCTTTTCAAAAGGACTTAAGTGACATTTTAAAATGAAATTCTAATCTTTCTTTACCAAAAAATTAATAATATTTGCACAACTTTTTTCTAAAACAAGACGGGAATTGTTAGTCAGTCTGTCCTCATTATAAAGCTAGCCTTCTTAGCCAATTATAAGGGCACTCAACTACTCGTGCACTCCATGGTTGTAAGAGTACAACTTTCAACTACCGCATATTGAAGATGGGTAAGCCTCACCAATGATGACATTGGCTAATTTGGGAGCATTCACTCTTTCGACTAGATCTGTGAGGTAAAATTAGGCGAACCTATTTCCCGTATGTGAGTGTTGCATCAATGACGGTCTGCTAGCCAAAATAATGGGACAAAAACCCAATAATAAGGGGCACATGAGTTTCGAAACTCGGTCTAAATGGTGTGTGGAAATAGAGTGTCCCTCACAATATCAATATATCAATTGCACGCAACTTTACACATCGTCCATGAATGAAAGTAGAAAAGCCATTATCATGCATAATATGAGAAAAGAAGGGAAGTAAAAGAAGATGAAATGCATATATGTGATGAGTGTCATTTGTCTCCGCATCAAAAAAGCAACAAAAAAAATAAAAGAAGGGGAGGGGAGATCAGATCTTCGACCTCATCTTGCCTTGACCCTTTATAGCTGCAGGGGCATGGCTATTCAACTTGCCCTCCTATGTTAACCTCGGGCGCACCTGTCTGGAGCTCTCCATGATCTGCGAGGGTGTTAAGGACTAAGATCGGGATGGGGCTGGTGATAGATACGGCCCCCTCTTCTACTTGGCCACACCTGCAAGTGAAGGGTCATCGCCTGCCTCTATCAACATCCCTCTCAAGACTGCAGACTTGTGTAAGCCACTCTTCACATCCTCCTAGGCCTCATGAGCCGATCGCTTAAGCATCTCCTACAAAGAAAACAAGAATAAAGGATCACATTAATAAAATAGAAAAAAATAAAGCAAGAAAGGACTAACATGAAGAGAGAAAGAGAGAAATTATAAAACATACCTGATTTGCTCAAATGCAGCCGAGGGTCTCGAGAAGCCTTAGTATATCTCTCAGGACCTCAAGAGGAAGGCACGTCTGGTTGGGGAATAATAGACGTGGAACCTGGTGCTGTGCATACCCCCTTCAGCTCAGTTCTTGTCCTCTCGAGTTCATCTCTGAGGGCATCACACTCTACCCCCAAGGCTCTCCGGACTCCCTCCAGCTCAACCCTAGTGCATTCTAGCTTGTCGCGTAGGGCGTCACGCTTAGCTATCACTACCTCCCTTGCCACCTCATCAAGCTCCCAAAGCAGGGGCTCAAGGTCCCCTAATGCTGAAAATCTCAAATGTAATGCCTCCTCGTGCTCGACCTCCGAAGATCTATGGGCACGAACTACTTCCTCATAACGAGTTCTTAAGAGAACACTCTCCTCACATGAAGATTGATCTGCCCCCCTCTGATGACCAGGCAATCCCAAGCTATCGAGCCACCTCCTCTCCATGGTCCGACAAGGTGGCAAACACCCTTAGTGCAGCCCTGTATCTCTCTTCATACATGGGCAACGGGTTACCCTCCTCCTCCTCCTCCCCGATAACTCTAGCAGCCCTATCTCTCCACTCCTCGATCCAGGGGTCCATATCTCTCAAGTATGACTTTCGATCGACTGTGCTAACCCTCACAAGCAGCTAATTAAGTGTGACTTTGAAGGACTGTGGCGGGGCAAAGTAACAAAAGGACTCACCCAGGATAGTAAGCCCCTATGATGTCCATATAGATCAAGTGACTATAGTTTGGAAGGTCCTCGAAAACTCTGCATAGACCAAGGGGACAAGATCAGCTCTCATGGGCACCCACTCAATCTACTAAAAAAAACAGACAGTAAAGTCAGAATTCCTGTTTAATATAGACTCTAAAAAAAGCAATGAAATTTTACTGGATTGTGACTCACCTCCCATACACAGTGTCTAAGAAGAGAAAATAAAACAACCTCGAAAGAGCCTCATCCATCTCCCACATTCGAAAGGCCCAGCAGTGGATGGTCAGGAACTGGGGGCACCAATTGTCCCGAAGGAGGGCAGGGAATAGCGATATGCTCCCACCCCCAAACCTGAAGTAAAAATACAACTGTTTCAAACAAAATGTGAGAGCCTAACTCACCTAGAGAAAACAAACCTGAAGTGATAAGTATCGAACACTTAGAAAAGGGTGATTACTTGAAGAAGTATCGAACACCCTCTAAGGTGACATCTCCTGGTGGCAATGTGACAAAGATGGTGGTATAGCCAGGCCAGAATCGCTGGTTCGCTGGCTACTTGCTCCAAGTAGTGTCGTCCAAAGTACCATCACATGAGCCCATCCCTTGGAGCAAGGAGGAAATAAGAACGTGCCAAACAGGAATGCAAGGAAGGCCCAACAATTGTACTCCTCGCTACACAAAAAATGGGCATGGTGTACACCTCTACAAATTAACGTCATGAGTAAAAATGATGGAAGGGCACGATCACAAAACCATAAGTAAAAGAGTTTTGTGAAAAAAAAACCCAGGCATGGTGAAAACCCCAAAAGGGCATCGTGAGCAAAAACAGATGAAAAGGGTGGACATGACCGTGAGTTCATGGGTAAAAGAGCCTGAAAATAACAGAAGTTAGTTAAAACCATCCTTATCGTGCCACTTCCCATGTTCAAGAGAAAACTCATGAAAGGGTGCATGGATCGACAAAACAGGTTGATGCACTATCACCGCCTCAGCCGACACTCAATATCCAAATAGTCACAAGCCTGGCTAATAAGGTATGCCTAAAATCCTCAAATGCCAGCATCCAATCAAAACACAAATTGGCTCATCAGGGAGTGAGAGCAGTAGAAAATATCCCAAACATCAACAACACAAATTGGCTCATCAAGGAGTGAGAGACGCATAAGATCTCGCACATTTCAACATCAACAACAACAAGAGTCCTTAAGGGTGAGGACGATGACCGAAAGATCCCTCCGGAATGCTAAAAGACCATCACGAAGGTAAGAAACTGATGAAGCCAGGGCCTAACCTACCAGAGCTTTCAGGGTATTCCTCCTCATGACAGAGATACCCTGAACATCAAAAGGAAACCTCGTGTAGCAGCGGTTAATTTTAACTAAATTCTTGTTTTCCCTAGTTTCATCACACTTAGATTAACTATGTTTCATCAAACTTGAAAAGATAAATTTTTTTTTAAAAAAAAAAAAAAAAAATCTGATTGAGGGTGGCTTGCCCCTTCATTGAACCGTGTCCCGTTCGAGTCATCCTCGACTCGGGTCAGGCTCGACTTAGTATGAAATGTGCCTGGTTTCACCGCTTTGACCATACACTCTTAGGGGTTGCTCACCCCTCCATCTATATTGTGCCTCGACTAAGTTTTGCCTCGAAGAGCGCATTGTTAAGCGTGATCTGTGCCAAGCGCTCACTTGTTTTCTTTCTTATTGTGTGCCTGTGTGCTTGAGTTTATTTTTATTTGCATGCTTATTTACACACTCTAGCACACACCGACCGGGAATCCCAGAAAACCAAAAAACAAATTTTTCGAAAACTCCAAAAATCTGCGTTTACGGCGTGAGAGGAATGTAGCATTGAGAGGCAAGGAGGTTGAGATTCGTGTAACTTTAACTGTGAGCTCTCCTCCATAATCCTTTGACTCAAAGCAACTCCACGTATAGTAGGACCTAGTGAACATCCTTTAACAGGAGGCCAGGACCTATGTGGAGACCTATATCAGCCTAGCCGCATTTCAATAGTTAGGAACACCCACTCTCAAGCCAAGCCTAACCATAATCAAACTAGCTCAAACATTTTCGGGTGCTTGCTTACTTATTCCTAATCGGTTAATCATAGATTCCAGTCTGGACCCACTTTTGGTCTGAGCTGAAGCTTCTGGGTCCAAGGTCAGGCTTATACCCAACCTACCCAAGTCCGAACCAGGTTTCGCCTTGGTCCGAACCTAGGCTCCCTCTCTGTCCAAATCGAAGGCTTGTTCTTAGCTCATCTTTGATCTAGTCCAGGTCCACATCTTGTCTGATCATTAAAACTCTTTGGGTCTATGTCCAAGCATGTACCCAGCCAAGCCCAGGTCCGAACCAGGTTCACACCCAAGTCGAAACCTAGGCTCCCTCTTGGTGCGAGCCAAAAGCTCTTTTCGGGCTCATCTTTGATCCATTCTAGGTCCACACCTGGTCTAGTCATTAAAAATCTCTGGGTCCAAGTCCAAGCTTGTATCTAGCTTAGCCCAGGTTCGAACCAGGTTCACACCCAGGTCCGAACCTAGGCCCCCTCTTGGTCCGAGCCGAAGGCTCGTTCCTAGTTCAATCTTGATTTAGTCCGGGTCCACATCCGGTCTGAGTTTCAAAACCCTCTACGTACAAGCTCAGGCTTGCACCCAGCTCAGTCCAGGTCTGAACCAAGCTCACACCCAGGTCCAAACCTTGACCCACTCCTAGTCCGAGCTGAGACTCGCACCTATCTAGTCTAGATCGTAGTCAAGTTCTAACATAGGTCTAAGCTTAGAGTTGCCCCTAGAGCTAGATTAGGCTTACCCTAGTTTAGGGTCTGAACCAAAACTCATTGAGTCTAGCAAGTCTAGATTCAGGGCTAGTTTTAGCCTTGGTCTATTTAAGGTTTTGCCCCTAGAGTCTGGCTGAGTTTTCCCTAGGTCATCAAGTTTAGATCTTATCTAAGCTTATACTCTAAAACCCGGCCAAAGAAAGTCATCATGTCGGTCACCCGAGGCGATTATGATGAGCACTCCACGGCTGACTCTAAACCGAACCTTCCCAAACCTAGGGACTAGAATGTCGCAATCCCTAGGGATTAAGGCCAGAAATCAGGCCAATCCATTTTCCATCGTCCAGGTCTTCAATTAGAAGCCGGTCCTTGGGATCCACTTCTAACCTTGAGCTCTGTATGGTTCGAAAAGTTGGCTCCGCCCGAAAAACATTGAACAGCCAGGGGGTCCGGCTGGGCATTGTCCTATAGGGAACCTTACATAGCCACAGTAGGAGCCGTCTGACCTTAGGCAACCAATGTAGGAGCCATGCAAGGGAAGAAGTTCATGCGACATCTAATGCCAATTTCCACAACTTGAACCAAGAAAACCCCGAGATACAGCGACTTCTGAACCAAGACCCACTTAGGTCTAGGAGATCCAATCCAACCTTGAACCACCATATTACTGCTCACGATGTTCTTAACACTGTACGGAGCAAAGACGTCAATTTAGATCAACCCTTAGGAGATGGGTGTCCAGGCTGCCCTTAAAAGTCTGGTTGACTTAGGTTACACTGTTCATGCCTCAGCTCACGGGTCAAATCCAAACCAAGTTAGCGGTATAGGCCAACCCCTCACACAACCGAGTCAGCCGATTCTTCAATCGACCCCCTTAGTTCACCCGGTCCAACAAACTATGCCATTTCTACGACAGGTGGCGACACTTATGGGTCAGTAGGTCCCTCAAGCAAAAATGTATCAACCTGTCCTGGTGACTGCGGCCCATCAATCTCATGCCTAAGTAGGCCAACATCTACCCCAAGTCTCGACTCATCAGTCTATGCTCGGGAACCCACCGACTGCTGGGCCTACTCTCATGTCGAATACTCGACAAGAAGGCACCTTAAAAGCGATACAAGATATGCTTGTAAGGATGGGTATGCATGAAATCCTACCCCAAAGGCCTATGTTCATGAGACCCTTGGAGGCATGGAAGACCTTCCTTCTGGGTTTGTCATCTTAGAGTTTAAAAAAAAATTCAATGGTAAGAGTGACCCAGATATTCACGTCAATCCATACCTCCTCTCCCTCCGAGCCTTGTGAGACAGGCCTAACCAGTTGAAGGCCCTGTAATCACAAACTTGAACCAGTGAGGCTTTAAATTGGCATCGGAGAATAATGACCGCTCAACCACACATAACTCCAGATGAAATGTTCAATCAGTTCGTCTCTCATTACCATGGGTAGACACCAAGATCTCTTTCTCTGGGCAAGCTCTATGCAACCAAACAAAACCCAGGAGAATCCTTCGAGATTTTAGTGGTCGATTCCGCGAGGAGGTGATGCGGGTCATCGAATGTCCACTTACGGAGCTCTTAGATACATGACCTTCTTTAGCCAGGGACTTATTCCCCACTCTTTCGACTCCATGATCGAGCGGGTGGCATGACATGAAAGGGCAAGAGGCACACCCCTCAGTACTAGGCCCAATAACAAACCCATCACGACTCCCCTGAATAAAAATCAGAGCAAAGGCAAGGGGAAAGCTTTCGGTCAGGCTAGCAAAATTGTCTTAAAAGGACTGGCTCAGGGTTCAGCCACGTAGCACAATAATATGACTCAAAATCGAAGGGGTCAGCCTAGAGCTAACACTCAAAATAACAATCGAAGGCGAGATCACAACTTCACCCATCTCAAAGACCCGTTAGAAAAAGTGTTGGGGTTACACTTGAAAAAAAAATGGTTCAACTCCCGCCACCATTTGAACCACCATTTGAGGTTAAGGAAAAGAATAGATGGTGCTAGTTGCATATAAACCATGCCCATGATACCCAAAATTGTTTCTACTTGAGGTGGGTGATTCAAGGGTTGATTAATAGGGGCGACATCACTGTCGGACCTAAAAATCAACCTGTTGAAGAACCTAATCAAAAGATGGGTATCTTCACAAACCCTCTCTGCAAAAATACTACCACAACAATTGAAGAAATGAGAGCTCCGAGTAACTCAAAGGAGGATGTTATCATTCAGATGATTGAAAACGGAAACGCAAAAGATGATCCCAACCAATTCATATTTGCTTGTGATCATCATCTCCAAGAACTTGAAGAAGATCTTTTGAGTTTTCTTAGAGGAAACACTTTGTCCTCGAACTCTGATGATCCTCCTAAATGGGACTAGTATGACAAAGATGATGCGCTCGAGATTGACATGGTCAAAGCTGATGAAAAGGGACCATCTTCCAAACAAGGGGCCAATACCCCGAGGTCTCACATTACTCTTTCTAGGGCTGACCCTATCGAGCTCCAGGCTGGCAAAGTTGATTCCTTAACCCGTAGAGGTCGAGTGTTCAAACCCATCCAATTGATGATGGACACTCTTGATGAAAGAATGGGAGCCACTTCAATTGCTAAACAACCCACAGGGGGTGTAGATCACGAACGTAATAAAATAACTTAAGGATCCGTAACCATATATGATCTACCGACTGATCTCAGGAAGATCCAGGCTCAAAACGCCATCTTGGAGTTGCTTGTGATTTCGTTGGCACATAGAGTGCAAATTGAAAAGGTTCTTTCTAAGACCCACATCTCGAGCAACACACAATTGGATGAGTTGTGCGGGATGATCAACTAACTAATGGCACCAACGCCAATCATATTCACGGACAATGACATCCCAGCTAATGTCAATCGATTTCACGTCCAGCCTCTTCATATCACTATTTTCGTGAAAGGATATGAGATAGGGAGAGTGCTGGATGAAAATGGGGCATCCTTGAATATATGCCCTATGAAAACGGTGAAGCAGATAGGCAAAAGCCCAAATAACTTCGAACCGTGTCAGCTAACCATCGCTGCATAAGCTGGGACAGGCTGAGGGCATATTGCCTCTCACACTCAAAATTGGCCCCACCATTCAGCCGGTAAAGTTTTATGTGTTGGAGATAAAACCTTCTTTTAACATGCTGCTAGGAAGACCTTGGCTCGACGAAAACCTCGTGGTCACCTCCACGCGACATCAATGCCTAAAATTTCAAACCAAAAATGGCATTGCAAAGGTTTGTGCCGACCCCCTTCTTTTCTTAATCCTAGCATACATAACGAGAAGCTAGCCGTCGAGGTCGAGCTTGGAGAAATCCCACTCGCTTCTTTTGAGCAAGCCGATTGTGCCACGTTACGCCAAGAGGTCGGTGACCGTGTTCCTCAAATTTTGCCAACATCTACGTCGTTGGAGGACATTGTCCAATGTCAACATCGATACGGTTTTGGGTCCCTCAAAGCATGGCATATGCTCCTCGCCCAAGACTTCCAACCAGGCCAAGGCTTGAGGAGTCAAGGGTAAGGCATAACGAAGGTGATTTCAGAATCACCCCAAGCCAAAATTGAAAACGGGGATCGAAAAGGACTCGGGTGTTCTCTAACTTTATTTTAAAGTCGGATGAAGCCTTCAAGCTATCCAGGCTTTGTATCCGGAGGCATTCAAAGCCTCAATCCTCTGGATGCCTATCCTTCAAAATGGCCAATGGTGATCCTTGATTCCCCAATGGGAAATAACTCTTCTTCCACATCTCAACGCACACAAGAATTGGGAATTGAAGACCTTTTCGCTGGTCTAGATTTGAAGGTATGCACAATCGACTCTAACACTACCAAGCATTCTCATCCGCCTACTCAAACTCATGAACAAAATTCGTCGATCACTCCTCTATCTCGAGAATCGCTTGTAGCATACCAGTGGCACCTCCATGTCTCGGTGCCAAAAAATGGATTGGTGCAGGGTGGCCATCTAACCACCCAGAACGTCTGGTCCCCCACATTTCTCTCACGAATCCCATAAGGGACACATCTTGCGACATTTCAAAAACCGTGGAAAATTCAAAATGTGATAAAGCTGATAATAATGAAAAAGAATTTTAGAAAATGGTGCTCACTCAAGATAGCCCAATAACGATGCATAATACCCAAGCTGATGAATCAGACAATCAAGATGAAGATAAAGAGTCAAGAGCCTGAAGAAATCTCTCAACCTGAGGAACTTACTTCCCATGTTGAGCAATTCAAGAAGAGGTTCGATGGCGACCCAACGACTATAATCGAAGAGACGATTGACGTAAACCTAGAAACTGAGAAGGACCCAAGGTTAACCAAGATTGGAACCTCCTTATCTTCTGAGGAGCAGAAAAAT
Organism: Amborella trichopoda; assembly: GCF_054954075.1. Taxonomy (NCBI): domain Eukaryota; kingdom Viridiplantae; phylum Streptophyta; class Magnoliopsida; order Amborellales; family Amborellaceae; genus Amborella; species Amborella trichopoda. The sequence continues at coordinate 33,598,748 of NC_142348.1, read as the reverse complement.
ATAATTTTCTTTCTAAAGATATATCGTGAGGTCTTCGCCTGGTCATACAACTATATGTCAGGGCTAGATCCCACATTGGTTCAACATCACCTAATATTCAACGGGCGAAGCCTGTAAGGCAGAAACTTCGATGTCAAAAGACCCATCTTGAGCTCAAAATCAAAGAAGAAATTGACAAACTACTCAAGGAGAGGTTCATCACTCCCGTCGATTATTCGAAATGGTTGGCCAAGATAGTGGTCGTACCCAAGAAACACAAGAGGATCCGAGTGTGTGTCAGTTACAGAGACCTCAATAAGGCATGTCCTAAAGACAACTTTCCATTACCAAACATAGATTCCTTGGTCGACAGCACTGCGGGTCACAAGATGTTATCATTCATGGATGACTTCATGAGTTACAACCAAATCCTGATTGTTTGAACATATTTTTCAGCATCTTGGTCCCTGATAGGAAGTAGATCAATAAAGCCCACAAAACAATGAAAATTATCGACAGTGGCACCAGAATTGGTTAAGTTCATCATCATCAGTCCAAAAGATCACCTGCCAAGTTTTGTTGCATTCCGACATGTCTAAGGCAGTAAACATAAAGGAACAGTTTTCAGAAAAATGGCCTCTAGCACACTGAAATGGACCCTATAGCTGGAACTATGTTTTTGGTGTCTCAAATCACCATGGGACCACCTCCATTTGATCCGACATTGTCGAAAACCTTATGGGCTAAGTTTCTGCTTGATCGGACACTCTAGAACAAAGACATGAGCCAAACATTAAAATAGGAGAAGCCGCACACTATTCCCGTGTGGCCTCACTGCACGAAAACACCATTAAAGGTGACTATTTTACAGTCGCTGGTAGTTACTTTTGGGGCCTGTAACTCACTCTTTCAGTGTCAGATCGCTCCCAAATTTGGTGAGCATATTCGTCTGATCAAGACGAACAATTCGATATGTTGCACACCCCAAGACGATGTCCGAGCAAGGAGAAAAGCTATAGAGAATTTCCCAATCAGTGAAGAAGTTGCAGAAAATTCAACAGTAACACGCTTCGCTTGATTGACCAAATCACGATGCTTGAGCTATAGATCAATGCAAAACTAGTTCCATTGTGTGCGTAAGGTCCGGGGCTATCATTGGTCCGAACCTCGTACACTATGGACGGTTAGATTTCATGCATGAAGCCAACAAAGTTACTGAAATTTCGGCCATTGGATTCCAAATTCAGGCCAAAACTCAAAAGTTGTGAAATCTTCGTTCAGACTTCAAACCGCCTTTTGTTTTTTGCCACGCGAGCGTGATGGCATGCTCAGTGCACTACGAAAAAGAAGTCACAGAAAAACATTAAGGAACGAGCGCACTATCAATCCAAAGTTTCTAAGATTCAAACAATTTTCAAGTCTCGTGATCATGGCTCAAAGTTGGTATCAAAACGATCGCCACGCCGAGCCCTACAATAAAACACGAATCTTTCGATTAAACGGGCATCAGAACTCCCTCGGGTCAACCATGAAAGATCACGAAAGATCTCGGGCAGCAACAGGGAGTGTTCAAGAATTTCACACATTGTTAAGCAGAGGTAAAACAGTCTTTTTGCACCCAGTTTTAGAATTTCTTTTCATTCAAATAAATCTTGAATTTCAGCAATTAGGTCTAATTTTGATCTATCCACCCATGTTTGGGCACAATTCTATATAAACGATCTCTGCCTCATTGTAAAAGGGACAGCTCGGCCTTCAGTTGATTCTTTGAGGATTCAATAAAATTTTGATTCATTGCTTAAGCCTATGAGTACATCTTGGAGAGAGAGAGGAGAGAGAAGAAAAGGGCTGGTACCCTTCAGGCAGGTAACTTTCTCTCTCCTCCTCTCTCTTCTTTTCTCTTCTCTCTTTCTCTCTTCTCTCTCTTTCTCTCTTTCTCTCTCTTCTTTCTCTCTTTCTCTCTTCTCTCTCTTCTCTCTTTCTCTTTCTTTTTCTCTTCTCTCTTTCTTTCTCTATGCTCTCTTCTCTCTCTTCTCTCTCTCTCTCTCTCTCTTATTTCTCTCATTCTCTCTCTTCTCTCTCTTTCTCTTTCATCTTCTCTTCTCATCTCTATCTTCTTCAGTCAACTGACAAGACCTAGCGCCGTTGGTGTTTTCTATCCTCTTCTAACAATTGGCGAGACCTAGCGCCGGTTAGTCTATTCTATCTTCTTCCATCAGTCGACGAGACCTTGCACCGGTTGGTCTTCTCTCTTCTTCCATCAGTCAATGATACCTAGCATCGGTTGATTTTCTCTCTCTTCTTCTATCAGTCGGTAAGACCTAATGTTGTTTGGTCTTCTCTCTCTTCCATCAGTCGATGAGACTTAGCGTCGGTTCATCTTCTCTCTCTTCCATCAGTCAGCGAGACTTAACGTCTGTTGGTCTTCTCTTTCTTCTTCTATCAGTCGTCGAGACTTGGTGTCGGTTGGTCTTCTCTCTCCTCTTATGTCAGTCGACGAGACTTAGCTCCAGTTGGTCCCCCTCCTTTCTTCCTGCTTCTCTCTCCTTCTGTCTATTCCTTCTTTTCTTTAACCATTCCTCTGCTACTCTTTCGTTCGACCAAGAGGGATTAATATCATCATCTCATGGCGGTTCTATCTTCTAGCTGTAATGTCGTTGCGATAGGTTCGCTTGGTCTGCTTTATTGCCTTGACAGACGGATCATCGTACTTAGCTAGTCAATATAGACAGTAACGTCTAATAGCGATTCCGTGAGCCGGTCTCAGTTACCGAGCCCGTTTTGCCACCATGTTATGCCAGTCATCCACCAGCCTAGTCATTGGCCCGATCCTCTCTCTTGGTCGAATTCTTCTCCCCCGCCCGTCATTCTTTCTTCTTTTTGAATACGCATGCTTGTGTATGTTCATCAAAGAGGAAAAGGGTGAGGCCTAAGCCATATGTCCTATAACCTTTCCATATATGTGTGTGATTACAGTAAAGCAGAAAACAAGAAGCATACGAGCCAACGGAGGCAATTCGGAGCAAGTTTCATCTATGAGGGGCTTTCTTCGTGATATAAGAGGGCGCCCACGCTAGTCAGCCTGAGTAAGTCTCGAAGCCACCTTTAAATTCTTCTCTCACCTGTTGGTAACACCTACCCCAGTTTTAGATCGAGGTTCCCGAGAGAAAGTTCTCACAAACGTCTCAGGTCTCTCTCGTAACCCGAGACCTATGCCACCGGATCCTCCAGGGATTCAGAGGGTGAGATAGAGGCACCTAACCAGCTTGACGACTCCACTGGGGACTCACTACCCCTTAGTCGGATCGTTCATGTTTCGCTAGTTTCTTCTTTATCTGCTTTCATTCTCTTTTCACATTCACTTATGGCTGCTTGGTTCTGTAAACCATTTATCCAGATCGGGGATTTTCTTATCCCCTTATTCGAGAGTGTCCCTAGAGAACAAGGTCCTTCGACTTCGTTCCCGACATTCCTCTTGAGCATAGACTCCTTGTCTAGCTCCCAATTCTTAACTTGGACCGGTGTGAGGAAGGACTTGAAGGTCCCTCACTCCCCATCTCTTCACTCTAATGGAAACTCCACCAAGGCGCCCTTCATGGACAGCACTTATGTTGCCAGACACAACATGCACCCAGCCACCTCTTGCCGGTCAAGTTCCTGAGGTACATTGGAAGGCTGCCCAGTCCCTTTTGCAAAAGGCAAGCAAGCAGCCATTGCTTCGGAGAGTGGCCATAATGTTACCCCCCACATTTCTACACCATTGGTCTCTATCCTTAGAGGCTCAACACTTCGAGGAGGAAACCCCATGGTCTCCATCCCTCACCCTTCTGTTGCCTCGAGACCGTGTTCAAGATCGAACCTTCCAAGGTCAGATCCTATGCATGCCACTCATGTGCATCTCACTGCTTGTGGCAACACCATTATTGCGCCAACCCAAGTACACAAGAGACGACCTTCTCGTCCTCCTCTTATGCACAGACAAGCACACTCTGTAAGGGGCACGCCTGCACCTGTTTTCTTACAGACACCTGCTCGTAATTCTCGGCCTCCTAAAACCAGATCACTTGCATGAGCCCGGGTTGACCATCAGGTTTCCTGAAATCCTCTTCAAGGGGCGCACATGCGTCGCCATCTCAGACCTCCCTTCGTCCTCGACTCAGGCTTCCTCATGAGTCGACCTTGCACCTGCCTGCTCCTCCTTCATCAAGCAAGCACCTCCAGCCTTGGTACTCGAAGGTTTTCCCCAAGATTACCATCCTGAACCAGCCACACCACTTTGGTCATGTCTCTAGAGCTCATAAGAGAGCTTGGGGCAAGCACCTCAAGGAAGATCGAGTCCTTCATCCATGATGACTCCAGTTCCTGACCCTAATCCATTGCCGCACTAGATGGAGATAGCTCTCTCTTGTACGAGAGGAATTGTCCAACTGCAACCTAGATCGCAGTTTTGGCACGAGGTCCATCAAAACCTCAAGGCTAAACAAGATAGAGGCCTACGAATTTTGAATAAGGAGGTGATCAAGGCAGTCAAAATAGTCAATTTTGACGACTCTCTTCACCTGAATCCCTTCTGCCCCCTTCAGATGATGAAGCCCGAAGAAAAGCTCAATGAGCCCTGTGCTGTGGTTACCATCGCAGAAGAAGACCCAGCCACTCAACAGCCACGGTCCCAAGACCGTCATGAACCGGCTCCTCAGTCACGGTCCCAAGACCATCGAGAACTAGTCCAAATGCGATCTGTATACAAAAGTCAAGTTCAGTGAGGGCATGCTGACCCCTTGCTGACTAACCTACTATGTACAACCCGTCAAGCTCGCAAACCCTCTATTGCCACTAATGTCGACCCCCATAATGAAACAATAAGCGTAATGGTCGTAAGCGAGCCCAACGATGCGCAGGAGGATTGTATGAGCAAGTTCGAGGACATGGTGAACGCGATGAGGGTGAAGATCGATCGTATTGACACTGCACTCTAGTCGGCTAACCATGAGGTCAATTCCCATACTCTGATGGTGCACCTCCACGGCAGCCTCCTCCTTCTACCTCACAAGACATTTTTTTCCCTCATCCAGTTTCTTAGACAAATATTGAAGCTATTGTCACCCATAGACTAAAGAACAGACAAAGTCTGAGCATACAGGGTCTGATGCCTTATCAAAGACCATATCCTTATATTGATCAGGTTTCGTTCCCCTCATACTTTAAGAAACAGAAGTTTCCTCTATTCAGTGGAACCACCTCTCCAAGCCAGCATATCTCCCACTTCCAAGCAGCATGTCGGGAAACAGCAGCTAACGGGAGATTTCTTCTTCGACAGTTCCTTGAGACCCTTGATGGCCCAGCATTCCTCCAAACTCGGTACATACATGGGAGGAGATGGCAAAACTATTCTATCAATGCTTCTATGAGGTCGAGAGAGAAGTTCAAACCATCAAGCTTCTCACCTTGACTCAAGACCTTGATGAGCCCATAGATCAGTTCATATCAAGATGGAGTGGTATCCCACCATCCTATTCCTATGGCCGAGAAGGAAGCAATCCAAACTTGCGTGGGGAGCATGCGACCTGAAATTGATCTACATGTCGAGGCCTCTAATCCGACCTCCATATCAGAGTTAATCTCTAATCAGTTCACATAGAAAGTTTGTCACACCATCATGGTGGGGAACGACAACCATCTATAACTTATGCCAACAACCGAGGCAACGGTGGCTCTCGAAATAACATACGGGGCAGCCAATAGAAAGGGCTAATTAGTGCAGCCATTATGATCACTGATTCAAAGAAGGCTCCCTCCCCAACTTTGGACCTCTCTAAAGAGGTAAGCATGGCGAAGGTAACACCCCAAGCTGGCAAGCAGCAACAGTCGTACAATCGGGTACCTCCACTAGCCAACTTTGATCGGAGTGATTATTTCACCAGGCATTGGAATAAGTTCTATCCCTTTTAGAAGGAATGGGTCCCTGCGTTGTTTCAGTTATTATTGGAGAGGAATATGATCCAGCTTCTAGAAGCCAGGTTCCCTGAGCGATTTAGCCTTGATAATCAGGCAAATTATTGTGCCTACCATCGGAGAATCAATCATCCCACAGATGACTGCTACATGCTAAAGGATATCATTGAGGCCCTGAATCTGAAAGGTCAGATAAAGCTTGAAGATTTATAGAAGGCCTTCGGGGCAGTTGAGGCCTCGCATGCCGTAACCATTCAAGAGGAAGATGAAATGCTGAGTATCCTCTACACCCTGTTCATTATAATGCTTCACGAAGGCATAATCATACTAAAGCAGGCAAGGCAGCCCCTTCGCCTTGCTAAGGGGACTGAAGATTGTTGGTGCCCGTTCCATCAGAGAAAAGGTCATTATTTGTCAGAACGCACAGCTTTCCTTGACATATTCTCAAAGAAGATGAGAGAGTCTCAAGAATTTTACAACATCCTAGTAAGTGATCCCCAAATCACTTCCTCAATGGGGCAAGAAGATCTCACAAGGTAGGACCTTCCGATCAATGACTCAGACTCTGCAGAACCCTTGACTTCCCAGCCATGGATGATCTACCATGACCGAAGCAGACTCAAGTCTTTAAGGCGAGAAGCGATTTGCCAAGCCAGTGCTGATTGCAAACCTAGTGAGACAAATCAAATAGTACCTCAGAAAATCAGAAAGAGACGGGCCCCAAGGGCTACTCACTGAAGAAACAAGACCGCTCAACCCACAGTGGAGCAGGAATTTCTCAGGCCCCTTCCCCCGTTGCCAAGTTTGCTGGACTTCATCCTCAGCACGATCCTTTTTCCTTCTTCATCTTGTTAAGAAGATGTCGCTGTGCCATCTTCCAGTCAACAAATGTCCGATGAGGGTGATGATGGTAAAAGCACTCCCCAGGGGTCTAAGCAAGGGGAAGACCTAAAAGCCCCCTGCAACCGTCCAATCCAGGTAATGACGTAAAAAGCGGCCCAGATCAGTCTGATGAGGGGAATGACCTTAAAAGTCCCCCACTTTCTAACCCTCCTACACCTTCTTCTCATGCTTCTCATTCTCTTTCTCCTATGTCTTCTTCAGGTATGACCTTGACCTAGACTTCGAGGCTCTCGACCAAGAATTTGAAGGAATCAATATAAGCAGGACACAGCTGAAGCGATCGAGAAAGACCCTGGTGCAGGCAACAGTTGATGCCCTAACAGCTAAAGCCAAGGCAGAGCGACTTTCATCATAGAAGCGCAAGATGTCAAAACCAAAGAAGCCCTAGTGGCCCTCTGAGCCTGACTTCGAGCAGAGATTGAGAGATTCAAGGGGGCAAAGCTTCCATTCTCAGGGCGCTTGCCACATGGTGTAAATCTCTAGAGCAATGCCCAGCACGGGGCAGATAAACCTCAGATTGAGAAAGATGTTGCAGCCTCTACCGTAGAAGACGGGCACCTTGAAGTTTCCATGGCAGCCTCTGTCCCTTAATCCAAAGACTAGTCTGCTTATTCTACTGCTCCCTAGTCTTCTTCCTAAGCCCAATACCTTAAACAATCTCCCTACCCTCCAATTTCCTAGGACCCCCTTTTATCCGATACACTCAGTCTCTTCTAGAACCTCAAACTTCCATCACTCAAACCAAGCCCGCTATGCAATCAAGTCAGCCAGCAAACCTAAATAAGCCCTCTTTACTCAAACCTGCTCCTTAACCCAATATGCCCACCAAATCTGTGGCAGGACTAGGAGCACAAGGTCTTGATTAAGAGAAGGTGAAGATGATGTGATAGGGCATCTACAGAAGCTTCATGCCCTTCTCAGCGTCTATGATGCCCTCATGCTTTCAAAGGATTACCGGATGGCTTTGGTTCAGGCTCTCTTTGACCCAAAAGTGTACGAGATCGAAGTCGAACCTATCGAGGTAGACCTGACAATTCTACAATGATGTATGCCAATAACCTTTTTAGAGAAAGATCTGCAATTACGCGAAAAGTTTCATAATCGACCTCTCTTTATTGATGGCTAATTACATACATGACTTATCAACCGAATCATGTCAGATGGAGGGTCAGCAGTCAACCTCATTCCAATAAGGATCCTTACTCGATTAGGGTTGGGGTCCGAAGATCTTACCCTGATCCACATCACAGTTAAGGGGTTTATCCAATCTGGAGAGATGCCGGCTCGCATGATACGACTTCGTTTTAAGATCGGTGAGCTGAATGATTACGCCCAGTTTCATGTAATCGACACCGACATTTCTTACAATATTCTCCTCGGTTGGCCATGACGCCATGATCAGGGGGTGGTTCCATCAACATTGCATTAATGATTCAACTATAGCTGAGACAGGAGACACAATACGGTGTATGCTGACAAAAGACCATTCCCTATCATTGAAACTCACAATGCGAATGCAAAATATTACTTCACCAATTAGGGGTCGCCCCAGGAGCTAAACGATGGAGGTCAGAAGTTTACAATCAAGACAACGTCTTCTCCCCATGAAGATGTTGAATATGTTCGGAGAACACTGATAGACATGTTCAAAGAGGAAGAACGGCAGGGCAGAATTTTATCTTTAACTACTCTTCATTCCAACATCCCAACCATCATCCCTCAAGATATTCTTCCTTCCTTTGGAAAAGAGTCCTCACCCTCTGCTCCCAGTTCTAAGCCACCTTGACCGAAAAATGAACCAAAAGTTATTTCTGAGATCGAGCAAGCCATGGGGGTAGAATTCCTAGCTCCAAGGATCACCCATACACCGGACTATCAGAAAGTCCTGCATATCCCCATTGCACTCTTGAAAGCTGAAGCAGTGCGACAACCGCCGCAAAGGGTTTTTCAAAATCCGGTTGCTATAAGTATAGAGGATGTTCCTCAGACTGTTATCTAGCCAAATTTTTACTTTTCCCCAACCTCTCAGGAGAGAAGTTCGGTGAAGGGCAACTTCCTCCCCCTCAAGGGCAGGATCCTCTAGCAAACTTGAGAATGGAAGTTCGCAGTCTCCAAAGTCAGCTGGAGGTCATGTGTATCACTTCAAAGCATCTCAAAGAGTTCTTGCCGAAGACTGAAAGCTATGATGAGCTTGAAGTAAACGCGCTGCTAATGGAGGCCAAAGCCCCTCCTGATTGGACTATCTATAACAATCAGGCTCACCAAATCATGAGGAAAATGAATTATGAGCCCTTGGCTAATCAGACATTGGAAGGAGAAAAAGTAACGACTCCCTATTTCGAAAGCCATCTGAGCCTCGACAGTCCACCATGGGACTAAACAAGGCCTAGGGTATTAGTCTCTTGGGATGTGGAAAGTGTCAGGAGGCATTCAAAAGAATCACATGAAGCGCAATAAAAGTAAAGAGAGAATGAAACCATCCTGTAAAGTTAATAAATAAGAGAAGCACTTTATTCATCATTCAAAACTTTTACAAGTGCTAAGAAAAAAAAGAAGGGGAATGACATTCTCATAAATGATCAATCATCTTATTGATCTCTGCGCTACGTGCTTCAGGAGAAGTCTCGATTCCTTGAACACATGCCTTCAGCTCCACCACTGTTTGAGTCGCCTCTATCTTCACCACAGTTTTCGACTCAATTGTGCCATCAAGTTCGAACAAATCTGCAAGCAAAGAGGCCTCCATGGACTTCCTTTAAGCCGTCTCTGTCTTGAGGCCCGTGATATCTTCTTTCAGTATTCGCATTGCCTCTCTGACTTCGACCATTCTCTTGAAGCTCCCTTGTGCCTCTTTTTTGAGGTCCTACTGGTGGCCAGCTATCAAGGCTTTCTTCTCAATACAAGCATCTATCTTCTCATGACTGTGCAAGATCAACTATTCCAAGGAGGCTACCCTTCTCGCTTCTTCCTCATGATGAAGCACTCCCAATCGCTAATTCTTCAACTCGTTTAGAGTTGTGCCAAAATGGGAAGCACTCTGACACCGTCACGACCACAGTAGTCCCAGCAAACTCCCTCAGCCTAGCCAAACCTTCTCCCAGCTCATTGAAAGGCAGCTCCCTCAAGCCCTGAAGGCCTGCTCTAAGCATGCCTTCAATAATGCTAAAAACACCATCGAAAACAGGCCTCAAAGGTGATGCTAAGGCCACCACTACGGAAGACACCTTGATCTCAAGAACCGGGCTTGTTGAAGAGATAGCCATCCAAGCCACTGGCTCCTCTGAAACAAGGTCAAAGCCTAAGCTTCTTCCCTTCGGGCTCATGGACAGCCCTGATCTCAATCTGTATGGGCTCTTCGATGACAACCTCGCTGTTTGGACCCTCTCTTATGGGGACCTCTACTTTTGTCGCAACGGGCTGTAGAGGAACTTGTTCCCCTTGCTTCTCACACTCTTGGGCTGTCACCTCAGCATCATCAAGTTCAGGAATCTCCCCTTCTCTTTGGCCTTACCCAGCCGACTCATCCCTGATAGTGGCTTCCTCCACTTGTTCCTCACCTTAAACAGCCAGAACCTAGGCCACAAAGAGCTCAGTCCCCTCTTCTTCATGACTTGGGGTCATGGAAACGACAATCTCTTAGTGTTCAGGCACGTTATCAACTTCAGGCTCTTCTCCTCGAGTCATAGCCCCTGCCTTGGTTGGGGCACTAAACTCCTCATGCATGGAGGACACATTGACATCTGAACCCCTATCTAGAGCAGTTGCTTCGGGGCTTTCATCCTCCTCAGTCTCGACCAGAGCCGCCTCAGACTCAGGAACTACCCCTGGACTCAAGGGTGTCTCCCAAAGATCTGGAATCCCCTCCCAATCAAAAGTAATGCCAATAGGCTCAGAGCTATCAGAGTCGTCAGCTTGGGTTTCTGAAGAAAAGAAAACATTTTAGCAGAAGCAGAAGATGTTTCAAGAAGATTTCTTAAAAAAACAGAAGAGGAAAGCCTACCTCCTGATTCTAACACCACAGGAAGCTTGTCACTCTTCCACCTCTGAATACACCCACTACCTGAAAATGCTGCATGGGTGTTCGCAGTAGTCGGGCACTTTCTTTTCTTTCCCCCTACTGGAGTAGGAGCTGTCGCCTCAGATCCACCTCTTTGAAGACCTTCTATCCAATTTGCGGTGGGGACCGCTCCCGATTAAGGCATTCAGGTCCTGTGGTGGATGCTTCTCGTAACCAGAGCCTTGTCGCCCTCATTCCATTCGAAGATTGAGCTAAGACTGTCGAAGACACTTCTAGTCATTTTCTTTATTGCAAGGAATTTTGGCAAGGCCTCATCAGCTGCTATCTCATGCAGAAGCCCCATAGCCTGCCAGTTGGAGGGATAATCCAAGGTAAACACCGCGTCGGGAGCAAGAGCATCTGTCAGCCTCCTTTCTTGGGTGTCCTAGATCCAGTTACCATTCACTCTTTTCCATGGGTGATCCTTCTCCAAATAGCCCTTACTCAGTTCACATATGCCTTAGTGGTTTGAACTCTCCTACCAAAGTGAGGTAGCACATACTTGCTAGTCTTTGTCCTTTCAAGACACATAGACTAAGCGGTCCATAAATGCTCTGGCTGCCAACACTCTCAAAAATTTCCAAATTCTTTCGCCCTCCCCTTATACACCCTACTCTGGTGCTTTTCGAAGAATATCGAGAAGGCGCAGCTTTGATCAAGCTTGTGCTGACGGGCGAAGCAGTGAGGGAAATACCCCTCTAGCCGGGCACTGTATGGAGTCCGGTAAGGTAGGACTTCCCCTCTGATGCTCAACATTGGGGCACCGTCCAATTCCATCCCCAACTCATCAATAAAAGCACGGTCGGTGAAGCTTCCGCTTGAAAGGGGACCCTCTTATGTACAAAGAATCATCAAACAGAACCTGAGCTTCCCCTGGGGTATGGAAGATAGCCCTCTGGTTCGCAATCCTCATCAAGAAGGGCCACATTTTATTTCCTGAACATTGATGCTTGGCATAGGTGTTAGGGAAATAAGCCCCTAGCCACCCATACACGTAATGCGCAGGGAACGAAGTTTTAAAGTCTTCAGGAAAAGCTTCTCCTCCTACAATTCTGCTCCCTCCCTCTTTGCCCTTATAAGATTTTCCAAGGGAGATGGCCCCTAAGCCATGGTATATGTTGCACAGGACTGGCTGGGCAAGGGCATACTCACGCCCTTTGGCCATGTTACAAGCCACATATAGTACCTCAGGACGAATGTCATCCCCCCAGCCAGGAAACACAAATCACACAAGAATAGGGCCAAGTAAGCAGCCAAGAAAACACGGTATTACCAATCTCGAATTGATATAAGGGAGGCGACTCTTTTGCAACTGCCTTCCCTTTCCCATTCGGAGTACCCAGACCTCCCTCCGGATAATCCCTATAAAAGAATTTCATCCATTCTGTAAAGGTGACCTTGCCATTGGTAGATCAACCTACAATCGACTGATAGGCCTCAAATATCTTTGAAAGACTAGCCGGCGACTCTTCACCCTCCGAGTTAACACTACCAAATATGACTGAGTTTGAGGGAACAAACTCGTCTTACATAGCCCCAAGCATCGGGAGACCTCCAACAAAGTGAAGATCTAGTAAAGAGATTCCCTGCTTCTCCATGACTAAGAAATCATGTATTGCTCACATGGCTCCACGTCCCCAGCAATACCTTTATTCGTATTAGAAAAATGGTCGTAGTAGCTGCCTGAACACTGGACCGCTGCTAATAGCGAAGCACGCTCGAGAACGCTTCCATACGAAGGCAATACCTTCATAGTCCAGGAAGCGTATCCCTTTCGGTATTGGTTCTCTCCATGAATCTAGAAGCCTTTTGCCGACCACCTCAGTAATCCCTTCGCCTTGACCATTCGCTTTCCCAAGGTGGGCAAGTTCTCCACAGAAGCTATGTTTCGATGCATACAGTGAAGATGTGCCATCCCTTCTTCAATACAGACATTGCCATCATTGCCCTCCCGCACTTCAAAGCATACGGGGTCAGTAATGAAAGTTACTCTAAGAGGCCACTCTGGCTTGTACACTGGCTAGGTTGGCCAAATGGGTTCACCCCTTGATAAAACTTCACCTGTAAAATCACGGGCGCTGATTTCCCCTTCCCTTGGGATCTTCTTCACATCGGGGATCTGGTAAAAGCAACTAGCCATTACATAGCTCCGGTTGAGGCTCTCAAAGTGAGCTCCTTAATGTCGAGCACCGGTTACATGTTAACGATTAGCGCCAGTTGAGTTTTTCGAACACTCAGTGCCGGTCGAGCTTCTCAATTCCCAGCGCAGGTTGAGCGCCAACAACTAGCGTCAGTTGAGTCTTTCTGCTCTCAGAGTCGGTTTACATTGCCAACACCCTAGCGCCGGTTGAGTTTTTCAAAGGCCAACGCCAGTTGAAAGAAAATCCCTCACACATCGGCACATCCTTCGGCGCTGCCTCACACATGAGCGACTGATAACCCCATGCCTTCCCCACGATGTTTCACCTCCTGCAGCCCTACGGCCCACCTTTTACGACCTTTGTCTTCCATCGGAATTACTCCCACATGGTCAGGAACTCACAAGAAAACTTTCCCGCCTATATCTTTTGTCCTGAACGTCACTAGAACCTCGCTGGGAAACCTCTGCGACACCACTAATACTGTAAAAAAGTGGAGATAACCCGGTAAACCTCTTCAAAGTGTTCGAAAACTTCTGCAACACCGCGAGTGGTGTCGAAAAGCTACCACAACCATCGAAAAACCCCTTAAAATCCGTAGAAATTTCCTAGGATGCACGAAAATACTCACTACTGTGAAAGGAAAATGGCAGCAAGAATTCATGCCCTTTCGTGGAAAACTTCTTGGAGGACTCTCCTTTCCCTGCTACTTTCTCTACAACTTCGCCAAATTTTGGGCAAAGTCTGCATGTCGAAGGTCTTCTCTGCAAAACTCTTACTGTAATCCTGCTGCCTGCCAAAGAACCATCCCTATAGAGACTGTTGCTGGAATCCCACTGCTCGCCGAAATCTTCAACCGAGCATTCTCTCCTCACTGTTAAAGAAAACTTTCTTAAGTTTTTACCCTTAGTGAAAAATAAGGAAAAACAAGGTTTTACCCCCTTATATAAACTGCACTGCCCTCAAGAGCCCTTCACACACTCGGAATACCAACTGCATCGAAGGGAAGCCAAGCAACAATGAGTCAGGTCGGGGTTCAACACAAGGCCCAAGGTAACTCTCAACGATCCATCCCAAGCATTGGTTGATGCAGCCCCGGGTAAATTTCCAAACAACCCCAATCCCGGTTGAATTAGCGCCAGGTGTGTTTCCAAACACAACCTTAGTGCCGGTTGACTTAGCGCTGGGTGTGCTTCCAAATACGACCCTAGTATTGGGTGTGTTTCCAAATACAACCTTAGCACCGGTTGACTTAGTGTCGAGTGTGTTTCCAAATACAACCTTAGTGCCGGTTGACTTAGCGTCGGGAGTGTTTCCAAATATGACCCTAGCGTCGGTTGACTTAGCGCTGGGTATGTCCTCAAAAAATGACCCAGCGCCAGTATCATTCATAATGCTAGTTGAACAGCGCCGGTTGTGTTGTGATAACTCAGCACGGGTTGTGTTGTGAGAACTCAGTTCCGGTTGAATATTCGCAATAGGCCATCATCGCTACACATGGCGCCGACCGTATTTCAAGCATTGTTTGCCCTACCACTATCCCTAGTGGACTTGCACCTAGGTCATTGCACCTAAACTGTGACTTCCTCAATGGAGTCAGGAGCTGTCCCTCATCCCCCACTAGGAGTCACACCCATACTGCGGCCCATCATCCCCTGTGAAGTTAGGGTCATTCTTACTTCCCCAATCCCCAGTGGGTCAGCCTCACAGTAGGCTACCATACCCCTAGGGAGTCAGGTTACCTGTTATAGAGACTAATCTTTCACTCAGAAAGTACGCTTAACCCCTATAAAACCATAGCGGGGCCCACTTCTGCTGATCACCTTCATCAGACCACCATTTTCATCTGAGCTCTCAGTTTGTGAATAGTCTTAACCATTTTATCCCCAGGGAGTCGGATTACCATTCATAGACCTATTCCCTATGACGCTCCACCTACGTGGCAACCTATACTATGGTCAAGTTGCGCGACCCAAAACTGCTCGGTCCATACTACATGACCCTAAAGTGCTCAGCTTCGGTCCATACTGCATGACCCTTAACTGCTCGGTCCATACTGCATGACCCAAAACTGCTCAGCCTCGACCCATACTGCATGACCCTCAACTGCTCGGTCCATACTGCATGACCCTAAACTGCTCAGCCTCAGTCAATACTGCACGACCCTAAACTGCTCGGTCCATACTGCATGACTTTAAAGTGCTCAGCCTCGGTTCATACTGCATGACCCTAAACTGCACAGCCTCGATCCATACTGTATGACCCTAAAGTTCTCAGCCACGGTCCATACTGCATGATCCTAAACTGCTCAGCCTAGGTCCATACTGTATGACCTTAAACTTTTCAGCCTCAGTCCATACTGCATGACCCTAAACTGCTCAACCTCGGTCCATACTCACGACCCTAAACTACTCAGCCAAGGTCCATACTGCATGACTCTAAACTGCTCAGCAACAGTCCATGCTGCATGACCCTAAACTGCTCAGCGTCAGTCCATAGCCTAAACGGCTCAGCCTCGGTCCGTACTGCATGCCCCTAAACTGCTCAGCCACCATCCATACTGCATGTCCTAAACTGCTTAGCCTCCGTTCATACTGCATGACCTTAAACTGCTCAGCTTCAGTCCATACTACATGACCCTAAACTGTTCAGCTGTGGTCCATACTGCATGACCCTAAAACCGCTCAACCTTGGTCCATACTGCATGACCCTAAACTGCTCAGCCTCGGTCCATACTGCATTACCCTAAAATCTCAACCTCAGTCCATACTGCATGACCATAGACTTCTCAGCCACGGTCCATACTGCATGACCCTAAATTGCTCAGCCTCGATCCATAATGCATGACCCTAAAATGCTCAGCACCATGGTTCGAACTATTTGACCTTAAACTGTAGGGTAAGTCTAGTTGCACGACCTTAATTGCAATGTCCTAGTTGTATGACTATAAATTGTGTAACCACGGTCCAGCTGTATGACCTTAAACCATAGTACACATCCTAGCCGCATGACGATAAAAGGCTCAGCACCATGGTCCGAACTATATGACCTTAAATTGTAGCGGAGGTCTAGTTGCACTACCTTAAACCCCATGGTCCTAATTGTATGACTTTAAACTGCATAACCACTGTCCAGCTGTATGACCTTAAACCATAGTGCATATCTTGACTTCATGATGATAAACTGCTTCGCGCAGGTCTCGGAGGCATGACCATGAAAACGCCACCACATATGTGCACACTCCTTTTCGTGCACTTTCATGCACGCCTTCTCTAAACTACCTGTTAGTGTGCACGCACCACCTTCATTACCTCCCTAGTGAGTTTATTCCTTTCATCATCCTACATCATTCCCCAATGAGTCTTACCCATGCTCACAAAACGGCGAACCATCCCTCCCACCATACTCATTGTAAGTTAGTGGGTCACCATCATCCACTCACATTTTATACATCGTCCATCTCTCTTAGGTAGCCTTGAGCCATCTCCCCAAGTGAGCCAAACCACCACCATACTCACTCCATGGCCTTCATAGACTTCCATCCATCACCATTACGGTCCAGCTATATGACCTTAAACAATAATGCAAGTCCAAGCTGCATGACGTTAAATTGTTTGGCACAGGTCCCAGAGGTATAACCTTAAACTTTCCTTCACAAAAAAAATAAAAATAAAGGAATAACGGACATGGTGTATACCTAAATAAGGGAACGCTATGAGTAAAAATGATGGACGGGCATGGTCACGAAACCATAAGTACAAGAGTTTCGTGAATAAAAAAATTGGACACTATGAAAACTTGAAAGGGCATCGTGAGTAAAAATGGATGAAAAGGCTGGATATGGCCGAAAGGACATGAGTAAAAGAGCCCCAAATAAAAATAAGTTGGTGAAAACCGTCCCTATTTCTCAACTTCCTAAGTTCAAGCAAAAATAAACAAAGGATGCTTGGACCAATAAACAGGTGGATGTAGCACTCGTCTCAACGGGCAGCTTCAACCTTCACTCAAAAGAATAAACTCCGTGGTGGCATAAAACCAGGGATCCAAAAATATTTCGACAGTCTGAGTCCAGTTGTAAAAAGGACTTGAAAGACAAAAGACTCGCGAAGACGGCAAGACAAGTCTCATGAGGAAGAACATTATTCTCATGAGGTCACAATTACACTCTAAGAAACAAACATTACAGAGCAAGAAACTGACAAAGCAAGGGGAGAACCTGCTAGAGACTTCAGCTCGCCTAGCCGACAGGCTCAGACCTTCGGGACTAGTTAACACTGCCCCCCATTGGACCCGATAGTCGAGACCTAAAGTGGTACTGTGAACGACAAAAGAAAATCTGGTGTAGCAGCAAACAGCTCCTACCAAACCAAACCAACGAACTCAGATCAAATGGGAACAATTCCCTTCACCATGACACTCAATTGCCAGATGGGCCCGATTCTGATTGACGAGGTCCGTACAAAATCCTCAGATTCAGAATCACAAATAGTCCACATGAGGGTGAGGACTTCGACAAGATCCCTCAAAAAATGCTCTTCTCCCCCTAAAGTCTACAGGATGGACCCACAAACAATGCATCCCTATGTTTGAGCAGCCTAGTTACACCATTATGTGAATCTCCTCGGTGTTCACGTAGTCCAGTGGCTAGGAAGGAAAAAAGTAAAATTCGAAGGAAACTTTCCAAATGATTGTCCTTCTTGCTTCTCTTGAAGCACAAAATTTGGCAGGGCAAGTTGTTTGAATGTATTTTTTAGCACCTTGGTCCCTAGTAGGAAGCAAGTCAATAAAGCCTACAAAACAGTGAAAATTCCTGAAAGTCTCAGAATAGCATCATAATTTGTCAAGATCTTCATCAACACTCCAAAAGACCACTTGCCATGTTTCATTGCATTCCGACATGTCTAAGGTAGTGAACACAAAGGAACAATTTTAGAAAAAATGACCTCTAGCACCTTGAAACGGACCCTACAACTGGAACAATATTATTGGTTCCTCAAATCACCTTGGGACCATCGCCATTTGATCTGGCAAGGTCGAAAACCCCTATGGGTTAAGTTTTGGCTTAATCGAATACTCCAGAACAAAGATATGAGCCAAACATTGAAACAAGAGAGGCTGCACACTATTCCTGTGTGGCCTCACTGCACCAAAACACCATTAAAGGTGATTGTTTTACAGTCACGAGCAATCCCTTTCGGGGCCCGTAACTCACTCGTTCCAAGTCAGATTTCTCCCAAATTTGGTGAGTGTATTCATTTCATCAAGACGAACAATTCGATATGTGGCACGCCTGAGATGATGTCCGAGCAGGGAGAAAAGCTAGAGAGAAGTTATCGATCTGTGAAGAATTTGCACAAAATTCAGCAGCAACATGCCTCGCTCGATACATCAAATCAAGACGCTCGCATAATGGATCAACGCGAAACCAATTCCATTGTGTGCGTAAGGTCCAGTGCTATCATTGGTCTGAACATGTACATGATGGATGGTCATATTTCTTGCATGAAGCCAACGAAGTCATAGAAATTCCAACCGTCGGATTCTAGATTTCTATCAAAACTCAAAAGTTGCAAAATCTTCCTTCGGGCTCCAAACCGCGTTCCGTTCTTTGCCACGCGATCATGAAGGCATGTTCGGTGTACTACGATCAAGAAATCACAGAAAAAAATTAAGGAATGAGCGTCCTATCGATCCAAAATTTCCAACATTTAAATAAATTTCAAGCCTTGTGATCATGGCTCAAAAACGTGATTCATGGCTCGAAGTTGGTATCAAATCGATCGCCATGCCGAGCCCTATAGGAAAACAATATTATTTCGTTTAAATAAGCATCAGAACACCCTCAGATCAGCCATGAAAGATCACGCAAGATATTGAGCAGCAGCAGTGACTGTTCTAGAATTTCAGACATTGTTAGCCAGGGGCAAAACAGTCCTTTTGCACCGTTTTTTAGATATTCTTTTTATTCAAATAAATCTTAAATTTCAGCAATTAGGTCAAATTTTGATCAATCCACCCATGTTCGGGCACAATTCTATATAAACAGCCGCTGCCACATTATAACAGAGACTGCTCCTCCTTCAGTTGATTCTTTGAGGATCCGATAAAATTTTGATTCATTGCTTAAGCCTGTGAGTAGGTCTTGGAGAGAGAGAGAGGAGAGAGAAGAAAAGGGTCGGTACCCTTCAAATAGGTAACTTTCTCTCTCCTCTTTTCTCTCTTCTTCTCTCTCTCTTCTCTCTCTTCTCTCTTTCTTTATCTTCTATCTTTCTCTCTCCTCTCTCTTTCTCTCTTTCTCTATCTTTTATCTTTCTCTCTCTTCTCTCTTTCTCTATCTTCTATCTTTCTCTCTCTTCTCTCTTTCTCTATCTTATATCTTTCTCTCTCTTCTCTCTTTTTCTATCTTTTATCTTTCTCTCTCTTCTCTCTTTCTCTATCTTTTATCTTTCTCTCTCTTCTCACTTTCTCTCTCTTTTCACTTTCTCTCTCTTTCTCTCTCTTCTCTGTTCTCTCTTTCTTTATCTTCTATCTTTCTCTCTCTTCTCTCTTTCTTTCTCTTCTCTCTTTCTCTCTCTTCACTTCTTTCTCTCTCTTCTCTCTTCTTTCTCTCTTCTCTCGTCTTTCTTTCTTTCCCTCTCTTTTTCGCTCTTCTTTATCTTTCTATCTCTTCTCTCTTTCTCTCTCACCTTCTCTTCTCGTCTCTATGTTCTTCTGTCAATTAACAAGACCTAGCGCCGTTTGGTCTTTTCTATCTTCTTCTGATAACTAGTGAGACCTAGTGCTGATTGGTCTTTTCTATCTTCTTTTGACAACTAGTGAGATTTAGCATCGGTTGGTCTTCTCTCTTCTTCCATCATTCGTCGAGACCTAATGCCGGTTGGTTTTCTCTCTCTTCTTTTATCAGTCGGTGAGACTTAATGCCTGTTGGTCTTCTCTCTCTTCCATCATTCAACAAGACTTAGCACCGGTTGTCTTCTCTCTCTTTCATCAGTCGACGAGACCTAATGCCGGTTGGTCTTCTCTTGCTTCTTCTATCAGACAGCGAGAGTTGGCACCGGTTGATCTTCTCTCTCCTCTTCTGTCAGTCAGTGAGACCTAGCTCTGACCGATTTTTCTCTCTCTTTTCTATCAGTTGGCGAGACTTAACTCCAGTTTGTCCCCTTCCTCTCTTCCTGCTTCTCTCTCCTTCTGTCTATTCCCTTCTTCTCTTTAAACATTACTCTGCTACTCTTTCGTTCAACCAAGAGGGATTAAGGTCATCATCTCGTGATGGTCCTGTTGTCTATTTGTAATGTCATTGCTCCAGGATCTCTTGGCCAGCTTTACTGCTATGACAGACCGACCATCGTGCTTAGCTAGTCGATATTGGCAATAACGTCTAGTAGCGATCCTGTGAGCTGGTCTCAGTTATCGAGCCCGTTTCACTACCATGTTATTCCAGTCAACCACCAACCTAGTCACGTCTCCGATCCTCTCACTTGGTAGATTTCTTATCCCCTCCTCGTCTTTCTTTCTTCGTTTTGAATATGCATGAATGCGTATGTTCATCAAAGTGGAAAAGGGTGAGATCTGACCCTCCTGTCCATAACTTTTGCCATATATGTGTGTGATTGCAAGAAAGTAGAAAAATAAGAAGAATACGAGCTAAGGGAGGCGATTTCGAACCCGTTTCATCACTGGGGGGCTTTCTTCGTGATCTAAGAGGGCATCTACGGGAGTCAGCCCGAGTAAGTCCCGAACCCACTTTTAAATTCCTCTCTCACCGGTTGGTAACACTTGCCCCCGTTTTCGAATGAGGTTCCCGAGAAAGGGATCTCACAAACGTCCATGTTCTCTCCTGAAACTCGAGACGTGCGCCGCCCGATCCTTCAAGGATCTGGTAGGTGAGATCGAGACACCTAACTACTGATGGCAGAAGAAGACCAAACTAAGACGTCATTCATAACGCAATGGGGAACCTACTGTTACAAAGGCATGCCCTTCAATCTAAAAAACGTAGGAGCAACTTATCAATTGACAATGACTAGCATCTTCCATGATCTAATGCTTACCATTATGGAAGACTATGTCGAAGTCATTCTGGTCAAGTCAAAGACCAGGTTTGATCATCTCACCAACCTGAGAACCATTTTTGAGAGACTCTAGAAACATTAACTCAAACTCAATCCACAAAATTGTGTCTTTGGAGTTGAATCTAGTAAATTACTAGGCTTTAAAGTAGGCCAAAGAGGCATAGAGGTGGACCCATCCAAAATACAAGCCATCACTAAAATGCCTCTTCCACGAAAAATTAGAGAAATCCGTGGGCTTCAAGGCTGCATACAAGCCGTAAGGCGTTTTATTTCACAACTGGCGGATAAGTGTGCACCATTTAATAGACTCCTTAAGAAGGACACCCCATTCATATGGGACAATGAATGTCAAGAAGCGTTCGATCAAATCAAGGAGTACCTCCCAAAACCTCCCATCCTTAGTCCTCCGAGTCTAGATAAACCCCTGTTTCTATTCATGTCAGTGAAAGCAAGACCATGGGGGCAATATTAGGACAAAATAACGACTATGGAGAAGAACAAATGATATACTATATCAGCAAAACCATGGTCGATTATGAGACAAGTTACACGGATGTGGAGAAACACTGCTGAACACTTGTGTGGGCCATGCAGTCAAGGTCATATAAAAAATTGACCCACTTAAGTACCTATTAAAGAGGTCAGTCCTATACAGATATTTGGCGAAATGGAGAATGCTATTGAGCGAGTTCAAGATCGAGCATATCACTCAAAAATTGGTCAAAGGACAAGCCATCACTAACAACTTAGCTGAACATGTACTACCAGATAACACTCCCATTAACACAGATCTCCTTGATGAGAACCTTTGCACAATCGAGAACGCAATTTGGGAGTTATACTTCAATGGTGCAAAGAATGAATACGGGTCAGGTGTAGGAGTTATACTATGCTCACCTGAGAAGATTTTAATACCAACAGCCATCAAATTGAATTTCCCATGTACAAATAATGTTGCTGGATACGAAGCCTTGATAGCCGGGATTGAGAATGTCATGAGAATGAAAATCTAGAAAATAGTGATTGGTGACTCCTTACTCATCATAAACCAAGTTCAAGGGATTTGGAGGGTGAAAGAAGAAAAGCTCAAACCCTATCAAGAATAGGTGGAAAAGATGATTCCATACTTTAAGAAAATCACCTTTTAGCAGGCAACTAGGGAAAATAATTAGTTCACCAACACCCTTGCAACCCTTGCTTCAATAGTCGATATTCCTCCAGAAATCACCACACTGCCATTCTACATCAGGAACAAACATGACCCTTCCACACCGAGGATTGAAAAAGAAATAGAGCAAGAGAATGAGAAAGATGGGGAAGTATCTTACGTGGTTTCAGATGCGCTAATCAAAGCAAGACCGTGGTTCCACGATGTTTTGTCCCCACTAAAAGATGGTTTATACACCGAAGGAGCCACCAAAAAGGATAAAGAAGCCCTTCAAAGGTTTTCTATGGGATTCTTAGTAAGAGGTGATCTCTTATTTAAAAAATCCTTCAATGAAATCTTTATACGGTGCCTCGATCAACCAAAAATTGACCAAGTACTAATATAGTTGCACAATGAAGGAGATCATTCTAGGGCAACAGCCTTAACTCAAAAAATTAGGAGCCAAGGCTATTACTGGACCACCATGGCTGAAGATTGCTGGAATTTCATTTAGTGGTGTCCCAAATG